>NC_089822.1:110417669-110720699 GCF_035046505.1 Tiliqua scincoides
CAGAACGAGGCTTGAAGTGCTCTCTCTCTCTCTCTCTCTCTCTCTCTCTCTCTCTCTCTCTCTCTCTCGATGTTAAGTTTCTGTAGTTTAATTTTTTAAGAAATGAAATATTTTGTGAAATTCTTAAATGAATCTAATTTATAAACGAATCTAACAGTACTATCACTTTAATTAAAAGGCTTTCACTCAATCAAATATTATACTTTGTATAAAAATCACAACAATCAATTAAATGCTACATTTGTTGAATTAAAAATATCAAAATACCATATTAACAACATATCAAACACTGAGTTTAAAATTAATGAGAAACATTAAATTAAACAAATTAGTAGCAAATTAATTAAATAGCAGTTTTTTAAAAAAACATTCTGGCAAATCTCTTGCAAACACCAGTGAAGTGAATACTTGAAACTATTTAATATTAGAATACCTGGAACTAACTACTGCGCAATTTAAAGAAAATTTCTCTTATACCTTCTTTTTGCAATCGACATTTCACTCCTCTTCATAGCGTTATTCAAAGACCTTTCTTTTACTTCAACTAGTTACAACACTCTGAACATAGTTGTGCTATTATGAAAGGCTGGAATTGCCCAAGAATTGCTTTCAGTGTCTCCCTTTCCAACTTCTACAATTATTTTCCCCTTCTCCATCCTTCTCTGTGCCTCTAAGGGACTAGCTACATGTTACATACGAAAGTACATTAACAAATCTTCATTGCCCTTTTTTTTCTTTTGGAGAAAATGGCTTTGAGAGGGGATAATTTGGAGTGAAGAAGCCACAGGAGGGGAAGATGCTTTATCCTTTCTCTGCCTGCTGCTTCTCTGCTCTAAACTGTCCCCTGAAACAGGTTTTACTTTTAGGGGGAAAAAGGAGAAACTGCAGCATTTAGGCTGCAATCCTATACTGTATACACTTTCCCAGGTGCGTGCCCTATGGAACACAACCAGTCTTCTGACTTCCAAGTGTACAGTACTATTAGAATTGGGGGTACCCAGTGGGCCTTAATGGGATCAGCATGTAACTGTATTTCCTCATATTCACATTTTGTTAACTTTACCTTTTCCTTTCCTCCCTTTGCTTTGATTCCTGCCCTGTCAAAATGTAGCGTGTAAGGGCAGGGGCCTCTCCTTTTTGTCATGTCACTCTCTGAAGCACCATATATGCTGGGGATGCTAAGTAAATGATTAATAATACCTAATGTTAGCAGCAGCAGGGTACTGGTGTGCGAACCTTGGAGACACCTGGAAGATCACGCAGCATGAAAGGGCCTCACTGAGACATTTGCAAAATGGTTCAGTTAATGCTTGGAGGGGAGGATTGGGACTTTGCCCACTGGACCTGCCCCCAAAGGTCATATGCTGATTGTGCCTTTGGGCAAGGAACCTACATGCATACTCACTGTGCATTTGTAGTCTTGGGATGCACAATCTGGCTCCCATCATTTTGCCTCCACTTATTCATGCTACCCAACTGATGAATTTCTGAATATGGCTAAAAGAGAGTATGTGTATATGAAGAGAAAAGAATTTTAAAAACTTCATTAAAAGCTTATGTGACGTTAATATTAGCATGATTATTGTCAACCCATTTCTGCCCAGTCCACAGGTATACACATTTGATCCATGTTTCGTATATGCAATGTTGGGCAGAAATAATGTGATGTTAACAAGAGCCAGGATGGTGTTGTGATTCCGGTGCTGGACTTAGACCTGGAAGATCCAAGATCAAATTCCTCAGCTAGGAAGCTTCCTGGGTGAACCAGTCACTATCTCTCAGCCTCACCTACCTCACAGGATTGTTCTGAGGACAAAAGGAGGGAAGGAACTATGTACACCACCCTGAGCAACTTGGAGGGTGGGAAGTAAAAAAAACATGAAAAATAAATGACATTCATAATAAAGATTGTTTCATATATGGCTGTGCAGTCAGAATGCACTGATGGGTGAAGTGGTCATAGCTCTAACTCAGCAAAGGAAGAAAGGATTTGAAAGCCACTCTGCCTAGTGGGAGAAAGAACTGTCCTAGCAGCATTGGAGTCATGGTGCTTTTTAGAACTTAAAAAAAAAAGTTAAGGGAAGTACAGTGATGGTCTCCAGCTTGCTTCTTCACCAGATTTGTTTATGTCCTTTAATAATTCTATCCCAGCTCTTTTTTCTTTCTCCCATTTGGATTGGCGCATCATTCAGTAACAAAATATTCAACACTGTTATTTAAAACACACACACACACACACACACACAGAGAGAGAGAGAGAGAGAGAGAGAGAGAGAGAGAGAGAGAGAGAGAGAGAGGCACAGAGTTTGCAGGGACATTTTTAAAATGAAAATTAATTAGAAAAAAAGATCTAGCAATGGGGTCACATAGCAAGGAAGAAGACAGCGTCTGAGCATGTTAAAAATGTGAAAAAAATTGCAGAATATGGCACAAACAGAAGATAGTGTTGTAACTCATCACTAATGATGTAACATGTGTATTACTCTTTTGTAAACACATTCCACACAGGAATCATAACAGCGATGGGTGTGTATTTCACTAGATGCACAGTCTAGTGTATCTATTATTATCTAGTGCAACATTCCCACAATAGGTGCACAACCAGCTTCAGTGGGGATTTCTGGACTGAAGATAAGCATCAAACAAGTCATTACTGCACTTTTATAGTGCCAACAGCTGATCTTGTGAAAAGGTCCTGGCTGAAGCTCCACAAAGGAACTTTTAATTATTTCTTGTGAGTTCATTTTGTTTAATTTTCCAACAGATTAAACCTACAAAGAAAGAGCCAATGGTGATTTTGAAGTAAAGAGTGATGTTTCCTGCAAGCAAGAGCCTTGGGCAGCAAGAACTAGGTCTTTACAAGAGAAGGAAAACAAGGATACAACTGAGAAGAATTTTGTTCTATCATTATGACCTTGCTTCACTAGGTCAATGTTTCCTAAAATCATAGAGACCATTCGGGGAGACTGACTGTCTGTAGGTGCCCATCAATGCAGCCCAAATGTTTTGGTGTTGTGCATTTCCTCTCAATGCACTCTTTTAAACATGATACATTAATGAATTGCAAAAGTTCAACATCTTCTGCCTTTCAAATAATAGAGAGGAGCCGTCCAGAATAATCTGCAAGATTATTCATTTAGCAGCTAACACTTTCCATAAGATCCATTTCACATATTCAGATGGAAGATCTGCCACATACTGTTGAGATATATCCCAGCAGGAAGGTGACCAATGGGAGATACCATGATGTTTTCAGGCACCAAAATAATAACTACCAGAAATCTGCACCATATGCACCAATATTCGTATTCGAGGTCCAGCAAAGGGGAAAGTCTTTCATTCCCCCCCCCGACACCCATGAAACCTCTGTGATTTAGTACATCTAGTAGATGAGCTTTTGTTGTACAAGCTAAGGTTTTTAGATCTGAAATTTTCCTCACAAAATAGGACAGTCTGGTATTCAACTCTCCTATCCCCTCAAGTGTCAATATTTACTTTAACTAGGTTTTATAGTACTTTTCTTACCATTCAAATTATATTCTTGTAGTAGCCCATATTTATATTCCAGTTTTACTTATACAGTAGTGCAGTCCAAGCCATACAATAGACAACACTGATGCAGAAATCTGCACATCTGACTTCAAGAAAGGTTTGCACAACATACAATGCTTCCCTGTGAAGATATTTTGGGTGTGATAGACTGCTAGTTAGAACTAGATGACCTCTCCATCAACAGATAGTAGCTGAGATAATCTGCCTGTATGCAATAACAGTGAATTGGCTATTGCAGGCAAGACTATCAAGCCTTCAAGAAGAGACAGCATCTCTGAGGCACTACAGGCTGCTGAGTTAAAAGGGTCCATGCAGATGTAATCATTGAAGGCATCATGATGGAATGCTGGATAAATTATATTTTTCTTGCAGGACTGAAAAACTGTGGAAGTCATCCCTGGAGCCCATTAACTAGCAACAATCAGTTTTTTGCAGGCCTGATCAAAAGGGAAATGGCATCTGAAGTCTACAATGCCTCTGTTGCCCCCATTGCTGCTACTGCCCCATGCTGGTGGGAGGAAGTGTACACCCCCTCTGCCATGGCCATCACTTCCACCTCAGCTTCAGCTGAGAAGCAGAGGCAACTAGTGTATCAACAAGGTAGCCTCTGCCCCCACCCACCTGCCTCCTTCTCCTCCTCCTTGAGCAAGACAGAAGATGATGACAGTGGCAGCCCTACTCCTGAACAGGCGTTGGAACTGCCATTGCACCAATCACCTCCACCTCCATCCAACGTGCCCGATCTACTGCTTCTTCCTCCTGGCTCTGCCACTCTGTTTTGAAATAGAACAAGGAAGCAAGGAAAGGCAGAAGTGGGGTGGTACTTCTGGCTTTCTTATTCCAGCCTGTTCTGCGTCTCTATTTCAAGTCATAGTGAGGCAGGGCAGAGAGGAAGCGATAAGGCAGCAAATGGGGGAATGTGAAGGCCAATGGGCGCAGAGTTCCATCAGTGCCCACCTGGCACCCAGCACCCCACTTCATCTCACCTCACTTCCCCTTCATGACTGGGCTCGTCCTGGTATTTTGCTACTAGTACATCACTCCCTCCAAATAAACTAAAGGCCCAGCACTCTTAGGATCAGGATTCTCCCAGAGTACATTATGCCATGAGATTGGGAATTTCAATTGGTATTCCTCTTCTGCTTAGCACTGTACTTTTCACCCAGCACAGTGTCTTTTCTAGTGACTGTTTGCTTGGATTCTTCTGCATTTCTAAATTGTGAGCCCTTTTGGGACAGGGAGCCATTTAAGTATTTGATTTTCTCTGTAAACAAAAAAAAAAATCAAAATTTAATTTAAAATTTAATTTAAAATTACTGTATTTATCATCATCATTATCATCATCAATCTCAAAAAGTTTTGCAAACTACTTTAAACAACAGCAGCTTACTGAAATAACACCATCAGATCTGCAAAAAATGGCGCTTTTAGGAACATCATACATACTGCGCCAATAACTAGTTGTTACTTAGGTCTCAGGCTGAGACTCGTATCAATTGCTCAACACCAGTTTACAACTGTGTTTCATGAAATTTGGACAATAACAACAATAATAATTGTTATTAACTGGTTTGTTTTATCCAGACATCAAGTCCTTCCCAAGAATCTGGGGTGCCTGACTTTTATCCTGTTTTGCTGTTATAAATATTGTTGCAAGGTATAAGCTGTTCCCAGTAAAGCTGCTTTTTGTAGTTGGTGGATGGCAATTTCTGCGGCCCCTGTGCTGTTCAGGTGGTCTTCAAGGGGTTTTGAAATAGCACCAAGGCCACCAACCACCACTGGGATCACTTTGGTCTTCTTCTGCCACATCCTTTCAATTTCTATTTGTAGATCTTTGTATTTTGTTATTTTTTCCAGTTCTTTTTCCTCTATTCTGCTATCACCTGGTATTGCTATATCAATGATTTTGATTTGTTTGTTTTTTTTCTTCTCGACTACAGTTATGTCTGGTGTATTGTATAATAGATGTTTGTCTGTCTGTAGTCAGAAATCCCATAATATTTTGGCATTTCCTTTTCAAGAACTTTTTCAATTTTGTGGTCCCACCAGTTTTTGGTTACAGGTAGTTTATTATTATTATTATTTCTCATGACACAGCTGCCGGTTCTTTAGCTGGACTTGGCGTTAGTTACTAGTTGGGTCCCACCCAGGGGGCTAGGACATTGTAATATCTTTGTGGCTAATGTGTGCTGAACCAAGCAGGGTGGTTTTTTGAATTTGACCAATAGTAATTTTGTCAGTGTTCAGATTCTTTAAATGTGATTCAAGTGTTTTTGGGACTGCACCTAATGTGCCAATCACCACTGGGATGACCACTTCTGGTTTATGCATTATTATTATTATTATTATTATTAGCCATTCAATTGTAACTAGGAAGCCTGCAAGCAAAGCATGAAGGTGACAGTATTTTCCTGTGGTTTGTCCCTGATATCTAATGTTTGGAGAAATAGTGCCTCGAAAGTGGACGTACCATTTAGTGGTCATGGCTATTAGCTGTCATGGCTAATAGTCTGTTCTTCTGCAGGCTTACATGTTGATGTGTAATAGTAGATTAATGACCTTTTCCTTAAAAAGCCATTTCAGAAATGGGAGATTGGGAGTGGAGAAGGGGTAGGGCAGGAGGTTGCTTAACCCCTTCAGTGGGTCAGTGGGTTTTCCCCTACAAGAGTTCAAGCACATGTTTGCAATGACAGTTGCATCTGAAATCTCATGGGAGGGCTTGACAGGGGTTATTCAGAGAGGAGATATGTCAGCTAGACAAAGGTTTACATGATCTGGCCCTGCCACTTCTCATCTTCCAGTCACCCCTCTCAGAGTGGTTTCTCAAGCAATGTGGCCTTCACACACATGTGCACATCACATGTAGTTTGTCTCTCAAGGAGAGGCAATGGCTGCAACCTCTGAGCTCCAAAAATGAATAACACGTTGTGAGAAGGAGGACTTTCTTCCAAGTTCTAGTCTTGAATAAAGACCAAGAAAGGCGGTATATAAATACCTGTATTATTATTATTATTATTATTATTATTATTATTATTATTATTATTATTATTATTATTAAAAGAGGACAAGGAACTCCTAGGTGGTCACATGTTAATCATTTTCTAACCGACTATAATATTTGGGAGCTTACCTTTCAGAGACCTTGATTGTACTTTCACAGGTAATTTGCTTCCTTCCTTGGACTGCTTACTCAGATTTCTCAATTCATTATTCATGACTCTGCAGTTTATACCGTGTGACTTCACAAGTTGTTATTTTGAGACTCCCCACAGTTGCACATGGTATAAAGGATGACAGACTACCAATTTAGGTAGTAGAGTAACAAGTTAAATGGGGCAAAGTCACAAATTACAAAGTGCAAAGTTTCTTCCTGCTAATTGATGTAAACAACTGTTCAGTATTGACAAAGGTTATTGCATGCCCTAGATCCAGATTAATATTCATGGTTAATGTGATGTTGGAGATGGATTCTACATTAGTTAAGAAGAACACAGAATAGTAACAAGTGAAGAAGTCTTTGACACTGCTTACAGTGAATCAGGGAAAAAGGCAGATTTTGCTTACTTGTACACTTCCATTCTCTACATACAGCTTTGGGGGAAGCCAATTGTCATATCTGGAATAGTATTGCCTCTTGGCGACAGGCAGGGTCAAATTGCTAGGATACCAAGGGGAGGGGCTCTCTAGATTCCCAGACCAAGTTAAGTTCCTGCAATCCTATTAAATTTGTCAGACATGAAACACTGTTGGAAGAAAGCACTCAGAAAAAGATATTAAGGAGTACAGGGTAGAAGGTCATCCCTGGAAGGTAAAGTTTTCTAACCTCTTGAATTTTAGACCAGATCAGAAAGTGGGTGGAAGGACTGCCTCTCCCGGTCACATCTAGGGTTTTACAGATAAGCAAAATTTCCCTTTTTCTTAAGGGGACAGTGGACAGCAGTCATCACTTGTGTGATGTACAAAAGCAATGTAATGGTAGATTCCCATAATCAGCAATTTTCATAGGTGCCACTTACTGACACAATTCTCTTGCCAAATGCTGCTTTGGCCATGGAGAAAATACTTTTTTATGAAGTCTTTTAAATTTGGTGAGTTAACTCCCACATAACTGCCCTCTGTGTTTCCTACGTGTTGGTAACTGTGTTCCTTTAGAGTCACTTCTCTAAAATGGTTTGCTGAAGGACAATATGTCTTAATGACTGAGGGCCACCTAGATGTGAAGCAGAGACCACCATGTTTATTGTATGCAAGTATGTAGCAATGCATGGGAAATGGCTTCTGCCTCATCATTTGGTGACCAGGGTGGCACCTAGGCCAACATTTGGTTTAGTGGTATCCAAGCTGAGTCTTTTCTCAGTGTTTCTGTTTGATTCTTGTCACGATCTGATGCTGCTCCTCATAAAGGAGACCCTCTTCATAAAGGGACAAGAGGAAGCTGATGGCTTAGGAAAGGAAGGAGACTGTATCCTTCCGCATTGCTACTATGACAGTAGTTCTCAAACTTCTTACTGCTGCAAACCACAGCGTTGGCCACATTGGCAATGTCATACCTCAGAATGCCTTGTGATTTCTGTTTCATGCCCCAGAATGCAATACCTCAAGGCATTCTGGGGTGCAAGGCGGCGTGACATGGCCAATGAAATGGGTTGTGCACCAGTGCTACCCAGAAGCCGCAAGGCATTCTGTGACGTGATGTGGCCCATAATGACTTGCTGCTTCCAGGCCCACCACAAATCAGCTCATGTCCCACAGTTCGAGAATCACTGCATCATGATGTTCTAAGAGGGTGGGGAATAAGAAAACAAGAGAAAGAAGATGATACCTTGGTAGCTGTCACAGCGGGGTACTGGCTGCTGCAAAAGGAGTTTCTGAAGATGCTCCTCATCCTGGTTGCTCCCAGATGCCACTTTGAGGTTGCTGAAGTGATGCATAAGCAGATGACATTGGTGTGAGGCAGGAGGAAAAGAGCTGTTTGGGCCCTTTTACTTCCAGACCATGCCTTCCCCAGGCACACAGGGTGTGTGTGAGAACAGGTGGTGCCTGGGAATGGAACCCCCATGGATGCTGAAAACTGTGGGTAGTAAAATCTACAGTTCAAGGCACTTTTAACTAGGAATGGGAACTTGAGTCAGGTGACTCAAGTCGAAATGGCAAAAACATGTGTTTTTTGCTTACTGGTTTACACTCAAGTCACCCGTGTCAATGACTCAGGCATTGACTTGAGTCTGAGGCCACTGACTTGGCACTCGGTCCCTACAGATTAGAGTCTGTCTGTGTTTGGGTGTGTTAGTTTACCATTTTTGTGGTGTGAAAGACCTCTTAGGGCCATCATTCAGACCAGGCGAGCAGCAGAGAAGTTCCACCCAGGAGGCAGGGAAGGATTAATGCTTTGCTTTTGCATTGAGCGGGAGGGGGGAAGCGGAAGCAGGATCTCTTGTCCATCTTTGAAGGAACCGATGATCACTGGATGAAGGAGGGCGGTCTGATGTTTTTCTTTGGATGAGGTAGGGCAGAAGGAGGACCCCAAGGGGGTTCTTGCCTTAGGATTGAGTAGAGAAGCCGGGGGGGGAGGCAGTTCATAGCGATTATGACTCCTCATGACTCTGTTGTTACTTGGGAGGAGGAAGCCTCAGTGAATGACCAGTGCAAATGGGACTACTTCTGAGTAGAACTGCAAAGGATTGGCTCCTACTGCTATGTCTCCCAGTTGCTGCCCATGACCCTCCTGCCTCTTGCCACTTCTGTTCCCACTCTCACACAGTCTATCTCACCCCCTCCTGGCAACCAGCTTTTTAAAGGGGAAGACTCATGATTTCAGCCTTTTCGAGTCACAAAACCGCTTTGTCCTGATCCAATGAACACAGCCCCCCAAAACCACTCGAGAAGGAAGTCCCTCCCTCCAAGCTGTCTAACACATTGAGTGCTATGGAAAGCGAAACTAAGCTACATGTTTGTGTTTACTAGTGAGTAAGTAAATATGCCTTGACTATGGTCAGGTCAGGCAAAGAGTAATGTGAGGCCAGCAGAATGGCCCTGATCTGAGGAAAGTGGAGCTCAACAAATGCTCCAGAAGGCAGCTGTCCCCATCCCCCCATAAAAAGAATAAAACAGAGGCTTGAGAGGGTAAAGTGAATTCTTTTCTTTTTGAGACTTGTAAAGCTAGGTTGGTCCTGATAGTGATCTGATTTAAATATAAGAACTTAAATTGAACTGGGCACTGTGTAGAACTGAAAATCTTACTGATTTGGGGGGGGGGGGGGTTTACAGGCTACAGAGAAAATTTGGTTCTCTGGACAGGATTGGTTTCCCCTTATTTATTTGTTTTACTTTAATTATTTATAATTATTTATTTTAATTTCCTTGATGATGTCACTTCCAGCCATGACATCAGTTCCGGTGGGTCCAGGACAGTTTGTCATTCTAAAAAGTGAGAGTGCTAAAAGTTTGAGAACCACTGCAATAAGGTGTTAGTAAGGTGACACCCTCGGGGGAGGGGTGGTGGTGACACCACTAGTAATCAAAATTGTGGAAATCTTGGTTTTTAGGAATAATATCATTATGATATTCACCATTTGATGTGTAATTTAGAGCAGAATGCAATGAAAAGAGAGAGTAAAATATCTCCATTCTATCAAAATTATGGCAAAAAAAACCATAAAACAAAAATGCAACTGACTTATGTAATAAAAGGTACATTTCCTTAGCTCAAAACAGACCAATGAGACTGAGTGTTCAAGGACCTAATGTGATGCTATTATGACACAGCATGAAACCAATAAGGTGTTGGAAGGTGATAGCGGAGGGGGGGGCAGGAGACACCACTAGTGACCAAAATTGCTACAATCACGGTTTTTAGGAATAATACCATCATGTTATATACCTCTTGATGTGTAACTTACAGCAGAATGCAATGAAACAAACAGCTTTGATATATCTCTATCCTATGAAAAGGTATGGCCAAAAAATCAGAGGGGGTGGGGCGATGGTACATCACCATGCACACCACCCAGGTTGTTGCCCTGCATAGGAGGAGGTCCATCATGGGGGTGATGTGCTGGCCTCCCGCACTGCATGACACAAACCCTACAGATGCCACTGGCTCTGGTCACCTCTGGAGGCTGATCTGAGGGCCGCATGTGGCCTCCCTGACACTCAGCATGTCTTCTAAGGCCTCTAGGAGGACAGTAGTTCTCAAACTTCCAGGGAGTTCGAGTCCCACTGTAAGTCTTTGCAGGGGAGGGGGGAAAGTGGGTCACAATCATTATTTTGCCTGTCTCTGCATCTTGGGGAGTCCTGCAGGTGCTGACGCAGGGCTCCCACCACCCCTGAGAGGCTGCTGCAGGCTGTGGTAAGTCTCAGGAAGCCCCTGCGCCCCTCCAAAGTGACGCAAACCTGGTGATTACATCACTGCCTCACCCCCCCCCCCTTAAAGGCAGAGGCCAGGGCTCTCTGGCTGGGGCGTTGCAATGTCCTGACTTGAGAACCACTGCCTTAGGAGGTCACTTCCAGCTTTGTGGGAAAACAGCAAATGATGTTTAAAGGCCTTGTAAAGCCTTCAGAGGCCGGACCCTGCTACCTTCTGGTAACATACAGTCCAGGATAACACAAATCCTGGTTCGCAATCCTACACTTAGAACTGAAACCCCCTCACCCCCAATTGAATTTACAGGGACTTGCATCCAAGAGAGCATGCTTGGGTTTAGACTGTAAATGAGAGGGATTGCGTAATCATTTCTTTAAACTTTTGTTTTTGTTTTATGTTGTACCGTAAATCTCCTTGTGATCTAAGTTGAAAGGTGGTTAAAAAAAATTCTAATTACAAATTAATAAATAATCAACCACCCTCTTAAAGCATGTTTTATCATTGCGTATATTTTTTAAAGAAAAATTTAACAATTTAAAGAAACCAACAAAAAGAAATTTGGTGCACAAACACCAAAAAGCAATGAAGCAACTGGGTAGCTATGGATCTTTCTATTACAGCCCAATCCTACCTAAATTCCCATATGGCAAGGCAGCTGCATCCAGCAGAGCATTTTCAGTTTCTATTTTCTGTCTCCTCAGTGTAAGGAGACATTTGTCTTCTTGCCCTGGGATAAGCCCCAGCAGCTTCTTTGGGTCAATGCGGATCTGCACCAATACCGATGGTGCAAGTCCAAGTTGATCCATGCAGGTTGATCAAGCCCGAGAAGGGAGTTAAGATTTGGCATGCACCATCCCCCAAACCTACCCCCTTTCTGAGTCTGATCCACCCACCCCCACTCCATCTCAACCCTGTCCCACCCTCACCCGTTCCGCCCCCCTGCGCCAGGCTTACCTGCTCTGGCAGGCTTCTGTTGCTCCGCCTACATGTGCAGGAGGCTCCGGCCTTCCCACCAGCATGCCAGCTCCCTACACTGCTCCATAGTGCTTTTGTGGCAGCCAACACTGGCTGACCATGCATTCCGCCAGCACTTCATTTCAATAGGATTGGGCCATTAATGTATATACTCTTTTGTGTGATAAGTTTCTCAAGTTGTTTACTCTCTTAGGCATTGGCCCTTTATGTTGTTGTTTTGTTTGTTTTAAAGGGACTTCACTGATGCTCAGGGCAAGAGAAAATCATCTTTCTCCTGCAGGCCATGTCTGAGCCGTGTGGCAGTGTTGCTTTATTTTGTACGTTTAAAAAACCCAGCAGCCCGTATTTAGCCTGGCTGGCTCACAAAGCCCAGTGTTACAGGAAGAGCGCTTGCGCCCGCTTGCTGTAATCAGAGAGGTAATTCTGTTTTTCCTGGCAGAGGCCTCTGCCGAGACTGCTGTGTGCGATGTATGGAACAGATTCTTTTTTTCGGCGCCCTGCCAAAGTGACCATCTGCTTCCAGTTCTAACCCCCCTTGCTCCCCCCAATCTGTGGCTGTTCACTGAACTGTGTGCTTGTGTCTGTGTGTGTATACACACATGCTTAGGGCCTTCTTCATTCCTGCACCCACCCCCAAGTTGTTCATCGACGTCCAGCTAGAATTGAGGCAGGATGTCAAGGGGATACCTGACCTGCATTGATCCAAAACGTGGCCAAGATAAGAATCTGTCCCTTTCTTTCCTCAAAAACATCTGCTGGTCTGGAATCAACCTTTGCATTGTTTCTAGCTGAGGCTCCCAACATCTGTAAACAGAGAAGGCCACATCAAGTCCTTCCCAGAGTTGGCTATACAGCCCAAGAATCTTGGCTTATAGAATTGCTCCCACCCCCCACTGCCTCATGCTGCTGCTCTAACGACTGCCCCCCACTCTCTTTGCAAAGTGCCTTCTCTCTGACAGAGGGGGCCAAAATTTCAGGAGGAAGTGGCACTCCAGGAGCAACAGGGGGGTTCATTTCCCTAATTTCCCAAGTCAGCGGCAACCCTAGCCTGAAAGAAGGTGAAGCAGACATTTCAGGTAGTGAAGTTGAGATGCCATTAAAGACATCAAGATGGTAGACAAGTCTGATTCTTGATGGGCACAATCCACCAGTGAGTTACCTTGGGCAAATCCCACTTAAATGACCAGGAACACACGCTTTTCAGACAACTCCACATAGAGGTGTATCTAGAAGTCGCAGTGCCCGAGACAGTGATGGCATGATGTTACACGGCATTGTGCCATCACTTCCAAGTTCTTCCCAGAGAAGGAGGTACTGGCAGGTTTGTGCCCCCGGTTCCTTCTTCTGTAGGAGTAACAGGAGAAGGAACAGGGGGCACAAAGGCCCCAGAGCCTCCTCCTCAGGGGAGAATCTGGAAGTGACTCCTTTGTGCTGCTTACAATTGTCCTGGAAGACAGGTCACTCACTGCAGCAGCTTCATAACCCTGTACCTTCTCCTGTGGAGACTCCCCCTTGAAGAGGTGCCACTTGAAGCAAAAGGAACAGGGCTCACAGCATCACATGCCCCCTCCTCCAGGAGAACCATAAGTACTGCAAGGCAGTCATACATCCCCCCCTTGGAACAGCAGGTGGTGCAGATGCCCCTCTGGCTCTGTCATGTCTCTGACTTCACAATTGTGTCCCATGCTAATCAATGGGAGGAGAGGTATTTGGGTTTTCTACTTTAGATACAAAAAGATTCTGGCCAGCATCATCTCAGTGATTCCATGTCTCTTTTTGGTGTCTTTTTGGAGGAGTTGTCTTTCTCCTCCACATGCAAATAAACATTTTGGCTATTGCCACATGAACCAGTATCCCCCTTTTCAGTTCTCCAAGACAACACAGCAAAAGTGAAAGGAACTACACTTTGCTTTGCTGATCATGGATGTTTTCGAGAAGCAGAGAAAAGCTGCCCTACACCACGGGGGACCATTGGGGGTGCAAAATACCCTCTCAGTTCTGCCCAGGCTGAGGCTCTTCCTATTGTAACAACTTTTACCAGATGTATATGTTCACTCTCAAAATCACAGGGGCCTTTTCATTTTCATAATAGTGGCAGTAACAGGCAAAACAATCAGCATGCTCATTTAGTGGCGTTTCATTAGCAGAAACGGTGTCCGGCTATGAGGGCAGTTAATGACTGCACAATCGTGATGGGCCATATGTTTGGCGTGAGATTTATTATTCAGGGCTTCCAGCAGAGGCAGATTCTGATCACAGAACCATGTGAGCCAGTGTCATTGCCCTGTCAGCATGGAACCTAGAACTCTGCTGGTTCAGAAATATGAGTGGTGGCACTGCTGTCAGGAGAGTAGGAGTCGGCCAACTAGATCCTGCTCCCCAAAGACTCACTTCACTGTAATGTTCAAAGAGGAATTCATGAGATATGTGGGTTGCTGGAGTGCAAGACCACATGAGTCCTGAAGGCTGCATGCCTTGATTTTCCCTTTTGACATTACAGTGAAGGTGCAAAAAGTGGGCTTGTGGGGCACTCGCACACCCATACTTTCATAACACTTAAAGCTAGCTTCCCAGCATCCTGCCTGTGTGAAGACATGCACTCTTGAGGGCTCGATAGTCAGATCTCTCAATACAGAGTTGCCTTAGTTCACAGTTTTGGGCAAGAGACTGGGACGTGTCCAATGAAGATGGAAGATGGATCTTATGGGAAAGATGGGAATTTTTGTCCAGTTGTCCAGTTTCCAGTACAATTCCAGGACAAACTACTCAGTAGGACTCTGACTTAAGGTTTTTCAGCCCTACCTCCTTGAGAGTAGGGGTTAGTCAAGGTGGATGCTCCTCCTTCTTCCCACCTCTTTCTTTCCTGGTTCTGCTTTTCCACTAGCATTTTCATATCCTTCGCTTAGTTGAGCTTCCTGTGTCTGAAGCAGGGGGAAGTCCAGTGCCATCTTTGTCAGTTTACCTGAAAGGAAGAAGCACTGAAGATTTCTGGTATCTTTTAAAGAAACAAAACCTAACCATGTAAAATATAAACGTTGAGGGAAGAATCCAATAGCCAATAGAGGCAAGTTATTACGTAGTTGACTTAAGAAGAATCAGCCTGGGTCCTCAGACTGAGCTGGTAACAAAATCAGATCCAATCTCATTTTCCAGTACACACCTGCAGTCTGTGGTGTGAATTGCAAGAAGTGTCTTCTGTCTGCCATCATCCCACAAAGTGCTAGGTATATGTGGCTTAGTGGGAACTAATGGGTGTCTGTACTGAAGAAGTCTTTGAGGGTCTTCAGGATATACTTTGAGGGTCTTCAGCATATACTATGTTTCTCTTGAACTATAGGTATACCACCTTAAAAACAATTCACTTTTGTCTCACAGCAGACAAGATCTGCTTGTGATTTTGTCTCACAAGCATCCAATCTTGGGCTTATAAGAGCAGATCTTGCAATCTGCCACCATAAGTTCCAGTGTAGTGTCACATTAGGCACGCTGTTGTCAGGCCCTGTGGACCACCGGCCAAATGGCCAGAAGTCCCACATGTGCGCCGAGCAGCTGCAGAAGTAGTCAGGGTGGGTTGTTGGTGGTTCAGTGAGAAGTGGGGGAGTAGGAGTGGGGAGGGCAATGGGAAGAATAGGGGCAATTCAAGGGTGGGAGTGGGCGAAATTTCAGCAGCAATCACCTATTCCATTCCCCCTTTTCCTAACCCAACACATCCCTTGAGGCTCTTTGGACTGACACCAGCTATTTAGCTGGTGTCAGTCCAAGGAGACTCATAGGTGGCCAGGCGGTATGTAAAAATATTTTTACATATCCCTTCTGGGCCATCTGGACCAAAGGATGCAGCACACACTCCATCGGTGCTCTGCATCATGTAGGCTGGTGGGGAATTGGGGCAAATTATTCGAAGTAATGGACCACTGGCATCCTTATACGCTTCTGAGTTAATGAAAAGAGAAAAGGCATGAGCTTGTTCCAATATAGCGTTATTAATGTTCTCCATACATCCAGATGTACATTCATAATTCTTTCCAAGGTCTACATCACCTGTACCCCCTCCAGTTTTTCCAAGAACCGATCCACTAGTTGAGCCACATACAGGAATATCTGTACATCAGAATGCTTGCTTTTGTAGTTGGTCCTCCAGAGCAAATAAACTTGGTGGAAAACGGGTCTCTCATTTGAGTCAACTAACTCTTTGCATACAAGAGAGTCGCTTCCACATCCTGGCTCCTGGCTCCTATGATTGCCATGGCTATATAAATATGAAATGCATTTTTCATCATTTCTATTGCAAAAGATCTCTTTTGAGTGCAGAAGATATCTTTCAGCAGCATCATACTTTGACCTCCCAGGATCCCATGCCAGATTCCCAGGAATTTCATCTAGTGAGGCCCTTTCTTGTGTTTTCCCCAATACATTTCTCTGATTCCCTTAAGCCTAACTTGGCAAAGATTTCTGCCCATCTCACCAGTGGCTGAGTTAAACCAGTCTTTCCCCCCTGCCAGCAGATATTAACGACATGCATGGGAGGGCCGCCTTTCTGAAAGGTAACCATTTTCAGATGGGAAATCAAGTGTAGGCTAGAGAACCCCTGCTTCCTTTTTATTTTCCTGAGCAATCTGCCCCATTTCGCCTGCATTCTTTCCCATCTTCTTGGTTTACTATAGCTGGACACAAAGTAATGTGTGGAATCTGGTGAGATATGAAGATGATCTGTTCAACTTTTGTGGTGGTTTGACTGTATGGAAGCAGCAACACATTTTCCTAATTCTTCATACCCACCTCAAAGGTCTGGGTTCAAGGAAAGCATTGCACATGTTCCCTGGGATGTGTGTTGGAAGTCCTGAAAGGAGTTTGCTTGATACTTGTAGCAGCTGAAAGAGTATGACACTAGAGACTGAAAGTAGGAGTTTGCTTCTTCCAGTTTTGGAAAGCAGAAGAGATTGTCTTGATCTGGGATAGAACCTCCTTTTTGGATACCTTGCTAAAATTCTAGGTGTGGGAAATGTGCTTCTTGATGGACATTCACCACTTGATAGTAGACCTGCTTGGTGCTGATTGGTGATACTCCTCAGTTTGAACTTCCACTAGCTTAAACCAGTCCTATACATCAGAAGAATGACCCTAAGTATCACTGTGATCAATGCCTTACTTACTTCTTACCACTTAGCATTTCAGTCTGAGCAGATCCCCCAATTGTTACCATGCCCCATACCCTTGCCTTCAAGCCAACATAGTGATGATTTCAGTCCACTGGCTGGCCTAGGAGTTTACCTTATTAGTATTGAGGTGAAGGTCAATTAACAAGTCAACCTCACTTTCAGAACAACCCCTGATCAAAGAATCTCTGAAACAAGCAGAGAGGTTGGATCCTCATAGTTTTGTGACTCAAGGGCTCCTGCATAGTACCTGAACATTACTCAACTCAATGTTCTGCCAGCCCAATAACTAACATGCAGTCCAGCTCTTCATCCCCTCACCCAAAGAAAAATAAAGCTAAATTCAATAATATGATCTCACACACCCGGTACCTGTCAGCACAGTACCAGCAGGACTGCCTCTATAAGCCATCTGATAAGCCTCTGATAAGCCATCACTACCATCCTGGGGGAGTCTCCTGGGAGAGACCAGGGCTGTTTCAATGGGTAGCCAGCTTTAAGGGGTTTCTTCTTCCTATTCCCCTAGCCGCTCTCTCTATAACAGAACAGCACAGCAAAATTCAAATTGATGTGCATCCTCAACTGATTTATCCATAGTACAATTCCAATATCTCATTTTTCTTTTTTCTTTCCCCTAGGTTCTCCTCCCCCCCCCCCCGTTGCTCTACTTGCATTTCCTCAGAGGTCTCAGCAACCTTCTAAGCATGGTACCTCTTCCCCAACCCCCCAATGAAACAGCCATGCCCACCATCAGTTAAACACTGCAATTATTGCTTGATGTCTTCATAATGAATTACTTAGATGAGACAGCGCATCTCTCAGATCAGCAGATGAGTCAAAAGTGGGAAGGGGGAAGTATATTCTGAACTTCATTCCATGACCTACTATTGCTCTCCACCATCCTAGTTTCCTCAACTGAAGGGAGGCTTATTATTAAAGAGGTATAAAACTTCATGTGATGAACCGGGACAGAACTCCTGTGTCGGTCCTGGCCACTGCCCTTTTCCCCACTTCATTATTTGAAACTTTTTCTTTCTTTTTCAAATGATGATCACCGTTGGAAACCTGCAAACTCACTCACCTACAAAATTTGTGCATTTCTCCTAGCACAAGCAATTCTGTCTATATCACATTCTTATAATGCAACAACTTCAGGATCATCTTCCAAATTCCATCTCTCTTCCCCCCAGCTCTTAGGGGGTCTGGGTCAGACATACTGGAGCATGTCTGAGGCCAGGACTGGACATCACGGCACGTGCCTGGCTACCAGAAAGCTGCAACCTTGCGCCTCTCCCTCCTTCCCCCCATAATACAAAATATAAGGTGTGACATCACTGCACGGCAAGTTTCTCTATCCCTGAGAGCAGCAGCCAATGCAGTGCGGGGGGGAGGGGCAGGGAAACAATGATTTCATGTCACACGTTGTTTTATTACTAGACATTCAGAGGGAGAGAGGAGGGGGAGGAGAAGGGCTGTTGCTTTTGGCGGCAGCCTTGTGTGTGCCGTAATATCTAATTCTAGCCTTAGTCCTCATACTCAGTTGAAACAAAGCCTAAGTTCTTGTAACTGCTTGTGCTCACATTGACTCTTCCCTCTCCCATTCCTCCCGTCTCTCTGTTGCCTCCTCTGCTCTCAGAGTTTAGATTCTATGCTCCTTGAGCAGCAATCTGTGGAATATTTTTTCTTCTGAGTTTTTGCTCTGTTACACAACACGTACACTGATGGCACATACACATTAAGAGAGAAAAAGACAAACAGGACAGGGTGGAACAGATGGTGGAAGAACCCAAGTGTTATGGAAGCGAGCTGGCTCTCATGGAGTCAGAAGCTAGAACAGGTTTGTGGCCTGCATCTTCCCCCACCTTCACCTTCACCTTCCTGTCATACCACCACTGCCATCTTTTCTCTCCCTTTTGAGGGACAGCCCACAACTGTATAAGACAGTTTCACTGCTTGCCCTTAGGAAATTCTTCCTCATGCCTTGCCTAAATCCACTTCCCGGTAGTTTCAATCTACTGGATCTAGTCCTGCTCTTAGGAACCACAGAAAGTAAATCCTTCCCTTCTTCCATGTGACAACCCTTCAGATACTTGGAGATTGATAGGGCTATCAGTCATAAATTGAAACATGTCTATGTGGGGTAATCCAATCTTATTTAAATTACAAAGAGTCATAAATATTCCAGACCTCCGGAGTGGACTGGTTGGCTCCCTCTGTCACTGTGAGAATGCCAAGTAGGTCACACTGGAAAATAATACCTTTCCTTATGTGATAGGTATGAATCCTATGGCAGAGAGGCAGCCCTGTCATGAACATGGTAATCTGGATTCAGAGAACACCTAAAGTGGCAGAATGCATGGTAGATAAATCCTTGTGGCATATCTATTCAGAGGTTCTTCTGTACAAGTTCTATAAAAATGAGTGGCAGCTGTGTGAGAATGCTGTAGTGTAGTGCACAGGAGAATGTCCTAATGGCCCCCCATGTTAAGTCATGAAGAAGATATCATTCCATGTCAGCCACCAGAATGTCTTGGGCTAGCCCTGGTGCCTCAGCCACACATCAGGTGTTTCTCCATACCAAACACATGTACTTCCTATCTATCCCCATCATTTGGGAAAAAGATCCAACCATCCTTTCAACCATCCTGGTGGCCATAAGCATAAATTTCCCCAGTGTGCTGGTATTTTTAAGATGTACTGACCCTCATTTGCACTGATCACAGCACTATTTCTCAGGTTTAGCCAGTATTGCAATAGATGGGCAATAATTATTCTACGGTTTTGTATATGCCCCTTTCAATGAAGTTGGAGACAGACAGCAGATTTTTTTGAGTTGAAGATGACATGATAGAGCCATAATTGCCTGTGATGTGGACATTTGTTCCCCTAATGACTGTGGTTAAACAATTAGGAAGGTTTTTACATGCTTCCAACGTCTGCTGGATGAGACACAATAATGCAAATAAGGTAATGAAACAGGTATATCCTGGGCATCAACAACAGTTCCATTATCCTAATTTTAACTTAGGGCCAGTTAGGATGCTACATCCAAACTAACTTGGCCACTTGCCATGCAAAACACGTCAATTGGGTGCAAAACAAACTGCACCCTGGGCCAGTGCAAGTCCCTTGTGCTGGCCCGGGAGTGTTGTGAAAGTGCCGTAAAGCACTTTCACACCACTCCGAGGGAGTTAGGCCAGTGTACCAGCCTCCCTGCATTGCTGCAGGCCCTGGGGAAAGGTAAGTTTGTGCTAGCCGAGCTCGGCCAACACAGGCATCAGGTGGATGTGGGGAGTGTTGGGAGGAGGTGGAAGGGAGGCATTCCGGGGTGGGGGGAGGGCAGGCAGTGGGCATTCCCAGGGGTGGATGGGCGGGGAGTGGGAGGTGGGGCAAGGATCCGGCACTTATACCAGATCCTAACCCCGTTCCCAGGCAACCTGGGGCAGTCCCGGGCTGCTTGGATTTGCACCACCTCTTGAGATAGCACAGATCTGAGTAGCCCCATTGGTACTGCAGTGGCTCTCTCCAGAGTAAGGGGGAAAGTTTCCCCTTGCACCAGGCTGAGCCTCTGGCTGCCTGAAACTTGCACTGGATACAGTGCAGGCCTGCCGGCCTGCCTGTTCCAGCGCAAGTTAGGATTCGGCTGCCCGTATCATGGAACACTTGCTGTGCTGGTGGCTGCAACAAAACTCTCTTGACATTCACTATGTTGATGTCTAAATGCAGTAGAGAATGAGCCACCATCTTTCTCTCTGGTAACTGATCAAAGAGACACCTTTTTAAAGTAGTGCTCTTCTTACCTTTAAGGGGGGGGGGGGCTACTGTCCCTTTTCACCCCAGCACAGCATTTTTTCTAGTGACTATTTGCATCTTTAGTTAAATTGTGAACCTTTTGGGGACAGTGAACCATTTACTTATTTAGCTACAAAAACCACTTTGTGAACCACAGGTGGTGCCTCCTTATTCCGTTCCCAGACCCCTTGTAGATCCCAAAATCCGTGTGAACACACAGCCTTCAGGAACCACATTTGAGCTCCAAATATAAGACCAGAGCCTTGCTTCGGTCACATCCAGACTGAGGCTTGTGGAGGCCATGCATGCAGCCTTTATGGGCCACAGAATGGTCTCCGGAGGTCCTAGAGGGGCACTCCTGGTTTTCATTCGAAAACCAGAAGTGCCCTTCTAAGGCCTCTGGAGGCCATTCTGAGGCCTCCAAAAGCTTCAAAAGGCCACTTCCGGTTTTCAGCGAAACTGGAAGTGGCCTTCCAACACTTTTAGGGGTCTTTCTGAAGTCCTAGAAGGGTACTTCAGTTTTCGACTGAAAACTGGAAGTGCCTTTCTAGGACCTCCAGAGGCCATTCTGAGGCCTGTGGAGGCTGTGTGCAGCCTCAGAAGAGCCTCTGGAAGCTGCCTCGAGGCTTCAGGTTGGGCCACATCTGGTTCAATGGCGGTCCAGGAGACCTGCATTGAGACAAATCCAGGGATCCAAATCTGTGAATAAGTAGGCTCAACCTGTATTTTTATGAAAAGCAATATACAAATGTTCTTAATAATTAATAATAAAGATGATATGAAGAGTAGGATGTAATGTCAGGGGTGGCCAAACTTGCTTAACTGAATAGCCACATATGATAAACTTCAGATGTTGGAGAGCCACAATATTTAAGAAGCACTTAAATTCTTAAATTTATTTACTTATGAACATTATAACAGCTTATGAACATTAAGCTTCCATTTTAATCCAGTGGATTCTCAGTTTATACATGGCAAATAGTTTTAAAGCTTGAAGATTTAGGGCCCAATTCTAAGGAGTGCACGCCAGCTTACCACTGGTGCTAGCCCAGCATTGGCCAACGCTGGGCTAGTGCCAGTGCAGCACCAGAACTCCACTGCTGGGCAGTGGAGAGGTAAGTGAGGGCATGGGGGAAGGCGGGGAAGGAGGTGTTCCGGGGCAGGGGGAGGCAGGCGGAGGGCGGGGAGGAGGCATGCTAGGGTGAGGGAGCGGGGCAGGAGGGAGGTGGGACCAGTGGAGCTTTGCTCCACCAGATCCAGAGCCAGATCCAGAGTCCAGGTTGGCTCTTCATTCTATGCCAACCTTTGAATTGAGGTTGAATTGTAGAATTCAGTTCAGTTGTAGAATTCACCATAGAATTGAGTAGCCCCATTGTGGGGCTACTTGGTTTACCCAGGGGAAGGGGGTGAGGAGGAGGTAGCAGCTGCCTGGAGTGTGCAGGATGCAGCGGCAGCCATTTTTGGTGCCACTGCAGTCCTGCGCACTGGGCAGCTCAGGACTGGGCTGTTATGTACTGTACTGTTTGCGATTACTGCTGTTTTAACTATGTCCTATTTATGTGGACACTTCGGCATGGTCCACAAGAGCAGCAGTATGAGTCTGATGTGGAAAGAAGACCTAAAGTACTGTGGCAGGTCGCTGAGAGGCAATTGTGTAAAGTACAGCTTTCTTCCTCAGATTCCCAGCTCAGGCCAGCTTAACATAACATAAGAACATAAGAACATAACACTTGAAAACACTTATTTCAATATCTGCACATTGGTACGTGTTTCTGTTGCTGCACACATCATTTGTGTGCTACAACATACAGATCATTTGTGGGCTATGCACATGTATCTGTCCATACGTATGCCTTGTGCTTGCTATGCTAGGCACCAAGGGTACTGCTAGGCACAACCAACCTGCTGAAAGCCTCCTGCAACATGGCCCATGGCTGCTGGCGCCAGGAGCACATCTTAAGTAATGTCCATATGCCTCCAGTTATCCCAGGCATGCATCTGCCTCTTCTCCCTGAGACTCACCGGGCAAGAAGAGGAGGTGGGGAAAAAAAAACCTTGCTCCAGATGGCCAGAGCCGGCTGTATTTGTAGTACAAGCCTCAGCTCCAACAGATGTGCCAGGACGCCATATTGCAGACACAGATGTAGGAGTCAAGTGCTCTGTGAAGACATTACATCTTCTTTGGGAAATGAATTAAACCACACACACATGCACACACGCTCATGAGCGAAAATATCGTTCCAACTGCACTGGGCTCCGAGGCAAGAAATCTGCAGTGCCTGTGCAGGTTGGGGAGTCAAGCACACTCCTTTTGATTCCTTCCTCAGTACGCTCCCCACCCCCACGTGCAGCTGAGTAGAAAGCATCTCAGGGCATTTTGGATGCCATCCGCTCAGGATTTGCAGAGGCAATTAAAACGTTAAGAGGTTTTTCTGCAGCACGCAAGAGCTAGCACTCCTCCTTGCTCTCGCTTCTGAAAGACTAGCTAATGAAGGATAAACACACGGCAGGGATGGATCCTGGCGTCTGAGTCCAACTCAGCCTGCTCAGAGATGGCCAATCAAATTATGCCATAATTTCCATTGTTTATGTGAGAAAAGATTGAGATTGGATTGCTGGCCTGGGAAGCAGGAGATCTGGCCACGTATCTGGCTCTGCCACAAGCTTCGAGTGTTGCCTTAGGCAGACTACAGCTTCTTCTGCAGAATGACAGGAGCTTACTACTGGCTGGGAAATGGATCAGTGACTCCCTGTGGCAGCACCAATTGCATGCCATATTTGCATTCTAGGAACACAGATACTATTTCAACCATTCCTTGTGCAGGGATACAATGACCTCCTAACAATTACAGCCCTATGAAAACCCATGACCTGAAAACCCATGGCTGAACCCAACAGGGCTTCAGGGCCCAATGCTATCCAGCACTGATGTAGCCATGCAAAGAGGGTGTGTGCTGCATCCTGTGGTAGTGGTGGCAGTCACAGAAGCCTCCTCAAGGTAAGGAAACACTGGGGCTGGCATTGCGGCTGCATTGGCACTGGAAAGTTGGATAAGATTAGACCCAAAATCTTAGCTCTATGACAGGACAGGCCTCTTTTCATGCTACAATTTAAAACATACAGAATGATGATCCCAATGAGTCACTCCCATCCCAGTATGAAAAGATGTTAGGAAACAAAAACCTACACATTGTCAACAAAGCTTACACATTGTTAAGCCATAATAACTTATGCATTTGATTCTTCTTTCCTATGTGACAGTCAAACAGTTTAACTGGTTAAATTTCAATCCATTGCTTTTAGTCCAGCCTTCCACTTTACTGAGATGGTATTTAAAAAAATATTTAGTCGATGCTAAAGCATCTGTAGTCTTTCCTGATTTTGCATCACCTGCATATTTGCTAAAAGTCCTGGCTATTCCTTCATCCAAACCATTGATGAAGAAAGAGGCAGCACATCATTAGACACACAGGCTCCCCATACCTCCACTCTGCCAACCACATTTATACACGTTTTCATTATTATTTTTTAAGGCAGATGTCTGAACTATTCCTCCTAGCTGAGAATTGGGGGGTGAGGGACCTGCTGGGCAAGTGCTATACCGTAGCTGCATTCGTTGCTCACATTTAGGCCTTGAGGTCCTGTAATAAGCGCACATAATATTTAACACTGGTAAAGAACACTTGGTGTGTTTGAAGTGCTTTGCATGCATTATCCTGATGTAGTCTTTACAACAACCCTGCAGGATAAGTAGATATTATCCCCCTATTGTAGCTAGGAAGGGGAGGCTGAGAGGGAGCAACTTGCCTAAGGTCACGGAGTGAGTTCATAGCAGACATGAGATCCAAAGCAGGGATGACCTGATTTGTAGTTCAGTCTCTTAGCCACGACACTGCACAAACTTGTATTATGTATGCCCTGGATTACTCTTCAGTCAAAGATGGATTCTTGGTACAGGCTCAGAAAAGTTGACTGGCATCAGGCATACATTTCCTTTAAATGTTTAGAAGCACAAAGAGAGGAAGTAGCTGATATAGTAGGCCCTAGGCCTTTCCGCTGCCCGCCCCGCCCATCTGACTACATTCCTCATCTACCTGCCTTGTAGGATTGCCAGGTCTCCTGAGGCTCACACTCATACATGAGGAGTAAGATGAGAGGCAGAGCTTAGCAAATGAGGGGGTTGAGTCCAGTCTAGCAGGGCCTTATGGTGTCTGAGCAGGCAGGGGATGGCAACTGGTTGACCAGGCCTGGCTGTGCCTGGTAGCTTGAGATGGAGCTGGAAGGGCAATGGAGAGGTAAATAGCAAACACTCTAATAGGGGCAAGCAGGAAATAGCCTTCCCTTCACTTTGACTCTGGTTCTTCCTCCTGAGAGTTTCCTTCTTCTTCTCCTGGAAACCCTGAGAAGAATGCTGGAACTTTAGGCCAAACCCTGAGACCTGCTGACCCTACTGCTGTGGGTTAAAACGTGACTCCCCGTTGCTGCAGTAGTCCAAAAACAGTGTCAATGGGAGCTTTTTCCCCTTGGGTAACTAGCAGCTGTGAAGGGACAGTGATCCAGATCCAGACTGTGACAGGAAAGAGTTAAAGACCCCCCACTTTTCCCATACCATGGCCCCAATTCAGGAAAAGGTTCCCTACAGCTGCTATTTTGCAAAAAAAAAAATAATAATAAACCCAGGCATCCAAGCATCCGTTGCATGCTTGTCACAACATGTAATTTGACTAACGCTTCTGCACTGCAGTGGCCCATTTCCTTTCACTGCAAGAGAGTGAATGGGAAAGAATAAGCAGAACTCTACCTTCTCAGAGTAGGTCCACACACACACATGCATGCGTGTACATATCTGTCCTCAGAAGTAGGGGTCAGCTCCAGCCTTGTCCTGGTCGCAGTACCCAGTGCTGGAAGCAAGGCCTGCTGTTCTTCTCCCTCTGTCAGTTTCTGCTCCCCACTTGCAAACACAGTAATGTGTCTGCGTGGCAGGCTTTGGGTTTCCTTTGGCATGGAATTAATTCATTGCGTGGTGTTGTTATGGTAGTGGTAAAAGTAGGAGGCACATGGTACAAATAATGCTAACATGCCTGCATGGTTTTTTGTTTTTTTAAAGATGAAATAAACTTTAAACACAGGGCCTACCCACGATCTGCTGGGTGCCTGAGGTGGTGTGCCAACTGCTGCTCCCCCTTATCTGGGGATGTCATTCTCTGCTTCTCTGACTCTCTGGACCCAGAAAGGTGACATTCTAGCCTGCCACTCTATTCTTCTCCACACTTACTCTTCCATAATAAGAGCCCTCCTGGATCAGGCCAAGGACCGATCTAATCCAGCTTTCTGTATCTCACAGTGGCCCACCAGATGCCTCCAGAAGCACACAGGATGACAAGATACAGAACCTGGATCCTGTTGCCACTCCCTTGCACCTGGCATTCCGAAATAGGCTATGTGGGTTCTAGCAGCACAGGATGCTATATGGCAGTTACAAAAGGCAACACATCATTCAGCACAGCTGGGCCACTGCCACATGCAGTAATGTGCCAGCAGTCCCAGGAAAAAACCCTGCTGCTGGTATGGGGGGGGGGGGAAGGGACAGGTGGTGAGTGGAACAGGTTTGGGAAGGAACGTGTGTCAAAGCCAGGAAGAGGCAGTGTGTGATGACAGCCCTGCCAATATCCTATCCCCCTTCCCAACCTCGACCATCTCTCTGGGTCCACTCAGACTTGTGCCAGCAAAATTCCTGGCACAGGTCTGAGTAGACCCATTGGGGAAGCAGGGGCTTACCCCTGGACAAGGGAAGAAATGTTCTCTTACCTGGAAGAGATCTACAGGACTGCCCTCCTACACACTCCAAGGTTAGATAGATTGGGCTGCAAGAGGTCTGAAAGTCACCTGAGGCCAAGTTTACTAACCAAATAGTAGCTTGCCAAGTGGATCAGTTACCATCACGAGGTTTCTTGCCACACACATTGCCAATGATGATGTTTTGCAGCAACCTGGAGAAAACCATGTGGCGGCAGCAGCAGATCTGCGTGGCGACTTGCTGCACACAAGGGTCCTGTTGTGTAGAAAGGGCAGCTGCTGCCCAGACTAAGTTTCAAGCAACTTCCATAGCGTTTGTTGTTCAGGTGAAACTAACCTCTGTACGTTTCGGATTAAACTTTAATAAGTTCCATATTCTTTCCTTAACCAAAAAAAAAAAATGATCCAATGGCTGCAATGTAACTCATTGGCCTTGCAGCTGCCACTTCTGGTGATTTGTGTTTTGAGGTTTTACTGTGGTCTTTTGTTCAGTTTATATTACAGAAAGCAAAAACCATCATGTGTACACCAGTGGCCAAAGATATGCATAGCCCAGCCCACCTCATGCCACAACCCTGCCAGCAGCCAATGACATATGAGGAGGTTCTGATTTGGCATAATCACTCTGCAGAATATTCATAGAACGATTGAAAAGCTTACTCCACTCCCGCTCAGCATACTTCTTACGATACATTTTTTCCCTCTGTAAAGTATTCAGGGTCATACTACTAGCAAATGGCACTTTTAGGGTTAAATAGCCACTTCAGGAATGCAATTTTCAGCATGAAAACAGCACAAAAATTAAATACCCCTACATTTCCAATGCAGTCCTGCTCCAAACCATATAGCTGCTACACAAAAGTAACAGTAATGCATTGAGAGCTCAATCCTATGCATGTCTACTCAGAAGTAAGTTTCATTATAGCCAACAGGGCTTACTCTCAGGTAAGTGTGGATAAGACTGTAGCCAGGCAACCCAATCCTGAGCTGCCAGGAGGATGGAGCTGTTGTGGCACCGAAAACGGCTGATAACAGCAACCAGGCAGCCGCTGGCCGCTCCGTGGTGCAAGGGAACATTCATCCCCTTCCCCCGGGTAAGGGAAATAGCCCTGCAATGGGGCTAAATGATTCTACGGCATCCCTTGGGACGCCGTAGAATCAAGAGCCTCTGTGTCGGGCAACAGACCCGACATGGAGGCTCAGGATCTGGTGGAGCAGAGCTTTACCAGTCCCGCCTCCCTCCCTCCCCCTGGCATGCCTCCTCACCGCCTCCTTCCATGCCCCCACTCACCTCTCCACCACCCAGTGGTCTGTACGACTGCGGAGCACTAGTGATCCACCAGCACTGAGCTAGCACCAGTGCTGGACTGGCACTGATGGCCACAAACATGCTTTATGGCACATTTGCAACACTCACTACCTGCAGAGCATCAGTGTTGCCAGTTAATGTACTATGTAGTTTGGCCCTCATAAAGAAGCAGTTCTGAGATGCTGCCTTAGCAGAGCCCAATCCTATGCATGTCTACCCAGAATTATTATAACCAATTGGGCGCTGGAAAATTGGGTAGGATTGAGCCCTAAGAGTTGGCCTGGAACTGGTGGACGTGTGTTCAAAGGCAGGGGGGAGGGAACTGAGACGTGAGGAAAGGAGAGAGAGGGGCAGGGAATGGATGGAGTGGGATGAATTAGATCAGGCCAGGGGAAGAGAGAGGCCTGCAAATGAAGCTGTGTGGATGGCTGCATCGGTGCTGGAAAGTTGGATATCCAAATTTCCAGTGCCGTTGCAATTGCAGTGCAACCCTGGGAAAAGGGAACTAATGTTCCCTGACCTGGAGGAGGCCTCCAAGACTGTCCCCCCCACTGCAAGATGCAGTGCATGCCTTGTTGGCATGGCTGCACCAGCACTGGAAAATTGGGTAGGATTGGGCCCTAAGAGTTGGCCTGGAACTGGTGGACGTGTGTGGAACAAAGGGGGGGGGGGGACTGAGACGTGAAGAAAGGAGAGAGGGGGGCAGGGAATGGATGGAGTGGGATGAATTAGATCAGGCCAGGGGAAGAGAGAGGCCTGCAGATGAAGCTGTGTGGATGAGAACCAGAGTTGTAAATACTTCGAAAAGCTCGCTGCCAAGCGTGACTTTGGGGCCAAGCTGGAATTGCTTTGCATTCGAGGCAAGAGATGGAAATACTTGAGCACAAGTTTTGATCCAGTTCTCAATTCGAAGCGTGGCGTCCATGTTCAAAGGCATGAGGGGCACCAGGATAGAAGCTGCCGTCGTCGTCCCCCTCAACCAGAACTGGCTTGCCTCCAACTCAAAGGGTTAAAGTGTTCCTGACATTTGGGGAAGCAAAAGCAAACACATTCTCCAAGCCCTGAAAGCCTCCGCAGAAAAGGCAGCCAAAACCAACTTTCTGCTCTGGCCAATGGACGTGCTCGGATAGATCTTACAGGGAGGATATGAAACCAGGGTGAACTTTGCATCAGACCCCAAAGCCCGTGATAGATTTTCGACAACTGCAGACTTTTGGAAGCAATTTGCAGAAATGTGCTGTTAAAAATATTGGCAAAAGTTAAGAACAAAGAACAGGAGAAGAAAGAAAGACTGAAACAAAATAGCCAAGGGAAGGTGGGGGGGGGGGGAAGAGCCATTGGACCGTAAAGGAGGGAGGGGAATTGCAAAGACCACATGGATTTATAGGCTGTGATGTGAGAAGGGACGGGACGGACGTTTCAGGGTGAAGCGGGGAGGGGGCAGCACGGCGGGGAAACGGGGTGGGGGGGCTCAGCTGGGTGCTGCAAAGGCTCTCTCTCATTTGGGCCCCCAGGACCCCCTCTGGCTCGAGAAGGGCGGCAGATCCAAGGTCTTCTCAAGCACAGCTCCAAATTGAAACAGGCTCCTCATGGAGGGTGCCGCCAAAACTGCAGAGTTGCAAAGGGAGGGAGGGGGTTGGAAGGTGTTTTTGGCCGTAGTCCAGGTGTGGAGGTTGGGTGTGCAGGACTGGACTGGGGCTGCTGGAAGGAGATGTGTGTTTCCACTTTGGGAAAGGGCTCTCTCTCTCTCTCCAGTCTTCTGTTGTTCTTCCTCAGTTAACAGAACAAGAGTTCAAGGAGCTGCACAAGCAGGCTTGGGCCTCGCAGAAGTGGAGCCCGCTTTTCCATTGGGCAGGCCTAGGGAGCCGCACGTGGAGTTGGGCAAGCATGGTGACCAGACGTCCTCTTTTTCCAGGACATGTCCTCTTTTTCAGCCTCATGTCCTGGAAAAGAACCTAAGTGTCCTCTTTTTCCTGTGAACAGGCAGTGCAGAGCCTGCTTGGAATGAATAAAGGATATGTAATATAGTTTTCAATTTAATAATAAGTAACATAGTGTTTAAATTAACCACATGAAATCCATATACATGTGTTTTTGCTTTTATTTTGCCATGTCCTACATTTTTCTTGGATGTCCTACCTTTTGGGGTGCCTGGTCCTCTTTCGAGCTTATGACATCTGGTCACCCTGGGGGCGAGCAAATGAAAAAAGCCTCCCTCCCCACTCCCTGCTTCTGCTGACAGGGAAACAAGGAAGGAACTTCTGTGACAACCCAGAGGGTGCCACCGACTGGGACTTTCTCTCCCCACCCATTCTCCTCCCCACCTTGCTGGGTGGTACACCCACGCCAAGTTCTCGCAATGTGCTGGTAGGGCTGCATCTCAACTGTACCACTTCACACAACGGAGGTTGCGGGGGGGGGGCTCCCACAATTGAAGGTTACAAGAAACAATCCCTGCACATCAAAAACTAGCTAGCTTGTCTGGGCAAGGATTCTTCTCTCTAGCATACTCTTTTTCTGTGTAAGAAGTTTGTTTGTTTTTGAGGTAGGCATCCACTGGGCAGAGTCCATACCTGCAGTGGTATAGTTGAGATTTTGTAGGTTTGTGTCTGTTGTTTGTGAGATCTAGGCCTTTGTTTGTTTGTAACAACTGGGGGAGAGGCAGACCCATGTTTGGATACTTCTCTCTAGCATGCTCTTTTTCTGTGTGTAAGAAGTTTGTTTCTGAGGTAGGAGCTGCCACCACAGGAGGAGCAGGAGGTCTCATGACAAGAGGGGGGGGGCAAGATTGAAACTATGAGTTCCTGTCTGACAACCATACTTAAACCCCATTTTTGTCCAGCCCACAGGTGTATACATTTGGCCCCTGTTGCAACGTTGGGCAGAAATGGCCTAAGCTAGTGTGGATCAGGGCTGGCCTAACACTTCAGGACAGCTGATATGACATGCCAAATGCTGCCACCCCCTTATTATGTACCATCCTCTGCTCTTCCCACTCTCCAATGTTCAAACTCAGCACTCTCTTCCTCTCCACATTTTGTCTCCTTCTCTGACCCCCTCTTCCTTTCCAATCCTAGCAGTAGAAAGAGATGGAGAAGCAGCAGAGACAAGTAGATGGACAGAGATGAGTGCCTCCAGCCAACCTGCTGCCTGAAGTGACCACCTCAGTTGGCCTCATAGATGAGCCATCCCTGTTGTGAATGACAAGGGAGGATCAGACAATGGGCAGGGATCACACCAGCAGCAGGAAGCCCTGGGCGGAAAGAGAAAAGAAAGAGCTCCAGCAGGAAGCAGCTGGCTGGACTGTGGCTTGGGACATGAAGAGTTGATAAATACTTCAGTGCTGAGCCACATGGCTAAGCTGAGAAGCACCCATGCCAGGCACTTCAAGATCTAGTTGGGTCTGGAATGTCATTTTCTGTGCTCACCATGATCCAGCTATAACCAGCCATGCTCAATGAGCAGAAGTAGAAGATGCTAAAGGAGTTGCTGCTTCTTCCTGGTAAGTCTGGCATGCATAAAGTGCACAACCCAACGAGAACGTCTCCTTCCAATATAAGGAATGTTCTAAATGGCTTTGCTTGCTCCATCCTGAGCAAAATGATGAGCTTGTTGGCCTTTCAGATCTGGACTGATTGGATGCTGCCCTGGCAGGAAGACGGGCATGATGGCCCTATCTAGTGCTTGATTAAGAGCATGACCTGGAAGACTCTGGTTCAATCTCAGCTCAGTCAGGAACTTGTGGGGTGGAATTAGGCACACAATGTGTATTTTGTGACATTACAGAAAATCAGAAGCGGCAGAGCCAGCAGGGGATAGGTGGTGGAGGGTTTTGCTTGACATTTTCATTTCTAGCCATTTATTCACGCCCACACACAGCACAGCACTGTAGGTATATCTACCTACAGGTGGATAGATATAGGTCTCCATATATTTTTCTCCCACAGAGTGAAAAGCAGCTGAGGTTTTGGGGAGGGGAATGGCCTCATGAACCACAGGCTTGTCACTGAAGATTGCAGTCTTGCTTTAAGTGTAAAAACAAGGTTGGGAGATATGTGTTACTGAGCATACTTATAGTGGCCTTAATCAAGCCACTCAGAGCCTCATGTAACCTGGGAGTTATAATACTGGTGTACCTCACAGAGGTTTCCTAAGGGTTACAGAGATGCTTTATAGCAGGGTTGTCCAAAGTGGGCAGGAGGGCCACATCATCTGTGACACTGTGTCAGGGGCTGGGGAAAAAAGAATTAATTTACATTTCAAATTTGAATAAATTTACATAAGTTTACATAAATGAATATATTAAAGACGAACTTATATGAATGAATGAAGGTCTTGCAATAGCTCAAGGCCTATAAAAGGCTTTGCACAAAGCAAGACTGGCCTTTCCTTTGCTGCCGCTACTGCATCACAGATATGAAACAGCAAGCAGTGGAAGGAGCCCTCGTCCCACAGCTCACACAAGAGGTCAAACAATCGCCCTCAGGCTGAGAGAAGTTGCATTGGGCCAGTGCGGGCTCCAACAAATCTCTGGAGGACCAGAGTCTCACTGGAGGCTGGGGGCTCCCTGAGGGCCGCATTGAGAGGCCTCAAGGGCCGCAAGTGGCCCCAGGGCCAGGGTTTTGGCACCCCTGCTTTATAGGAAGCATCTTGTGCACTTAGCAGCAGTGTTTTCTAGAGGCTAAGTATGACTCTCCTATACAGGAGGGAACATTGAATGCCAAATGAAAGGAGTAGGAGGAAAGCTGAGTAAATTGTGTGCCCAAAACTAATACATTATCTAAATTCTGTCCCAGGGAAACCCTAATTCTGTGCGTAGTATATATTAATTAAGAAATTTGGCATATATATATATATATATATATATATATATATATATATATATATATATATATATATATATATATCTGTAATGCATTTTTTTTATCCTGACCAGGTGTTTTCATTTAATTATGTTGCTATTTTAAGCAAGAACTCGTGGCAAAGGGCAAGAAAGCTGCCATCACTAGTATGCATTTCCAAGCCTACTCCACACAGTCAAAAGAGAAGTTGAACTTCCCTGATTGCTTTTAATTAAAATAGTGATTTCCATGATTCAAAGTTCTGTGCCAGGTATCTGATGTTGTACTTGTACAGCTAGCTTGGAACAGACAGGATTACTTTCCTACAGATCTTTCTGAATAACTGTTTTGTAATTCTTATCACATTTTATCCTCACAAGATCCCTTGGAGGCAGGCTAAGCTGTGGAACAAGGCTGAAACAAGGCTGACTGGCCCAAAACTTCATAGCTAACCAGAGACTGGTACCTTGGCTTATCCGTTTGCAGCCTGCACCATTACAAGTTGTGCCCACAAAAGGATATTGCGTAGGAGCACCTTCTAGGATTCTGAGGTCCAAAGAGCAAGATTCAAAGGTCACTTTGGAGTACAATTAAAATTAAATAGCAAAAATGAGTGTCATTTAAGATTGTGGCTAATTTCTATATCTCATAATAACCAGGGATGTTGGTGATCTGGGAGAATAAGCACGTGCGGTCTGGGAGAATAAGCACATGCAGTCTATCTCTCAAGGCTCTTGAATGGCTCCCAGAACGGAAACCCCATCTGCAAATGAGGAGGAAGCCAGATGCAATATTCCTAACAACAGTCACAGAGAATCTATCACCTGCTATGTGAACCTGGCTTTGCAACTTGCCTTACACACAGGTATACTTGCAAGTCTTGCTCTGCCCTTTTGCTTCAGGCAGACTGTCTACCTGTCCCTCCTGGGGTGTGTTTAAAGGTGTGTAAGTGAAGACATGGGCACTAACCAACAGACACCCACCACAGCTGGCCTTTCCACAGTGTACAGGAAACTTTCAAGGCATTTTCCTTCACAGTGCTCACTCTAGGACACTAACCTGTACAGGTATGTGTGTTTTCAAGATAATGAAAACACTTTCAAATCACATAAAATATTACAGCTCTCTTCACCCTTAGAAAAGTTAGCACAAACAGGTCAGCTTAGACTACTGTAATGTGTGGTGTTGAACTTAAAGATGTCCAGCAACTCTAGGTGGAACAAAACACTGTTGCCTGCCTGTTAACCAGTGTGGATAAGCAAGAACATGCTGTGCCAATCTTCAATCAATCATTTATTACGGTCACTGACCAGTACATAAAATACAAAACCTTGCCAATCTTAAAATGTTTGACAGCCCAATCCTATGTATGTCTACTCAGAAGTAAGTCCCATTAGTGTCAATGGGGCTTACTCCCAGGAAAGTGTGGGTAGGCTTGGGCTGTGAGTTGGCTACAAGCTTGTTTCCATGCCCAGTTCAAACTGCTGGGTTTGGCCTTTTATGCCCAAAATGGTCTGGGTCCGAACTATCTCAAGGAACTTCTCCCACTTGGTTCCCCTACCACCAGACCTTTAGATCAGTGAATAACTAGGCCCTGCTACAAGTTTCATCCTTTTTGGCTGCAAGATTGTCATCTACCTGGAATAGGGTCTTCTCTGTGGTGATCCTAGAACTTTGGAATGCTTTTGCCCAGGTGCATCATTTTACTTGTCTTCTCTGGCTTTCTTTCACAAGGCAGTAAAAATTTTCAGAAGCCAGCTATAACACCATGCCCTTGGGAGTTAGGTTTTTGCTGAAAGATGTTCCTGGCTGTTGTTTTATTCAGTGTTAAATGCCTAGGCTTTTGAGATGCTTTATTTACTTTTAAAATTCCATCTAGTAAACCGCCTTTAGAACTTTCCATGGTGCAGAAATTTTGTAATAAATAAATATGGTGCCTGCCAGTATTATTGCACTTCAGGTCCGAATAAGTCATTTCCTGTAACAGACTATGAACATGAGAGGACCAAGGGACAGCTGTCCTAGGAAGACAGGTATTTAGGAATTGTGGACAAGGACCAGGGACCATGAAAAGCAGCTAAGAGCCGTGCAGTGTACCAACCCTTTATGCCTGGAACTTCCACTTATATTTCCCATGGTCAGGCAAAGTTGAAGAGAAACTGCCAATAGTAATGAGTCTAGAAACCTGCTCCTTTTTCAACAGACAAGCACAAATGGTCTGTCACCTGAAACAAAACCTTAGTTCATTAATCCCATCTCCGTATCCTTGCAAATGAAGAAAAACAAAACTTCTGTAATAGAAAGGGATACTTTGTGTGTGGACCATTAATAAACAGTCAACATTACCTTCAGATAATGGGCAGAGAGCTAGAAAAACATGAGCTATGCACCCAGGATTTTAGATACATTATTGTGTTTGCTCATGCAGAATGCAAGGTTCTTTCTAGAAGCAGAGGTATTGCTGTCATTCTCAGACAGCATGGTGATAATGAAGAATATTTATATGCCATTTTGCAACAGAAAGTAGTTCACAAAGTGATTCATGTACCTAAACAAACAAATAAATGGTTCCCTGTCGTCGTCCCCCAAGGACTCACAACCCAAAAAAGACACATAAGAGACAGCAACTACAGCCACTGGAATTGAATTGAGCCTATAGTCCCCACCCTGATAACTAGGGAAAATGTGGTGTGGAAATGTGGATGCTATGCTAGAGTGAAGAAGGACTACTGCCCTCTCCCTACTAAATATAAGAGAATTCCTCTTTAAACGGTGCCTCCACCCAGTTAGCAGAATTCCAAATACTCCCTCCTTCCCACTGCTGTCTTAGGTGCTGAGTGGGGGGATTCATGGTGGGGAACACTACCTTAGTCAGTGATGGTGGAGGACAGCCAAATCAAGAGTGGGGACTATATCTCAGATGTTTTTGCCTGAGGCCTGGAAAGCCTTGAAACCAATCCTTGCAATGCCAGCAATGTGAGAAGGACCCTAGTCCCTGTCTCTGTGTCATCATGTTGCATCAGCTGCTGGCAGGAACCAGCTTAGCAAAGGCATTCTCCCCCCCCCCCTTCCATACACAGGGAACACTTCTAAGATCCTACCTGTCAGATTTGTGTGTGCGTGAGCACTTAAAAAAATAATAAAATGCCCCAATCAATGGAGAGCTCTTCTTTCATCTAATTGATTTCTCTCACCATCTAATTGACTACTTTACCACAGCCCTAAACTGCAGACTCCTGGGGGAACCACCTGACTTTGCTCTATTGTCTCACTGCACAAATGTGTGTTCACACATCTGGCTTCTCTGAAAAACAGCCTGTAGTCCCCACCCTGATAACTAGGGAAAATGTGGTGTGCATAAGCGACTCTTTGCAGATGTTCCATTGGTTTCAATTGTGCTTGTGCAGAAGCTTCCATGGGTTGGTGCACTGTAGACTCAGTCCTTCAGATGCTCCAGGTTTCAGATGTGGGGGCAAGAGAAGGGACCACTAACTTTAACAGTTCAGGTCCACAAGTTAGTCTGTAGCAGCGGCAAAAGTTGAGTTAAACCTTTCCCTCTTCTTTTCCCTCTCCCTCCCTGACTCTCTTTTTCTCCTCTCCCTTTCTTTAATTAAAACCGGATTTTGCTCCTGGCCTGCCCAGGAATGAGGCATGGAAACCATTACGCCTACTTATTATTGTTTCAAAACCTTCCCAAACTGCAGGTTATTAGGAGGAATAATCTCTCACTCAACCACAGTATGCAGACCTGAGGACAGTGCAGTCAGCCTTCTCACCCCCTGACAGGGTGGGCAGCAGCCCTTTGCAGGGGCGTCATGGGGCCAAATTCAGGTGGCCATTTCAGGGGCTTGTCAAACTCAGACCCTGTGGAGCACTTTGGTAGTTCCAAAGGAAGCAAAGCATCAAAAGTTGGAGGTCATAAGAAGCCTGTACCTGTGCATGGTGTGCCCCCCCCAAAATCAGGAGCCCCCCTGTACTCACTTCTTACTATGGGCAGTTGACATGGTTTGACAAGGCACAGTGAGGGAGAGGGAGGGAGGCTGCTGTGACTGTCAGCAGCTATTTTCTCAGCTGAATGTATGGCTGCATCAACCAGTGAAGTGGCAAAGGGTGGACACTCTTGGGTTCTGCCCCTCTCCATGTTCTGATTCTCCCCTGCCTCATTGATTCAAATCAGAAGTTCACAATTTTGGCTGGCCTTAGCAGCCAACCAAGGTTTGTGGTTGCCAGCAGTCAATGCCCCTTCCCTGGCAGCTCACTGGACTTAAGAGATATTCAGAAACAGGGAGAAGTCTGGCTTCTTTGGAGCACCTCTGAAACTCAGAGTGCAATCCTGCCTGTTCCAGCAGAGGTTAGGATTGGGCTGTCTGCCTCTCAGGTCAATCCTTGGTCTATCAGTCTTGGGAGAAGGGTAGAGCTTGCACCTGCAGTCACACTGGCTTTTGGAGGTGCTCTAGGGCAAAGAGAAGACTCATCACTATACCTCACTGCTCCAAAGTGCTAGTGTGAGCTCGCCCGGTTAAAAAAATGAATTTGCCACAGGCAAGCTATTGAGTGCATTTGCGGAGCCCTATTCAAAATCCTAATGACTGACTCATACCAGCTGCTCAGATTAGACAACTCAATGCAACCGTCCTGTGTGCAAATCCCCATTAAGCCAGTTCTACCCAACGTTACATATACCCAACAAGGATCAAATATATACTCCTGTGGGCCAGACAAAAATGGGTTAAGCCAGTGGTTCTCAGATGTTTAGCACTGGGACCCACTTTTTTAGAATGATAATCTGTCAGGACCCACCAGAAGTGATGTCATGGTCGGAAGTGACATCATTTAGCAGGAAAATTTTTAACAATCCTAGGGTGCAATCCTACCCACTCTTACCCAGGAGTAAGTTCCATTTACTATCATTGTTAAAAGCATATACATAGTAGCCTGTTAAAAGTACAGATCTGTAACATTTCCCCAAATGCAGTCACATACCATGGTAGCATCAAGTCTAATATATTAAAAATAAAATATTGAAATGAATGGGGACCCACCTGAAATTGGCTCACGACCCACCAGTGTTTGAGAAACACTGGGTTAAGCCATTTCCATAACCAGGGTTTCCGCTCCTTTGCAATTGTAACACTCACTGACATTTTGAAGAATGTGATGCGCAACCTCCTGACTGTATGCACAACCCTGATTGTATGCGCAACCTCCTGATTTTAGAAATGGGTTATGTCAGAATGCCAGATGCAAGGGAGGGCACCAGGATGAGGTCTCTTGTTATCTGGTGTGCTCCCTGGGGCATTTGGTGGGCCGCTGTGAGATACAGGAAGCTGGACTAGATGGGCCTATGGCCTGATCCAGTGGGGCTGTTCTTATGTTCTTATGTGATCAGTTATTTTGCAGTTGTGTGTGTGTGGGGGGGGGACAGTTAACAGGCAGGGGCAGGACAAGACAGGGGCTAATGTGCTGTCCAGTCAGAGATGCAACCCAGGATCCCTCTCCAGCTTGCAGAGGTTGCTGATGCACAATTCATTTCACACATAGCATTGTGCAGTTGTGATTGCCCTGTGCCATTTTTTGACCGTTCCCATGTGCACGTGCACATGCAAATACGTGCACATGCAAATACGTGCACATGCAAAACAAAGCTCTTAGCCCTCCTCCTGCCACAAGAACATATGAAGAGTCCGGCTATTGTTCCATCAACTCAGTGTTGCCTGCCCTGACGGGGCAGTGATTCCCCAGGGTCTCAGACAGGGGTCTATTCCAGCCCTATCTGGATAGGTCAAGGATGAAATCTGGGACCTTCTGCATGCACAGTGGATGCACTGCCATGAAGCTACAGACCCCTACCCCCAACGTTCAGATACTCTAATCCTCTGCAGTAGAAAGAATTTTAAAGGAGAACAACCAAGATGATGAGAGGTCTGAAAACCATCCTATAAGGAACAGTTAAAAGAGCTTGGTATGTTTTGCCTGGAGGAGAGAAGACAAAGGGGAGATATGATTGCTGTCTTCAAGTATCTGAAGGGCTGCCATGCGGAAGAAAAGGAGGGGTTGCTTTCTGTGGTTCCTGAGGGCAGGACTAGAATCAATGAGTTGAAAATACAGGGAAAGGGCTAGACAGGGGAAGTATTTCCTAACTGTAGGACCTATCAGGCACTGGAACAGTCTGCCTGAGCAGTTGTAGGCTCTCCCTCATTTGAGGTTTTCAAGCAGAGGCTGGATGGTCACGTGTCAGGGATGCCATAATCACCTGCATTGAGCAGGGGGCAGGACTAGATGGCCTCCAATGTCCCCTGAATTCTATGAATTCTGTGATCCTATGAATTTTGAATTCTGTGATCCTCTGTGATCCTTATATTCTTCATGCTGGCCAGTCTGGTGGGCTGCAGTGTGACTGAGGACATAGGCTCAGGGCTGTGTGCAAAAAAAAAAAATGTTCTGTGCTCCATTCAAATTATGCATTAAGAAAAGTGGAGTTCTGCAGCCTGTGTAAATTATGCACCTTTGCATAATTGCTCTTATTTTGAGTAGTTTTTTCTATTATTCAATTCTGTTTTGTATAATTCATTTGTTTTGTTAATCGTGAGGAGGAGCAGCAGCAGCAAGGGAACTCTGGGTTGGCAATTTGAGGCCTTCCGTTTTCTCTTCCTTGCCCAGATGGCCCATAGTCAGGGCTGTGCATGTGCTGCATGTCCAGGGGAGTGTAGAAATGCTACAGTCTGTGATGGAAGCTGACTTTGGTAGTTTCACAAGGATTTTAGCCTTTTCTTACCTTCAGGGAAGCTTCTAGTCCTTATGGCTGCAAAGAAATACTTGAAAGTATATGGGAAAACCCTGGTGAAATTTCAGTAGCCAGAGTGACGATGGTTGGGTAAGATTTCCAGGCAAGAAGATGGAGTTTCAGTGCCCTCTGCACCTCCTGGTACTTCCTCATCACTAGCAGAGGGAGAATAAATTATGCAAAATAGGAATACCGTAGTTATGTAGCAGATCATGAAAGATAAGAGAAATAATAAATAGCCAGTTGGTAGGGGAGAATGAAATCTGCAGGCCCTGTTCACCAGTAGTGCAGTATAGTTTAACAGTGCAATCCTATGTGTGTCTACTCAGAAGTAAGTTCCACTGAGTTCAGTGGGACTTATTCCCATGCAAATGTGTATAGGATTGCAGCTTCAGAGAAGTTATGGCCCCTCTGAAGCTTTCTAAAAAAATTTTGGGAGGCCATCACAACTTCACACACGCGCGCGCGCGCACACACACACACACACACACACACACACACACACACACACACACACACACACACACACGGTAATTTGAGCACGGTAAATAGTGGCAACCTCATAAGTTCATGGCAGAGGCGAGATTCAAAGCAGGAACTTCTTTAATCTGTTCAACCACCACACTGCACAAGCTCCCATATTTTTCAGGATCCAGCTTTTCTTGGCTCAGAATTGTAATTGCCATTTTAGTGCAGAATATACACATGTTGCTCAAGATGGTGATGAAACTAGAAGGTGATGTCTCAGCAGGAAGCAGCGGTGATGCACAGAGGAGAAGCCCAGCACATGTTAGCAGGGCCGGCTCATACACACGGCCAACTGAAGTAGTCGCCTCAGGGAGCAGATTGGTGGGGGCTACTCATCTCTTTCTGCCTACCTACTTCCTTTGCTCCTTCTACTCCCTTGATTGGAAAAGAAAGAGTGGGGCAGAGAGGAAGAGGAAAGTGAAGGGGAAGAGAGTGCTGAACTACAACATTAGAGAGTAGGAGGAGCAGGGCTGGCACATCATCAGGTAAGGGGAGCAGAATTTAGAATGCTGCCCCAGGCATCAGGTGTGTTGGGCCAGCCCTGCATATTAGGCAAGGAGGGGCACCCTATTAGTACTTCCTGACGGTGGGAATCAGGTCAAGGTGCTGCTTGCAAAATGCAAATGTGCATGGTACTCTACATCCCTCATTCTGGCCAATGTTCTGGATGTGCAGTGATAGGCAGGGAATATTGCTAGGATGGAGTGCACTGCAGACCATGAGAGACAGATGTCCATTCAACACACATCTGCAGCATCCTTCTATACGTGCCTTTAGCAAGCAGAGTGCCACTATGAACAGGGGCATTTCCTTTTCTTCTGCCAGTCAGTACCTTATTCATTTCCTGTGAATCTCACAGGAAGAAGAAGGAGGGGCAGCTGGTATTCCTGTCTCTGAGAACGTGCTCTGAGATCTCCCTCCTCATCCCTCCCAATATGGACTGGGCATGCAGAGCCTCTGCACATGCAGAACTAAGGTGGAGCCAACATCTGCCACCCCCAGCTTTGCCCATCACATATCCCCACCCTACAGCTCCTTCACACCACCTTCACACTGCAGGGAGCCCTTGGATGAAGCATAGTTGTACTTAAACCCCAAATTATTAGGATTTTTAGCAAGTGGACTGGATTGATGCATTTATGCATTAACTTACTCATTTTGTTGTTTTTAATAGCCATGTGAGTTGTTTTTACTAATCTGTTCCTTGCAACTTTCAGGTACCCAAGGCACAGAGCATTTTATTGACTCCTGTTCTATGTTCATGGCATAGTATAGTTGGTGTGATGGAGCTAATATCCATAGGTGTGCACAGAGTTAAACAGACTGGAGATCCCACCATCCTCCATCCCCTCCCCCCTGAGAAATGACTCTTTCCTTCCAGGGACAAGGTTTCAGACCCTGGAGTCTGCAGCCAATTTCCTGTGCAATAGCTCCCCCTGGTGTGCATACCAAGAGAAGCAGCTGGAGGAGAGGGGAAGTGTAAGCAAGGCTCTTCCTTCAGGTCTATAATAGGAAGCCCTGCTTGTCGTTCTAATTGTCATTTCATTTCCTTGGCAAGGGACAAAACACAACACCATGAAACAAGAATATCATAATGGAGAGGGTACCCCAGATACATGAAAGATCTGTTCTTGCTTTCTCTCTTGTGTTCATTATTCAGAGTGGCACCTGGTCTTCTCCAATAGTAAATATTAGATGTTTACACATAAGAATCCATCCTCACCATCACTGATTTTTAGTGCAATTATAATTTATTGTTGTTGTTGCTGTTATGTAGTAGCTGTTATACTTTTTTTCCTCTTGCCCAAAACTGACTAAAATAAACCATTTTGGGGATCACAGGAAATCTGCACAAGAAAAGATGAGAAGGGTATTTGGGAGAGGGTCTGTTTTCCAAGCATGGGCTCAGTCAGAACTTGAATCTGGGTTTCACAGAGCCACCATCATTAATTGGGGGAGGGTGGAAGAGGTGGGAGAGAGGCTCCATCTAAAGATCTGCTTCTTCCCATTGCAGATGGAAGGGGGCCTCAGAGAAAGAAATCATCAAGGTTTTTCCTTGCAGTCACTCTTTTAGCTGCATCAACTACCTCTCCGGCACACAATCAAGTTATGCTCCAAAATCCTCTGCAACATCATGGAGGATGGTGGAGTGCAATTCTTAGATGGCACAGTTTCTTAGAGCTTCTCTCACCCAGTAGTTTGTAGTCAAAGAGATTTAGGTCAGATGTCAGGAAAGTGTCAAAAACATGTGGGCAATTGAATATGTTGCTCAGAGACACTGTGGAATCTTCTCAGTCTTTGGAGAGACATGCTACAGATCACACATTAACAACCTTTCAGCATTGTTTAGCCACCCTTTTAGATTCACTAAATGTCTGGAAAGTGGTACAAGGAAGGGAGAAATCCAGCATTTCAGGGCTTGCTTTTGAGTGAATTTTAATCAGTGATTGTGGGAATGGAGTCAGGTTTGGTAGTGATTCCACAGTAATCTGGAGGAGAAGTAAAGGAAGTGTAAGACTTCCTTTACTTCTAAATTGTGTAAATTGTACCGCTTTACAAACTGCCACCCTTCTGAAGCCTTTATCATTATCAGAGCATTTAAAGTCTAATCTAAATCCTCTCAACAGGCTTTCAAGTGACTGTAGAATTTCATAGTGGCAAAGATGCCACTTCTATCCATCCTGCTCCCTTATGCCACTTAGCCCATTGGCATAGATATCAGCACTCCAATGATAACTGTCTTTTGCTTCAGGTGAATGGTGACCCCAGCTTTGAGAGGCAGGCAAGACTCCAACATGGGGCAAAGAAGGTGCTAACCCAGTCAGAAGGCCAGCATCACCAGCTGCAGAGGCTCTGGGCCCAGGCCCCAATATAAAGGCTGATTCTGTCACTGAGTAGGAGATCCCTGAGCTCATACTCCAGATGAAGTGACCCCTTTCACGCTGGGACACTCACTCTCTGGTATTTGATCACCACTGCAGACAACACACCAGGTAGGAGGGAATGAGAGGTGAAGGAGAACCAGAATCCAGGACTGGGACTTGCCATGCCTTAGAAAAGGGGTTGAGCTTGGGAGGGGTAGTCAAGATCCAGGAGAGTTGAGTCAGACCCAGCTAAGCTTCAGCCATCATTGGAGCAAGTTGCCTACATGGAGCTAACCAAGGTCCTATAGCTCCAGCCTGACCCTAATTACCACCAGCCTATCTTTTCCACCCTCAGACATCCCTTTGGTTCCCACTCATGGTTAAGACAGGACAAAGGGTTTATGCATTCAAGGGATTTATTTAAATAAAGGAACTCTGTGTATTCAGGGGTTCTTGATACACTTGCTTTGCATCTCAGGATATATGACAATTTAACAATAGCATAATAATAGCCAGGATGATGTAGTGGTTTGGGAGCAAGACTTACCGGAAGATCCAGGTTCAAATCCCTGCTTGGCCATGAAGCTTCTTGGGTGACCATGGGCCAATCACTCTCTCAGCCTCACCTACATCACAGGGTTGTTGTGAGGACAAAAGGAGAGGGGGAATCATGCATACCACCCTGAGCTCCTTGGAGAAGGGGGGGGGGTATAAAAATGTGGAAAATACACTCCCAATATTCTACTGCAGGGGTGTTCAATAGGTGGATCACGATCTACCGGTAGATCGCAAGGCAAAATGAGTAGATCGCGGAGTGCCGACCCCCCCCCCTTCAGGTGCCTCTGGGAGGAAACGCCGGGAGTAAGGCCCATTGTACTCAATGGGGCTTACTCCCAGGTAAGTGTGGCTAGGATTGCAGCCTCACAGCCTAATCCTAGGCATGTCTACTCAGGAGTAAGTCCTGTTATACTCAGTGGGGCTCAAGGTACACCAACATACATTGTACACATAAATGTTATGATGGCGCGAACATTGTAAAAAAAAACTCTGGTAGATCTCCGGGCCTTGCTGGGTTTCAAAGTAGCTCTCGAGCCAAAAAAGTGTGAGCACCCCTGTTCTACTGCAACAAATCATGACTCAGAGCAACCTGGGTTATCTCCCAGTGATGGAATGAATAGCAGTGTATATACACTGTACCCACCAGACACAACACACCACCAGACCATACCGGTCTGACCCCTTGCTCATGGGCCTCAGTTTTTGAGACATGCTTCAGAGGAAGTCTGAAGACACCCTTCGAATAGCAATCCTGAATAACACCTTTTTCCGTGGAGGGGAAAAACAGTCTGGGCAGTCCTGTGCATTTTGCTGGTTTATTTCAATAGATGTTCATTTCAATGTGACCACAGTCTAGCATGAAGGAAAGAGAAAAGACAAGAAAAAGACCAATTTCTGAAACAATGCACAGACAGACCCCACCCCACCCTTTCCAGCAGCAGAGCCAAGGCCTACCCTGGAGAGGCTACAGTGCACAAATAAGCAGCTCTGTTATTACAGGGTAAGGCTGTCCAGATTTTGTGCCTGGAAAATCTCACCCACAACATTGGGCAAAAATAAAGAAATAACCAACCTGATTGGAATCAGAGCTGTTCCCCAGCTAGGGGAGAAAAGATGGAGCAGCCTCTGTGATCCATCTGGGGCCTAACCATCCTTGTTAATCAGCTGTTTGTGGATGGCACTTGAGTGATCAGGGAAGCAGCAGTGATGCATTCTCTAATGATAAAGACACAATGGGGGGAAAGGGGGAAACGATGGGAGAGCTAAATGGAGAAGAGTGGTTAGACAGGACCTCTTCCAGGTCTTGGCGGTATTATTGGTAGAAGAAAGAAACGGCTGTGGACAGAACCAAAGGAATCTCCTGCTGCCCACCAGACCCAGTCAGGGACACCAAGTGGTTTTACCAATGTGCAATTCAAAAGCATCCTCTTGTTTCTAGAGGGAGGGAATGTTCTGAAGCAAAGGCAGCTCCTTTTCCTCTACCAGAAACTCACCCAGGTGCAAGCACTACACTAATGCACCTGCTGCTGCCTTCCCCCCTCCCAACACACACAGAAAAACATCAGTGTGTGGGGAGGGGGGAGGTAGTAACAAAAATCTCACAAAGCACAAGAGAAACACCATCTGTGCTGGGAGGGATGAGCAAAGCGCACTGCGCTCCTCCAAAAATCTGGAGCCACGATTTGGTCATACGGGGAGAGGGGGAGACAGGCTGAACGTATGAAAAGAGGTAAGAGAGGAACCTTTGGCAGTTGTGAATCAGTGAATTATTAAGATCAAATTAGTTCCATTTATCAACTCGTCCAGCTGAGATATTGCTCGCAAGCGGTGCTTGTCCCTGGCTGGGCATCCTCACTGCATCTGCGGCTGGTTGTGGTTTTAATACAGATGCCAAACTCGTAATTCTAACGAAGGGTGACAGGGTCACCTTGAATCCCAGATGCTCACATTCTGACAGATGGTGCTGGCAAACCTGATTAGCTGCCACCGTGCCAGCTCCAATGCCACCTGCATCCCTCCCGAGCTTCACCACCCCCACCCCATCCTACTCACATCCCACCCTGTTCTTGCTTCCCCCCCAAAAGTAGTCATTATCCAGCCACTTCATAGGTAGGATGATCAGTGGCAGAAACGAGGCTCTGCCATGGAGGGCTTCCAAGGCCAAGGACTAGAACTGGTGTGATGATAAGCAATGAGCAACGCCAGAAAAACAGGAACCAAATGCAGGGACTGTGGCTGAGGTGGGAGACTGCTTCTGAATTCTGAGAATGAATTCTGCTTCATTTTACTTGGATCCTGATAGGAAGGGTGGATGGCCAGACAGACCTCCATCACCACGTGAAAAATGGATCACCAATACTTAGATATGGAAAGGATTAAGGGTCATCTAGTCCAGCTCTCCAGCCTGAAAATAGAATGAGACACTCCATAAATGTGTGTTCTTTTCAGAGATCTATGGATAAACTGACTACGATCGATATTGATATCATATATCGATATCATATTCAAGGCTATTGAAAAAAACTCCACAGTCAGGGAATTAGAGGACAGGTCCTCTCATGGACTGAGAACTGGTTGGAGGCCAGGAAGCAGAGAGTGGGTGTCAATGGGCAATTTTCACAATGGAGAGAGGTGAAAAGCGGTGTGCCCCAAGGATCTGTCCTGGGACCGGTGCTTTTCAACCTCTTCATAAATGATCTGGAGACAGGGTTGAGCAGTGAGGTGGCTAAGTTTGCAGACGACACCAAACTTTTCCGAGTGGTAAAGACCAGAAGTGATTGTGAGGAGCTCCAGAAAGATCTCTCCAGACTGGCAGAATGGGCAGCAAAATGGCAGATGCGCTTCAATGTCAGTAAGTGTAAAGTCATGCACATTGGGGCAAAAAATCAAAACTTTAGATATAGGCTGATGGGTTCTGAGCTGTCTGTGACAGATCAGGAGAGAGATCTTGGGGTGGTGGCGGACAGGTCGATGAAAGTGTCGACCCAATGTGCGGCGGCAGTGAAGAAGGCCAATTCTATGCTTGGGATCATTAGGAAGGGTATAGAGAACAAAACGGCTAATATTATAATGCCGTTGTACAAATCTATGGTAAGGCCACACCTGGAGTATTGTGTCCAGTTCTGGTTGCCACATCTCAAAAAAGACATAGTGGAAATGGAAAAGGTGCAAAAGAGAGCGACTAAGATGATTACGGGGCTGGGGCACTTTCCTTATGAGGAAAGGCTACGGCGTTTGGGCCTCTACAGCCTAGAAAAGAGACGCCTGAGGGGGGACATGATTGAGACATACAAAATTATGCAGGGGATAGACAGAGTGGATAGGGAGATGCTCTTTATACTCTCACATAATACCAGAACCAGGGGACATCCACTAAAATTGAGTGTTGGGCAGGTTAGGACAGACAAAAGAAAATATTTCTTTACTCAGAGTGTGGTCGGTCTGTGGAACTCCTTGCCACAGGATGTGGTGCTGGCGTCTAGCCTAGACGCCTTTAAAAGGGGATTGGACAAGTTTCTGGAGGAAAAATCCATTACGGGGTACAAGCCATGATGTGTATGCGCAACCTCCTGATTTTAGAAATGGGTTATGTCAGAATGCCAGATGCAAGGGAGGGCACCAGGATGAGGTCTCTTGTTATCTGGTGTGCTCCCTGGGGCATTTGGTGGGCCGCTGTGAGATACAGGAAGCTGGACTAGATGGGCCTATGGCCTGATCCAGTGGGGCTGTTCTTATGTTCTTATGTTCTTATGATATATGCATACTATATTTCATCCCTCAAGCTTGCTGCAGTCGTCTCTATGTATGGTGTGCTGAGGAACAGGAAGGCTGAGCAATTCCTTTGAACAACTCACTCCTCTGGTTGTTCGCTGGTCCCATGATATATGTTCCTCCACAAGAGTGTCCCTATTTTGGTCTGTGAGATGTTGGAGGGTAAATAATGCACCCATAGTACTCTGCATTGTATGTTCAAGACTTATGCTTGGAATTTTTGTTTGTTTCTCCAAATAAAAGCCATGGAGGAAGATCACCAGGTCTGAATGATTTTGTGTTTATTGAGGATTTTATTACACTGAGAACTTTAAATAACTGTAACAGGTTTTCTACTCTTTCTTCTGAACAGTGTTTATCTTGATCTCCAAAGTTTCCGGTGGGAGGGGGCTTTCCCAGCTCTGCCACCCAAGTTCCTTTAACTAGCAGTGGCAGGGATTTGACCTGGGGGGGACCTTCTGCATGAAAAAACATGTGCTATGCAAGCACTTGAGCCATCAACTCTTCCCTCACACCCTGTTTTTTCTCTCATCTGATACTAACATTTGCAAACAATACACACATAAAACCATACAAAAAATACTATAAAATAATCAAACAATTGATACACAAAATCTTACACAAAATGTAGGAACTGCACAAATCTTAACTATTTCCTGGCCAAATACCAAATGTCTTTTTCTTCTTCCTAAAAGTGCCAACTGGACTTGGCAGATCTTTCTTGGGAGGGAATTAACAGGCAATGCTTCTGACCATTCATCCACCAGACTCTCACAGAACATCCCACACAATCCAATCTACAGAAAGCAGGGGGGAAAAATCTGCACAAAGGGGGGAAAAAATTCCAGGGGTTCCAAGCAAGTGAGCCAAGCCACAGTCACAGCTAATTAGATGGGAGAGATTTTTTCCAGCCTCTAAATATGGCAGCCTATCAAAATCTGACAACATTCATCCACCTAGAACTCAGATATGGTCAAAGACCAATACTCAGACCCTGCTCCACGGCACACTTGGTCCGGTCATCTGAGTAGCATGGTGAATCCCCAGCGCACAAAGCTTGTTTTGCCCAATTAATCAATGAAAAAAATCCCAGTATCTCTTGTTAACAAGTTCGCTACTTCAAAACTGTATAAGGTGCACTGAATGTGTCATTTATACCTGTCTTCACCCAAAACTCAGCCACAAAGCCAAGTTTAAAATCACCTTCCAACAAAGGCTATACCTACCCCATAGAACTAAGTGTGTTTCCCTCTCCCCCAGGAATTTCTTCTGTGAGAAGGGAATTGGTTTCTCTAACAGAGAAACCTTTTGTCCTCACATCAGTCTTGTGAGGTAGGTTAGGCTCAGAGAGAGAGAGAGAGAGAGACTGGTCCAAGGTCATCCAGGGATTTGAACCTGGATCTTCCAGGTCTAAGTCTCACTCCTGAACCACTACACCATCCTGGCTTTTTTATGCTGGACATCATTGCAACATCATCTCTCCATGTGCTGTCTTACATGCATCATTCACACAACCACTTTGATACAGTGGAGAAGAGACACATCTCTTGAGTAACCTGGTGTGTTTTCAGCATGGATTGAACTCACAGTGTACCCTCCCCATAGCTCAATGCAAATATAACAAATGGCTCAGAGATTGTGAGGTGATGCTGAGTGCATGTATTCTCAGGCCTACTCACCATACTAAATAGCACCTGCATGGGCTGGCCCAGAGATCTGAAGTAAGCTGTGACCCCATTATGCAGTTCCAATGCTTAGAAGGGTCTGGGTTAAAAGTGCCAGGCTGCTGATGGCTCTGGGGCAAAGTGCCCCCCTTCCACTGCCACTGGTTCTGAGACTTCAGAGAGTGGTTCAGCTGGGTGGGTCCTTATATGCGCATGCATGTCATGAATATGTACAGTTTAGGCCTAGTAGCATTGCAAGCCTGAACCACAGTAATCCAGTAACACAGAAGGAGCTTGCAAGGGGCTTTCCATCCTAGCTGCTAAGAATTTACAATTCAATGGAAGGTGATTATGTAGCACCTAGGCAGCCAGAAGGACGCCCATCAAGGATGGAATGCAGCTGTAGATCTCCAGGGGGGAGGGAAGAGCTGAGAGGGGAACTTCCAGCCCCACTTCCAGAGGACAGGGTCTTTGTTCCTTGTCTCTTGGTGAGATAGGAGGTGGGTGCACATCCTGCCCGACAGGACCATGTGGCCATAGGTAACTGGCCAGAGGATCTACAAAGAAGCTGACCCAGGTGAGGGTTAGGAAATAATAGAGTTAGCCAGTTAGCTTTGTTGTTTTATGCTGTTATGTTTCCTAGAAGTTTTATACCTCTAGCATTTGCTGCCTTTTGTAACCTTTTGTAACCCTATGTATTTAATAAAGTAGAAAATCCTTTTACCATGTTGGTTCATTGTCTGTTGGGGACAAAGGTTCAGAATCCTGCCTAGCCGTTCAGCAAGCTACCAAAAATCCTCATTGTGGACTAGTAACTTGAGGACTGAGACTTTAAGTAAAGAAAGTGCTCAGTGCCTACAAGGGATACAGTTAAGCCTAAAGGGTCTTGGTTTCCCTGGACTGAGGCACTGGCTCTTACAGGGTGGTGGCGGTACTATCGAACAGGGATCTTTGAGGGCTCTAGGGTTCAGAACCAACAACTCTGAGCACCCAAAACCCTGGGAGTGAGACCCAAGTGTATGACAATGCACTCTTAGTCAAGGCCTGAGTTGGCCAACCCCTGACTTTCCTTCTGCCTCTGTCAAATTATCAGGTTGGTCCTAGCTGGACTTATGTAATTTAGTGCAGGTATTTAGAAGATGCTTTGAGATGTCTAGGTGGATTCACACAAATAGCTATGATTATGTGATGCCTGGTGGTTTGAACGATCCATCATGACTCTGCCCATCATCACCTTTTAATCACGTGCAAGGAAGATTGGCCTAGAGAAGAAAATGTGTTTTGCACATAAATGGGCCCCCAGTGTCCTAAAATCATCTCAAACGCCTGCACTTTTGTGTTTCAGTGCCTAAAATGGTCATTTGGCATTGTTGCTGTGTACCCCGGACCTCAGAGAAAATGAGAAAGGTTGCTCTTTGGTCACAGTCAGTGTAACATTACTGGTGAGTTTTTACCTTAGGGCCAAACTGTATGTAACATTCTGGTCACATTTAACTTTCTCCAGGTTCACTTTTCTCAGGAAATAGCAATATGTACTCAAGAAACAGTGGAAGGGGAGGGTGTTTAACCCTTCCCTTCCAGCCCTTTCCTACCGAAATTTCCACCTCCATCCAGCTGCTTCCCTCCCCCAGGGTTTCAGGTCTGTGCTGGAGAAATAAACATGGGTTTGGGGCCCCAATATGGGGAAAAGCAGCTGTGGGGGAGGATGAGTAATTCACAAGTCTCAATTCATAATTTTGTTACTTAAGAGAAAAAATTGTCCAACTATGTATGATGCGTCACTCAGTTGTATCACAAATACCAGGCAAGCTACTGACATCCTTTGGAGATCCTGATGTAGTATATAGGTCACATTTCAAAAATGTTGAATTAAAAAAGAAAAAGAAAATGCTGAATTCATGAATTATAAACCCAAGCAAAAGTATTTTACTAGGTAAAACCACAAAAATAGAAATTTGGTTTTTATTCAACAAAAGTAGCTAATACTCAGTTTTTACTCATCCAGCTGCAGGTAATGAGAATTTCATTTCTAGTGTTGTTCTCCCTGCCCCCCTTATTATCTGAGCACCACTGTTAGCTTTTTAGGAGTGTTTGAAGTGTGTGCTTCAGGTTCTTTGGTGGAAGCTAGAACTCTCTTCTGGAGCCTTGGAAAATAACCAGAAGCTTTGCAAAGCATTTTGGGTAGTCAGGTGTGAATTTGTTTATCACAAGAGCTGGTGTGAAGTTGTTTATCACAAGAGCTATTGTGACATAATGGTTAAGAGATTGACAGCACAATCCTAGGCATGTCTACTCAGAAGTCTCTTTCAATTCCATGGGGCTTATTCCCAGGTGTGTATAGTAGTGCATCCTGAGCTACAAGCTAGAACTGCTCCCTCACCCATGTCAGCTTGTCTTTAGACAACCCTCTAACTCATCCTCAACCCTCAATACAAGGTCAGTGGCCTACTTTATAGGATTGTTGTAAGGATTGCAGTAGGAAGGCCCAGAAGCACTATATAAATGCTAAATAGTATAGTATCATGTTTTACATTGTTTCATCTTTTATTATTGCACAGAGTGATCAAACTCAATCTCAAACTGGCTTCAGAAGACATGTCACTCCATTATTCCAAAAGCAATGTATCCATCAGGTGAACTGGTCACATTTGTTTACCTGGCAATTGCCCCATGGGCTGCGAAGCTGAAAGCTTTCATGTGCAGTGCTTAACTGGAAAAAGAATTCTTCCCAAATGAAGCAATTGACCCCTAGATTATGCCCATGTTGCTCTAGTCTTGGTTGATCTTTACTTTGGAACCACACGCATAGGGGGACCTTCATTCACACCGCAATTAGGCTGGAGGAGGGGGGAGCTGGGTGCCACTAACACAAAGCGATGAAAGGAAGTCTCAGTGCTTCTCTTCCAGGCTTCTAGTGGCACCCTAGACTGCCTCTGAATGCATCTCAATCTGTACAACACACACTAATAAAGGATATGATAGGATCAGGGGCAGCTTTTGGGCCTCCTGGCATCACTCAGCAGACAACATTATTTTTAGTAGAGTTCAAAGCTAGCACTCAGTGAGATTAATGGATCAAACAGATACATCAGCTGCTGTTCCTAACAGTTGGACACTGGGTGGGGCTGAGGGGTGAAGCAAGGCTGAGAATGTTTCCAGAGCAGAGCTCAAGGCCTGAGTGGGATCCAGCACCCACTCACCCACCCACCCCGCCCATGGTGATTTAACAGCTGCTAGGCATCTTGAGCAATTCAGGAGATCTGGCTGCCTTGTCCAGTGCTCAGGGCATACCTCATCTGTGGTCTATTCATATCCAGAAATAATAGCCTATATACAGCATTTTCAGACGTGGGCTCACAGCAGCCTTTCAGTTTTCTTTGTTGAGAATACTCTTTGGTCCATACATGTGGGAGGAGGAGGAGGAGGAGGAGGAGGAGGAGAGAGAGGAAAATATCTCATTTCCCACAAATCACCCATGTTGGGAAAACTCAACAGTGAATCACTGAGTCTCTACCCCCGTGACTCGATTTGAAAGAGTCATTACGGGGGCACTTTCCGAGTCTCCAAGTCACCCTTCTGTGACTCTAATGGACTTGAGTTGAGTCGCCCTCCCTTAAAAAACCTGCCATTGAAAAAATGGGGCTCTGTGTGTGTGTGTGTCAGAGTTCTCTTTACTCACTCCCCTGCTGTTCCCACCCATCTGTAAAGAGGGCAGGGGGAGTGGGAGGGACTAAGTGAAAACGACAGAAGCGGTGAGAGGGAGGAGGAGAGTCACAATCAGCAGCTGGGAGGCTTACCAGGACGAACCGATTCTTGCAGTTCTACTCAGAAGCCATCCCACTGCAGCCAGTCATTCAGTGGGGCTTCCTCCCCAACAGAGCCAAGAGAAGCCATAAGGTTGGAAAGTAGCACCGCACAAAAGAGTTTTCTCCCACCTCCATGGGCTTTTGCAGCCAATTGTAAGGCAAGAAACTCCTTGGGCTCCTATCCCTGCTCTCCCTCAGCCAATAAAAATATCTGAATGCCCATAGTTTGTCCAGTGATAACTGGTTCCATCCTTCCTATCAGAGATGGAGAAAAAGACCTCACTTCTGCCTCCCCCCTCCTGCCTGATTCATTAACCCTTTCCTGCCTCCCAGCTGGAACTCCCTGCTGCTTGCCAGTCAGAATTATGGCCCCACGAGGTTTTCCATGAAGCGAAAACAGTAAGCAAGCACCCCCAGACACAGGCAGACTCAAGTCAGCATGCGTGGGAACAAGTGCCAAGTCAGGAGGTCCCTGACTCGAGTCTTTTGCAGATTCTTCCACATGCGCGACTCACAAGTTGCAGTCACCCAAAATCACGCATTTTCGCGACTTGAGTCTGAGTCACGTGACTCAAGTTTCCAACACTGGAAATCACGAACTCTCAGAGACAGCTGTGCATTGCACCTTCCAAAAATTAAATCCAAAACTAAGCACATGATCCCCTAATTTGAGCTTTTCAGACAAGATTAAAAAAATAAAAACAAAATCTCCAGGAGAAGGCTGAATGAGCATTGCTGCAAAAATTAAATGTAACTTCCTAATAAAGTTGCAGTTAGTTATTGCAACTTGCAAAAACCTGCAAAGCAATTTTGACAGCATTAACTTACCCAGGAGTCGCCTTCATTAGGGAGGTCTATAGGAGAGCAAAGAAAAGAATAGTTGGGATACAGCTGGGATAAAAGTTGGGATAAAAGTTCTAGAGAAGTAACCACTGGGCCACATCTTTGGACCAGATCTTAGACTACCTCATATCAGTGTCCAAGTGAAACTTGGAAAATAAACTTTTGGGGTATTTATGCAATACTTGTTTATGCTGTAAGTCATACAGCTTGATCCTATGTATGTTTGCTGAGAAGTAAGTCCACTGTGTTCAATGGATCTTAGTCACAATTTAGTGAACATACATTATAGCTACACCATATATAACAATTTTGTTTGGTCACTTTCTTCCTCCCATTAAATACACAGTTGTTGAGAAGGGACCACAACATCTAATTTCCTGTTTCCACGTCACATTTTACCAACATTCTCTGGCTGCAGTATTTTATTACAGAGAAAATGCATTTGATGAAGGGAGCTGCCAACCATGAAATCTCATGGTTTAATCTTTAAGATGCCACAAGACTCTTCATTGTTTTTGAGAAAACACTATTCCTTCCCTTGTTAGAATCTCCATCAGTATTGCAAGTGTTGTGTGGAATATGGCTTCACAAGTGTCATGGACACTGTAGGACAAACACAATCCTCTCATGTTGTAAATTACAAGGCCATGTTGTAAACTTAGGACCCAATCCTATCCAATTTTCCAGTGCCAGTGCAGCTGTGCCAATGGGGTGTGTGCTGCATCGTGTGGTGGTGGGGCAGTCACTGAGGCCTCCTCAAACTAACAGAACATTTGTTCCCTGACTTTGGGGCTGCATTGTGGCTGCACCAGTGCTGGAAAATTGGATAGAATTGGGCCCTTAATCTTCCTGCCCCATGTTAAAAAGATGATTTTATAGACTGCATGCATTCGTTAAAATTAGTTAAAAATGAGGGTTGAACTGAAGCAAGCTTCCCATTTTCACATTCATCACATATCAGTGACACAGTTACAGCACACGTCGGCACATTTCCAGTGGAGAGCCTTGTAGGCTATACATGAAGGCTATACAAGGCTATACAAGGCTATACATAGCCTTGTAGGCTATCACATGAAATGGGGCAACTTTTCAAGGCTGAATGTCTCACAATGTCTGCAAACTCAATCAAACATACAGCATACACTCAGCAGCAATGAGGAGGGACAAATACTTCGGCACCCCAAGTAAAGCACACTTTCTGAGAGGGCTCTTGCCAAGAACATGAGAGGCTGCAGTGCTTACTAAGAACTTCGATCACAATTCAAACTTACCACAGAGAGGAGAGGCGGACACCAGTGACCTGCAGCAACCATCTGAAGCACAGCTGAATCAATAAAACTTGTAACTTGTTTATCAAAGATGAAATCAGAGTAAGTGTCCACAAGTAGCCTATATTTAATGTGTGTTTTTATCTGGTGCTTTGTATCTTTGGTAGCTGGTTTTATTTTATTGTATTTTTATGTATAGCATTGCGTTTAGTTTTTAAGATTGCTTTATTATGCTATACACCCCTTTGAGTTTATGGAAAAGTGGGGTATAAATCTATAAATGTGTGTGTGTGTGTACATTTGTTTTGTTTTTTATCCCACCTTCTGGCCCCCAAAGAGGCCCCCAAGGTGGCTCACACAAATTAAACTGTACAATACAATTATGCAAAGCAAAGAATCCTAAACTCTTTTTTCCCCTCCTCCTCCTCACAAGACAGTTGGTGCCCCACTTCACTCTTACACCCCAAAACAGTGAACCATTTAATGCACCATGAAGAGTTCTAAGGTCAGGAAAGCCACTTCTGCAATTTCCTAGGAAGGGCCAAACTGAAAGATGCTTGAGAGGAGCTCACGGAGGGGTTGAACCAGTGTTGATGCCCAGGAGGAGACAGCAAATGGGTACAAGCTGGAATGGGGAGCAGCAGGGCTAACCTGGGGCATTGCAGGGGGTGGGAGGGTGCCACAATACATTCTGCAGTGCATATTGCAAGCTGCCAAAGAAGAAGGTCTTACTAACCTTTCAGGGAGCAGTTGGAAGCGATTAGCTGGGAAGAGAGATATGAAGAGGTTGGCTGGTTATTGCAAGTCAGATGGATTTGGGGTATTTAGGCACCTGAGTCTCATGTCTGCAGTAAGGGGAAAGCCAAGCAAGTTATAAAGGAAGGGCTACAACTCCACCAGATGGGTGCAAACAGACTGCCTGTAAATATGGATCTATCTCCCAGCCAGCTCTTCAGAGAGTGGCAGCCAAGACAGGCTGGGGAATAAGGAGAAGGATTAGCAGAGGGACTCTTTACTATCATGCCCTGTTTTTTATCTTCAAATCTGAGAATGGAAATGGAGGGCTGGACCCAGAGTTGCAGGGGACACAATTCCAAGATTCTCTTGCAGACTTGAATGGTAAATGAAATGCACTAAAATGTCTCCATCCTGCTTTTAACAAACCAATGGAATTTGCTTACTGGAGTGCTTTGTACATTACAGTTTTATTCTGCCCCTTTTCACAACAGTCCTGTAAGGCTGGTTAGGCTAACAATGTCTCCAGCCCAAGGCCACCCAGTGAGCTGCATGGGTGGGTGGGGAATTGAACCGGGGCCGCCTTTGTTCTAGTCTTAATACTCTAACTACTATCCCTACTGGGTCTCCACTCTCTCTTCGACCCTTCTGTTGTTTCACCCCTGCAGCACAGAAATTACGTCCCCCTCCTTCACACACATTGAGGAAGGACTGCCCCAGACGTTTCCAAATTACGTCCAAGGTTATGAGCAACGTCACCAGTACTGTTCAGCAATGGCCCAGTGATCCAACAAGAAACTTTTCATCACATATCCACTGGTCTCTCCTAAAGCACCAGTACTGGGTTATTGTTCTGTGTGCAGCCCACTTCCCAGGGAAATCTGGCAGTTATTCTAGCTGTATCCTTTGTACATCACTTTTGCGATCTGCAGGAAGAAACACAGAGAGTAGGGACAGCATTCTAGCCTTGCCTTTCTCATTGCTGCTTGTTCTGCCAATACATGGCTCCCAGGTGACATCCAGTGGCAGACCCCATTAATCACAAGACAGCCTCCACGGAAAGCTTGCTCCCAGGGGACAGCACCAGACAAATGCAGGCCACATCCCTCCTACTTTTGCTGTTGTTTTGCCTGCCTTCTGCAACTGCTTCTTCTGGGATATCAAGAGAGAAACTGGAGAGGAGGATAGACTGCTTTTTTCAGGTAAAGTAAAGGAGGATAGACTGCTGGTGGTGAGGCTCTGGACATTTGCACAAAATATGAACCTGGTGGGGGAGAGATATGCAACAGAAAAAGGTGATACTTTTAGTAAGCCAACTTCTTTTGGCATAAAAGTATGTTACCATTATGCTTTAAAATGACAAAGTCCTTGAAAAGGCAGAATTGAAAGGTAATTCATTCTTAGTGATACTTCATTGCAAACTCCCTCCCCTCTCAATTCAGAGATAAGACACTTCTCCCCATGACCAGAGACAATAGTGCTATGTTAGTTCACACTTGAAAGCTTTCAGCTACCATTGTGTTAGAAGCTGTAAAAATTGCTACAAACACACTTAGAAGGGGAGGGGGAACAAACCAGGATGACAATAGGAAAAACATAGGAACCTGATTGCATAGAAGAGGCATTGTCTGACATTGTCTCAGGAATTGTCTCAGGAATGAGTGAAAATGATGTCAACACTAGGGGAAAGACTGGTGTGGAAATACCCATAATAATATGAACAATGCTCTGTATTTAGGAACACATTTTTTCAACACTTCATACACATTATTTCAGTAATTCTTCCTGCTCCCCTGCTGGTCCTTATGGATGGATGTCTGAGGCTGAAAGGTAGATGCATACTAAGGCTATCCAGGAAATCCACAGCTGAACTTGATTTAGGAAAAGCTTCCAGCTCAAACATTAAGCTCTTAACCACTAAAAGGAGATTAGACCAGAGTTTCTCCTCTGCTGTACCACTTCACATGATCCACCTATTTAAAGTACCACTGATGTAACTGGCAATGACATGATTGCCAGTTACTTCTGGGTTGGGAGATCAGATGCAACGCAAAAAACCAGTAAGAGGCTTGGGGTGGATGGGAGGGTTTTTTTGAGCACAGAAAATCATGTTTTGGAGGTCTACCATTGTTTGTTGCATCGCGCTTCTGGTTTCACTGCCAGGTGGCAGGTGTCCTGGGGTCCTGCAAGTGCCACCAGATAACACTTCAAATACCAATGGTGGTACCTGTACCACATGCAGCAGCAAAGTAGAAAGCACAGAAGAGACTTGGCAAGGAAGCCCAAGAAGATCCACAGAGATACTTCCAAATCAGGACAGCTTCCCCCCCCATCCCAGACCTCCAGCAATCTAGATCCGCCTCCTCCAACAGCAGGGGCCAGCCAGCACCCTTGGGTGAACACAATAGCAGCTTGGATGGGCCATGAAAGCCCACTGCAGTCAAGCCTGACTTGAGGACAATCCACACTGCAGGACTAGATGAAAGTGCCCAGGTGACTGAGTGCCAGCTTATGCCATCTGCCATGGTGGCAGACGCAGAGAGGATTCCGCCCATCTGTTCCCTCGCTTGGATTACAGAGGAGAAGGCCTTGGATCAGATTTGGAGAGGGGCTCTGGGTGTAACGAGCCCACCCTTTTCTCTCCAAAGCAGACTTGGCAGTGGATCATTGTGCCCTACTGGAATGGACTCCAAAGATGGACATTTATTGACAGCACAGACTGGGAGAGCAAGCAAAATTAACTAGGGTCACACATCTCCTTGAAGCTATGTATTATTTGGGGGGTGGAGTGGTAGTGGTTAGACCTATTTCCAGTATTTCTGTCTGGCATACCCTGCCACTCAGCTCCAGACTGCTGAGCAGCACGCACTGGGAACAGGGAGCAGAAGCGCACAGGAAAATTAACACACATACCAGCTCAGAGGAGTCTGGGAATATGCCACATTTCCAGGGCACTAGAAATCCTCCCATCTTGGCACTTCTAAGGCTTCAGCATCTGCCACTCCTAAGTGCAAAGGGTAGTTGTGTGTGTTCCTGCGACGATACTGGGGCTTTTAAGCAAAGCCTCCTCTCTCACAACTCCCCTCCGAGCCTTTTTAAAAGCCTCTAAAAGCCTCTCTATTCCCCTTGGCCTTTGCTACGGCTGTTCCCTCTTCGCCAGCAGCTCCTGTGCCAACAGGACAGCTCCCTCTCCCCAAATACAGCACAAAACCAAAGCCTTCCTTCACTCAGTTTGGCTCTCATCCTTTCAGGCCACATTCATTTATGGAAGGAGGTCCCTGAACGGCTGGCACGGGCTTGCCGTTTACTTCTCTGCCTCCATGGAAAGAATAGCACAAAACCCATCACTTCCTCCACAAACAAGCAAGAAAGCAAACAGGTTTACTTTCAACTTCTCCTGAAGCAAACATTCATGGTGTGCCTATGTGGAGGGACACAGGGCATTACCAGGGCTAGACAAGTTAATGGCGGCTGCATATTTGGTCTGGGGAGAGCTGATAGAGCTTGGGCTTGCCAGCGGCCTGGTTCTTAAGGGCCTGGTTCTTTTTAGCTTCCAACTCAGCCTCCTTGCTAGGTAAAAGAGCAATTTTAAATTGTCTGTAACAGACAAATGATGAGTTCAACATTACTCTGAAAATTTGTGTAAATTGCTATAGCTTCTGCTTTAGAGTTCACAGTGTCCTGCTCCCCTCTGGTTCTCTCATTGTTTTACCTCTTTCCATCTTTAACCATTTCACCATCTCACACTTTTCTCATACTCTCCCTTTTCAGATCTGGTCACCCATCTTTTCCCAAAATGACCAACTTGTCCTTTTCTAGATCCAAATCTTGTTCCCCTCCTAGGCTTCTTTTGTCCTGTTTCTACTCCATGTTTTTTTCCCCATCTTCCTTTTCTTCCTTCCCTTTCTCTCTTTTCACCCTGTTTTCTCGTCCTGGTTCCCCACCCCCATAGCTTTTCTTGGTTTCAGGATTTCACTGTATCTGAGCTTTCAAGAGCTCAGCTCTGCAGCCAGTTTTAATGCTCAGCTCTGTTTTAATGCTCAGCTCAGTTTTAATGATCAGCTCTGGAAAATAAGTAGATAATAATAAGAATGACTCTGAACATGTACAGAGTGCCTTCCCCGCACTACTGAGGGATAAACAGGCAGACAATCCAACATGAGTAGCATTCTGGTCTTTTTGCCTTTTGGCAAGTAGCAACTGCAAATGGTGAGTCTGTCATGCTAGGAAAGAGGAATTAAGGCTGCAGTCCTTATTTCCTGGTAATGTCCCATTGAACATTATTACTATTATTATTAATAGTAACTATATATATATATATATATATATAGACAGACCAGGGACAGACTGCACTTGCTCCCAGTGTGGAAGGGATTGTCACTCCCGGATTGGCCTTTTCAGCCACACTAGACGCTGTGCCAGAACCACCTTTCAGAGCGCGATACCATAGTCTTTCGAGACTGAAGGTTGCCAATACAATATATATATATATATATATATATATATATATATATATATATATAAGTGTTACTCTTTAAGTAAAGAAGGTCACAAAGTGGTTTCTCTAGTAAAGGAATGAAAAAATGGTTCCAGAGGTGCTTGTGGTCTAAAAAGAACAAGGGAGACACTGGCAAACAGACACTGGAAAAGAGACTCAATTGTTCTCTGACTCAGTACAAGACAGCCACCACTTGACAGGTGCCTCTTTACTCAACTTGCAGGAGGACAAATGCCAATGATTGTCACTACTCCATTCTGTCTCTCCTCGCCCAGGTGCCTTGGTACATCATTTGTAATAACTTATTTTGATTTATTTATATATCTAAGGGTGCACTCCTAAGTGCGCCCTGGGCCGTAAAGCATGTTTGTGCCACCCTCTGAATAAGCCGTGCCAGTGCACAGAGATGTGCCGGCCTGCAGAGGCCAGATCCAGCCTTTGTGGTGGCGGTGGCAGGTGAGATTGCACTGGCCGAGGTTGGCAGGCGCACGGGTCTGAGGAGAGCAGGTGGAGGGCGGGGAGGAGGTGGGGAGGGGTTTCGGGGTGGGGGGAAGGCAGGCAGCAGGCAAGCCAATAGGCGGGTGTGCAGGGAGCAGGATGTGGGGCCAGGACCTGGCAGTTATATCAGATTCTAGCCCCTGTTCCCGGGCAGCATGGAGTGGCTCCTGGCTGCTCCATTCTGCTCAGATCTGCACCACCTCGTCAGGTGGCACACAAATATGGGGCTTTGGGGTTGCTGTGCCTCTCCCTGGGGTAAGAGGAAAAGTTTCCCCATGCCTCAGGCCGAGCTTCAGCCAGCCCCTAAAATTTGTGCAGGATGCAGTGCAAGCCACCCAGCCTGTCTGTTTCAGAGCAGGTTAGGATGCTGTAAGATTTCTACTCCATCTCTGGCCTCCTGAGGCCTCCACATATGTGCCAATGTTTAGTTAGAGTTAGTGTTTAGGGTTACTCTTATGTGGCAGCTGCATAGAACAGCAATTTGGGTTGAAATCAAAGCATGGAGGTAGGGGTGATTTAACTCTCTGTGCTGTTGTAAATCACCTCTCTGAAGCAGCCATTTGACCCTAGAAATGCCATGTGCTGCTTCAGAGAGGCCATTTCCAGGAGGAAAGCAGTGCAGAGATAGCAGTTTACCAACCTTCTTTCTAACAAACAAGTCCTGGCCTGGCCACGTACCTCAGGAATTGGGTGTCCCACAAGTGATGCTTTGCTTTTATTGTTTTATATCCTTTGAGAAGTATTTCTATTTCTGTAGCCTACTGCTTGCCGCCGCCGCCGCCGCCTCCGCCTCCACCACCTTGCCGATTGCTGGCAGGCTTTTAGTGGGCATGTTTGCAGCCCAACATTTGCCACTTTGGGGCTTTCCTCCTCGGCCTAGACCACCTAGGCTCTGATTTTACAGCTGCCAGGGCCTGCAGCACGGGCAACGCTCTTTTCTTTCAGCTACTGCAGCCTGTCTTTGCAAGCTTTGCCTGCCGCGCTTCCTCTATTTCATAGGGCAAAGACTGACTGAGGCTAGTCCTGAAATAATCGGCAGCCGCAACAGTGCCTTGCCGGCATCGTCCTCACTGGATCGCCAGGTAAACTGGACTTCCTCTTGCCCACAGCATCTGGCCTCTGTGGTGGCTTCCTGCGGACAGTCCATGGAGGCCAGGGCCAGATGCCATGGATGAGTGTAAAGCCCATTGCTTCCCAGTACACTCACACTGCTCAATGCAGAGGCCCATGCCCACTCTGGCAGTGACAAAGGAGTGTGGCAGCAAGGGGCCATAACTGGGCAGGCCCCTTTGTTCTTCAAGCCAAGCAATGAGGGCAGGCAGTCACACAGACTTCTCTTGTGTCCATTCTGCCCCACGCCTGGCCTGGCTGGACTCTTATAGTCCTGCTTATCTGACTCTGGCAAGGATGATGCTGCCGAGGCACTGTTGCTTATCCCAAGACTAACCTGAGTCATTTACACAGTTTTGAGTATCATGAGATTTTTTCTCATCATTAGATGGACAGGAATGGGTCAGACATATTCATAACAAATAGGCATTTTTATATATAATCTAAGGCAGTAGTTCTCAAACTATCCCCTGGGAGGTGGGGATAAGAATAGGCCCCTAGTTTGGCTGTACTTGTCGTAAGAGGCGACTAAACAGCCACCGGGTAGATGGGACTCGTCAGCCTGGGAAGGCAGCTCATCTGAGAGAAGGAAAACTCTGATCCCAAACCTCCACTGCCTTGTGGCTATGTCCAGTTATGGAAAAGGCTTCAGGAGTCAACCTTGAGGCAAAATCCGGAGCCGGAGTCCCTGAGGCAGTTCATGGCTGAACACAGTCACGCTCTGGCAACTCCTACGACGCCGCTGGAACCAACCGTATTGGCCTCTGCCTTTCCATTGGACCATTTCAGCGACGTGGAGAGGGGGGATTTGCTGCATGGGTAACAGCCTATCCTCCATACCTACTTTACCCAGGCTTCACGCACTGGAGAGGACACTGTTCCAGAACCACCATTCAGAGCGTGACACCATAGTCTTCCGAGACTGAAGGATGCCAACAATACAAGTTCTCAAACTGCAGCTGCTGTAAAAAGCTGAAAAAAGCTCTTATCTCTAATCTAAAGCTACTTCCTGTTTTCCCATGAAAACAGGAAGTAGTTCCAAATCTGAGATAAGGGCTATTTACAGCAGCCATGGCGCGGTCTGCAAGCCTCCAGAACCCTGCCAGCATTGCCCCCCAGGGAAGTAAAAAAGCTCCTAGGAAGTGGCAATGATGGGCATCCCCCTCCCTGCCCATGTAAACACTTGGTTCCCAACTCCCCTGTAGAAGTTTGGAACCACTGATCTAAGGCTTTCATGGCTGGTACTATTAGTGCTGTAGTAAGAAATCTTCGGGCTTATTGGCCATAGTCTATGATAGTGGTTCTCGCTTAGCCCTAGGACCCACTTTTTAGAATGAGAATCTGTCAGGACCCACTGGAAGTGATGTCATAACTGGAAGTGACATCATCAAGCACTTATTTATTTATTTTTACTTTCCTACTGCTGACAGTCCAATCACCCTCCCACCCACAATAACATGCAGTGCAGCCTCTTTTGGCAAGGGTGGTTGCGGAATAGGATTGGGCAGTAAGGGCAGTTGAAACCCATTGAATGCTGGCTGAATCATCCTACTTTTCACACAGAATGAGTTGCAGCAGTAACAGGAGCAGGCAGCAAACCAACTGGCAGCCATGTTAAACACCTGAAATGCAGCACCTGGTGCTGCCCCACCCCCCTCTGGACTGGCCAACTCTGGGATGGAAGGCATTTTCCCCAGGTGAGCCTGCGGTACCTGTGCTTGGACTGAAAAACCACTCAAGTTGGGACGAGGCTGTTGTTAACAGCTTTCTGAGGGAGGCAATAGTCGCAACAAGAGGAGCAGGCACCAAACCATCAAGCATCAGGGATGGGCGAGTCCACCACAATTTGAGTCAAATCATGAGTCTTCACCCCCCCGCCCCACGACTCAACTCAAATACAAGTCCTAACAGGTGGGGTCAGAGAGAAAGGCAGCAGCCTATCATTTCCTGAGGGCAGGAAGGTGTGTGCTCAGGCGGAAATGTGGTGCATGGATGAGGACGAGGGGCCAGGGAGAACAGACAAGTGGCCAGCAGTCTGCCACCAGCAGTGAGCAAGGGGAGGGAGGGGGCAGAGGCAGGGACAACAAAGTGCTCAGCTGGCCCAGTGGGAATTGCAGTGGCGATTCCCAGTAGGGTCCCATAGGCAGGAAGCTTGTCATTTCTGGAATACATACAGGAGGGGTGTGCTCCCACCTGATATGAAGGAGGATGTGGGGAGACAATGATAATGAGGAAGGTCCAAGGCCAGTGGCATTGTGGCATCCACAGTTCTGAACTATAGGGTGGCAAGATATGGAACACCAGGGACTGCCAAGTGCGTGTACCCTGAAGCTGTGCATGAATGAGGCACTGGCAGCTGCTCAAGGTATAGCAAGCAAGGTCCAACATACAAGTGGCATTGCTGGAATATAGGAGGGGTGTGCTACGATAAGATAGCAATGATATGGAGATACAATCAGGAAGAGGGTCCAACGTCAGTGGGCCTCCTTCAGCCACCAGCACAGAGCAGTCAGAGAGGATTGTACAATGTGGGCCACGGGGACTGTGTCCTTACTTCACACACACACCCTAGATGTGTGTGCAATTCAGGCACTGGCAGTTCCATGCGGCATAGCAGGCCAGGTCCAACATACAGGTGGTGTTTCTGGAATACAAGAGGGGTGTGCTATGATACAAGAGAAAGGGAAGGGTCAGGGTGGGGAAACAATCACGAGGACCTGTCATTTCTGAAACATGGAGGAGGGGTGTGCAGTGTGCTCCAAAACCACTTGGAGGAGGTGGATAGAAACCCTGGCAGGGACAACTCACAACAAACAACACCCCTGTGGATAACCCATGGAAGGAAGAGAGGGTGGTACAATGCTGACCACCCACAAGGGAACTCCAAGGAGGGGTCTGAGTAACGCAATGGCAGGGGGCTCAGCTTGGTCCAAGAGACACAGACAGCAGATGATCTTTTCTGGAAAGACATGAGTCAGTTACTCTCAGGGCAGGCTTGGGAGAGACAAGCCACCAGCTTGTCCACCACAGCACAGCTCAATGAAGGAGAAGGGCAGAGTCCTGGGGTGTTCCTCCCTCCCACAAGTCACCCACAACTACACTGAAACAAACAATAAGCAGTCAGACATGGGTGACACCACTGCCAAAGAGAACAGAGTTTATTTCACTCCAGCTCTGCCCCCATCAAGCAGGTCTTCAGCTAAGGTGGCCTGGTAATGAGCCCTCACTGCAGCCAGCTGGGGGTCCAGTCTCCTGGTGAAGATTGTTTTCCTGAAGCACAGTGCAGAGAAGTTTGCCTGAGGAGGACAAGTCAGTGGTTGTAAGTTCTTCCTTGTGGCCATTGTCCTGGGGTCTGTTACATCAGGTCTGCCTCAGACATCAGTAGGACTAGAACAACCCTTGTTGACATTTGAATTGCTGTGAAAGAAGAGATGGGAGCAAATGAAAGGAAAAAAAACTTGTTTTGTTTTTGTTCATTATTGTATGTAAAGTGCTTTGGGAAGCTTCAAATAAATGAAAACAAAACCAAGCTCATGCAGCTTAAGCAGACTTTTACTTGGAGTTGAAGGCTGCTGCCGGGACAGAAGAGAAGTTGCACACATAGCAACATATGATGCGATTTTCAATCTGAGAGTCTGGCAATATTTGCTAGTGTACCCTGTGTACCTATATATTGTATAGGTATATGTGCAGGCTATTGACAACTTTATCCACAAAGTCATTAACCTGTAGTACTTGAACCAAAACTGACACAATCCTGGAGGTGCAGATTGTGTCACAGCTCTGTATTAAGCCATTTGAAGGAAGGAAGGAAGGAAGGACGGAAGGAAGGAAGGAAGGAAGGAAGGAAGGAAGGAAGGAAGAAAGAAAGAAAGAAAGAAAGAAAGAAAGAAAGAAAGAAAGAAAGAAAGAAAGAAAGAAAGAAAGAAAGAAAGAAAGAAAGAAGTTTGTAAATTAACAAATGGAATTATTATGTAATGCACAGATTTTGGGGCAGTGAGAAAGTGTCCCACTGTCCACACTTCCCCAGGCCCTGCCTTCTCCCTTTGTCATGGTTGAACTATAATTATACAACTGAGGCTACAATCCTATGCACACTTTCCTGGGAGTAGGCCCCTATGAATAAAATGAAACCTACTTCTGAGTAGACCTCCTTAGGACTGCACTGTGAAACATCTCAGCTTTGGGCACCCAATACTTTGGCAGGGTCTTAGGGTATTTTCACACATTGAATTTTGAGATAAACATGTAAGACATTTCAGGTGTCTTACAGCTAAAATGTAAATAGGACAAATAATGGGCTTGCAAACATGTGTACTCAGGAGTAAAACTATACGGACAGGTTAATTAAAAGTCACAATGTACTAATTAAGGCATCCTTCAAAATGTAAAATGCCTATTAAATACAGTGCTGCAACATGTGATAATTGTCAGTTGAAACAGCTTCAGGTTACCAGCAGAGATATGCTCATCCAGAAGGAGTGAACAATATATACAGTATTTGTGGATTTGCAAACACTGGTTAAATGGTCTTTGTATAACTGTCATCACCAGCATGTTTGTACAATGAAAGTTCTCTATTGACAAATGCCTTTTGACTCACTGGCCTTCCTCAGCAGAATGGAAATAGGCATTTCTGTAAAATTAAATCCAAGCAGAGCAAATCATTCATCTTCCAGGCTCAGGGTGCTAGCAAAAAATGACTAGTTCTCCAGTTCTCCCAGCCAGGAGAGAGCAGAAATCACCGTCCTTCACAAAAATTCAGTGTTTTTAATTATGGTAAAGTCCAGTACATTTTCAATTATCCTATCTATCAAGGTGTGTGTGTGTTATTATAAAGAAACCTCCATTATGTCCATGCCTCACACACATTTTCTCACACACTTTATTCACAAAGTGATACCTTTGTCTTATGCCCAGAACATCAAAAGCTATAGCCCTCTGTTAGCACTTCTATTCCAGATTTCTAAGCACAAAAGTTAGCCTAGCAATATGCTAAGGTGAGAACATTACCATGTTCCATCAGGTAGCTTGGATAAACATTTTCCAATACTCTTAATCCAGGTCATTAGCTTGCCCTCTCCTCCTTCACCTTTACCAAATTGTCTTTCCCCACTTTTATTGTTCAGTGCAATAGTGTGTTTATCCACCTGTTATTGTTCCCATGCACATAATATTGCTTCCCTGCCCCACAGACCACTAAAATGCCAATAGGAACAGATTGACATTGTTTTGGCTGGTTATAACTCTCCTGAAACAACCATTTAATACAATTGATTGTGAAAGAAGAAAGCATTTTGTACAGGAAATACGCAAAGCACTGCATGGAAGTCAAGAGATGAAAAATAAAAACAAAATGTTCCGTTAGATGAATAGAAGACAGAACCTACATCAACCTGAAAGTGATGGGGTCGGACATCCTGCAGATGTGGTACAACCACATGGCTCCCTCTCTTCCCTCAGGCCTCTTCAGACATTGGTAATATGGACAGGTGGGGCCAAAATGCAATCGCAACATGCAAACAAGCCTCAACAGTAGGGACAGGCGTGGGTCTAATGACAGAGAGTAATACCCAGCACACAGCATCACCACCACCACCACCATATGGTGTGCCCAAACCCTGATCTGGGGGCCACTTGTGGCCCTTGGGGACTCCCAATCTGGCCCACAAGGAGCTCCTATTCTCCATGAGCCTCTGGCCCTCCTGGCCCTTGCTGGAGCCTGTGCTGGCCTGACACAACTGCTCTCAGCATGAGGCAACTGTTCAACCTCTTGTGTGAGCTGTGGGATGAGGGCTCCTTCCACTCCTTGCTGTTTTTCATCTGTGATGCAGCAGTGGCAGCTACAGAAAGGCCAGCCTTGCTTTGTGCAAGGCCTTTTATAGGACTTGAGGTATTTTGCAAGACCTTCATTCATTCATATAGGTTCCATCTCTAATACATTCATTTATTTAAATTTATTCAAATTTGAAATGTAAATTAATTACTTTTTCCCAGCCCCTGACACATTGTCAGAGAGATGATGTGGCCCTCCTGCCAAAAAGTTTGGACACCCCTGTCCTAGACCTAAGTTTGCTAACCTGTAGAACAATTGTGCCTTGCTCCAGATACAAGGGAGAAGGTAAGAGGTAGGCAGAGGAGACAGCACAGCTGACAAGCAATCAACAGAACACAGTTTAGATGATACAGTCATGGTTTGATGAGTTTGCCTCAGTCTGTTGGAGGGCAGGGGCCAATCACTATCTTCTCTTGTGAGCAGGCCTTCTGGCCAATTCCCACGCAGCTCAGACCTTCCTCAGTGACCCACAGCCATCTCTGTTGGGTGGCCTCTTGACATCTGCCTGGCAGGAACAGGAACCCACAGAACTGAGGATATTCATAGTTAGTCACACACGTGTAATGAATTGTCTACGCTTATGCGCTCAGTGTAAACAGAGTAGGCGATGGGAACAGAGGCCAGCAGGTGAACAGAATGGGCTTGATTCCCACATAAGAGCTAGATCAAGGAGAATGACATCACTTCTACATGCAGAAAGATTTATCTGCTTCTAACAAGGCCTAGCGGATGCATCCGGCAGCAGAGACAAAGACAATTCTTTGTTAATTGGGTGCAGAGGCTGTCATAATGCCCTGGACAGATTCTCTCTTGTCCCTCCCCAGACTAAATTCCATGTTCCACATTGGAAGGATCACAGCAGCAGTGGCCTAAAAAAATCCATGTCTAGTTTTGTGTGACTCCAGAAGTGACGGCTAAGGTTGAATGCAATTTTGGATTCATGCCTGCAAATCTGAAATGCATAATCTCATTTTGCAGCTTTTCCACTACTATCCTCACCAGGTACTCAAGTTTCTTTCAGAGTTTGCCATTTATGATCCCAAAGCTGTTGCTTGCGAGATTGATCATTGTGTATTCTTGCAATTAGTTGTTACTAATTAATTCATAGCATGAATGAGTCTCAACTTAACAGCTCAAATCACTTTGATTAAGGATTGTTCAGCTGGAAATTTCTCCCCAGCATCAGAAAGGCCCACCTATTTTCAAGCCATGCTGGTGCTCTGGACCCATTAAACAGAGAACCCAAACTGAGTTGCAGGCTTCCACAGGATCCCTTCATCACATCCCAGCCTCCTCTTTGGGCGGTCCTCTGCTCACTTATGAGGCATAGGTCAATTAGAAGGCCCAAGCTCCACACCATATTGGACACTTCATTAAATCAGGCTGTGGAAAAAAACGGTTGCTTAGACCAGTGTTTCTCAAACTGTGGGTCGGGACCCACTATGTGGGTCACGAGCCCATTTCAGGTGGGTCCCCATTCATTTCAATATTTTATTTTTAATATATTAGACTTGATGTGACCATACTATGTGACTGCATTTGGGGAAATGTGACAGACCTGTACATTAATAAGCTACTATTTCTTATATTTCTTAGCTACATTCTTACCTACATTCTTATAACAATGATAGTAAATGGGACTTACTCCTGGGTAAATGTGGGTAAAATTGCAGCCAAGGATTGTTAAAAATTTTCCTGCTTGATGATGTCACTTCCGGTCATGACATCACTTCTGGAGGGTCCTGACAGATTCTCATTCTAAAAAGTGGGTCCCAGTGCTCAATGTGTGAGAACCACTGGCTTAGACCATTTGTGACAGGTCAAGCTAAAGGAAAGTAATGCAGAGGACTAGAACACTGCTCCAGACCTTGGCTACATCAAATCCTTTATATTCTCTAGATTAATGGTGCTGATCAAGCATCAGCACCTACCAACATAAGCAGCCCTGCCATGCGGTGAAGCAAAGCAGGCAGCTCAGGTGGCAGATTTGAGGTGCTCTTCACAGTAGCAGAATAGGAGGGAACAGACCTTACGGGGCAGAATTCACCAAGAAATTATTTTGTTCAAACATCATTGAAGTGAATGGAAACTGCATAAGCCCATTCATTTTAGTGGGGCTTGCATAGGAGAATTTCCCAGTATATTGTGCCCCAGTATAATTAATTAGTGGGAATGAGGATAGCCATTTAAATGATCCACCTTGGGCACCACAATGTCTTAAGACAGCCCTAACCAACATTAACCTGTACTGTAAGAAAGATGTCATTCTCAGTTATAGAGGGAACAGCATTATAGGACTGTAAAATCCTATCTTGCATTTCAAAATGGCATTAAGAAGCAATACAGGTGAAACTGGACTTCAAGTTCTGCCAATGAAACACCAAATTGATAAGATTGCTTGTTTTCACAGGACTAGCTGCTTTTGGCTGGTGAGGACACGAGTTACAAAAAATACATTGGCAGACAAAACGTAAAGGGGACTAGAGTTTGTTACAGCTCCTTATTTCTTTATCTGGGGCAGGGAGAAACTACATCAGCTACAGCTACAGCATGTTTCCCTGCTCTGGAGCTCTGAAAGCCACTGGCCTCAGCCAGCTCCAGCCTGGGAGATGGCTAGAGTCCCAACAGGCCAACACAGAAGCAGGCATCTTGACCTGAGAGCAACAGACACTTTCGAGGGGACCACACTCTCCACCAGAGGTGATTCAACTCTCCTCTGTCTCTCCAGATGACCCCAGTATGTCTAGATACTGGCAGCTAGAAAGCTGCTGCTCTTCTGCATGGCTGGAGGACACAAGGACGACGACATGCGTGTGTGTGTGTGTGTGTGTGTGTGTGTGTGTGTGTGTGTGTGTGTGCGCGCATCAGAGCCTGCACACAGCAATGCTACCAAATGGCCTGGCTAACATGCCAGACTCAACCATCTGCCATGCCTGGGCTTGTTCTCCACATGGCAGAGTGAGCAGCTCCCACTCAGTTTCATCCTTGCCAAAGCCATTGGAAATATATATTCTGAAGGAAGGGGGGGGGCCCTTCCAAGACCATTAAGAAGCACTTTTCAAACAACCAGAAGCCAAAAGCAGACTGTGTCACAATACAGAAAAGCAAAACCACCCCATTTCATAACGTGAAGAATCAAGTTAAAACTTAATGTTCTCCGCTCTTTGATATTACCCCTCATTTCTCCATAGAATAGGCACTTTTGTTCCCATTTCTTTTATCCAGCATTTGTCAGGGCAACAGTCCTGAAGAATGAGCTTGAGAGAGATTAGGCAGCATGAGACAGGAAGTGCCTGGGTCACTTTAGCCCCAAATACATTAGCTGGTCTTAAGGCTCTCCCACCCACCCCACACACACATACTCTAGCCAGAAATGTGAAGATGACAGTAATACTGGCGTCCCTTACAGGACTGCAGTATTACTGAGCTAATATAGGTGACATACCCTGGAAACTTGACATGTACTTTATATATGTTCTGTCTTGTAGATGTTATTCAAAAGTCGCTGCCTTAAACAGCACCCCAATATGACCCCAAGCTGCCAAAATTCAGCAGAATGCTATGTACTTAACCCTAGTAAATAAGAATAACATTAGTGGTCTAACTTCCCCATGGCCCCTGCATTTGCTGATGGGGTGGCCACTGTGCAACCCGTAGGCCTTGTAACTCTTTCACTGCAGTATCACAGTGCTAATGAAAAATTTAATGCAAGGGCTCAGTGCAAGCAAAGCACATAGTTGGGCCTGGGTACGAGAGGCCGAAAGATGTGCCAAGTTGGCCTCTTTGCACCAGACCAAGTAGCTTTTATCTGATTCTTCCCACCAGTTTGCCAAATGGAGGTGCTGAAGAGCTGAAGTGGAGCCAGATCCAGGGGTCCACAGGGTGGGGTAGAGGCTCTTTTCAAGCAAGGAGAGCCGAGCTTGGATGCAAAGGAGTCCATTTGAGCCTGTTCTGTGTGTGTTGGTGCCAGAAACCATTAAGGCTTTGGAAAAAGTGAAGGCAGGGAGTCTCCAAAGAGAGGTGCTGACAGGAAACAAATAGGCTTAAAGAGAAAGAAAAGCGGGGGAATGGGAAAATGGGGGGTGAGAGAACAGCCTCAGCCAGTCACGTTCTTACCACTGACAAATGTGTTCATCCAAACTGAAGCGTTTAATTAGCTTGAAAAAAGGAAAGTTGAGTTTCCCTAAAAGTAGACTGGCTCTGGGTGTACTGGGATGGGAAGAGCAGGGACTTTGGGAAACACAGGGAATGGTGGATAAATGGAGAAAGGCCATTTTTCCTTCTTTTTCCTCCGCCACATGCAATTCACCAGGGGACATGATGTTATTAGCAGGGCTCTTAAGCTTCCCAGATTCACTCCGTCTCCAGGGAGCAAGAGAAGGGGACGCCAGCTAAACAATTAAGTTAAAGGCAGTTTAAAGTTGGCAAGTGCTATTCAGGGACATGTTGCCTTTTAGACTCCAGGTCCCGGTTGATGGGAAGCCTCTGCCAGAGCCTGTTGGCTGAAAGAAAGACATGGGGGTGACAAAGCAGCAAAAAGGAGATGCTTGCAGAAATGGTGCTGTGCTGGATTTGTTCTTTTCTGAAGGCCAAATCTGGTAGCAGAATGTGAAGTGTGAGGTAGCCAGGTGTCTGTGCTGGGCTGTAGGCAGCTGAGCACACAGATGGCTAAGATGTGGATCCCACCACAGGCCTGACCCAACACCTCCTGATGCCTGAGCTACTTGCCAAATGCTGCCCCCCTTACCTGATGATGAGCCAACCACTGTTCCTCTCACTCTCCAATGTACTAGCTCCTCCCTCCTCCTGTCCACATTTCCCCCTTTCTGTCTGCCTCTTCCATCTTCTGTCCAAAGAGGCAAGCAGGTAGACAAGAGACAGGCACCCCTCACCAATCTGCTCCTGAGGTGACTGCTTCAGTTAGCCTCACAGATGAGCCAGTCCTGTCCCAACAGTACTAGAAGAACACCCAAGAGTACTATTGCCACTACTGGACCTGGCTCACTTGAGATTTGTGGCAGATATCATGTTGCTCACATTGGGACTGGAAGTTGAAGGAAAGCAGCTGGCAGTCTCCTGTGCCTGTAAGGTTGGGAGCGCCCCAATGGGGGCAGTGACCAAATATGCAAAGCTGGTTAAACTTGGTTGCAACCTCATCCCAGACTATACCCTGCAGGCACTGGAGCCTGCTGCAAGGGTGGTGGCTACTCTCGGGCAGGGCTGGCCATAGTACCCTGCAAGGATCCCCCTGTCTTTCCCCTGATATCTGGGACTCTCCCTGTGGGTTGTTTAAAGGCTATCAGCCCTCACTGAGGGTCCCTGCTGCTCCTCTGTCCCAGTGGGGAGGATGGTAATGGTTCAGGGTGTGCTGGCAAACATCTCAAGCCATCTCCACCCATGAGTGTAATGGAGGAAGATGGCAAGTTTGTGGTTCATTCATTCGTTTGTTCATTCATATTCTACCTTTCTCCCCAAAGGGCAGCCAAGGTGGCTGACAATCAATACATTAAAATACAATATGAAATACAAATAAAAACATTATAAAAACAATAAAAAACAAACAATATAAAATACACCGCAGTCAGCAATAAAAACGCAGAGTACATAAGAACAGCCTACTCGATCAGGCCACAGGCCCATCTATAGGCCATAGGCCCAGCTTCCTGTATCTCACAGTGGCCCACCAAATGCCCCAGGGAGCACACCAGATAACAAGAGACCTCATCCTGGTGCCCTCCCTTATATCTGGCATTCTGACATAGCCCATTTCTAAAATCAGGAGGTTGCATATACACATTATGGCTTGAAACCCATAATGGATTTTTCCTCCAGAAACTTGTCCAATCCCCTTTTAAAGGCATCCAGGCCAGATGCCATCACCACATCCTGTGGCAAGGAGTTCCACAGACCAACCAGAAATATTTTCTTTTGTCTGTCCTAACTCTCCCAACACTCAATTTTAGTGGATGTCCCCTGGTTCTGGTGATGTGTGAGAGGGTAAAGAGCATCTCTCTATCCACTCTGTCCATCCCCTGCATAATTTTGTATGTCTCAATCATGTCCTCCCTCAGGTGCCTCTTTTCTAGGCTGAAGAGGCCCAAACGCTGTAGCCTTTCTTCATAAGGAAGGTGCCCCAGCCCAGTAATCATCTTAGTCGCTCTCTTTTGCACCTTTTCCATTTCCACTATGTCTTTTTTGAGATGCGACGAACAGAACTGGACACAATACTCCAGGTGTGGCCTTACCATCAATTTGTACAACGGCATTATAATATTAGTCATTTTGTTCTCAATACCTTTTCTAATGATCCCAAGCATAGAATTGGCCTTCTTTACTGCTGCCACACATTGGGTCGACACTTTCATCAACCACCACCACCCCAAGATCTCTCTCCTAATCTGTCACAGACAGCTCAGAACCCATCAGCCTATATGTGAAGTTTTGATTTTTTGCCCCAATATGCATGACTTTACACTTACTGACATTGAAGCACATCTGCCATTTTGCTGCCCATTCTGCCAGTCTGGAGAGATCCTTCTGGAGCACCTCACAATCACTCCTCACAATCACTAGTAAAAACATTGATTAATAAAATCAGCCATTATAGGCTTTCCTAAATAAAATATCCGCACCTCCTTCTCAGTCATGCTTCCTCTCGTGTGTGATGTTAACAAGATGTCATTGAGTGCCTCCCTGTCAGCCCTCTTACGGTGCCATTCATATCGGTGAGGAAAAACTAAGCTATGATTTAGCTCACTGCAACTTGGTTTGCCTGCTTTGAGGACAACACTTGGCCATTGTTGAGGCAAAGGCTTAGTGAGGTGCTGTCCCTGTCAGGAGATGGCAGTGGAATGGTGAGGATAAGCTACTGCCATGTTTGGCCATTGGTCCCTGTTGGGCTTTGCCAACATTCTGGTAGGATACCAGGAATGGGAAGAGGGAGAGTTGCAGTCTCCATGCCCTCACCTAGATGTCCCCTACCCCTGTCTGGTAAAACAAAAACAAAATCTATGTTGATAAGTTAAGAAGAATGTTCTGTGAAACTCTGTGGAGCACTCCAAAAACCCTGTACATTAACCACAAGGCAAGGTCAGTCTGGGGACCCAAAGGAAACCCTGTGATTAAGTTCCTCTCAGTGGCTCTGGCAGCTGTGTAGAAAGGCAGGGCATCAGCACCAACCTGGTGGATCATTCTTCCCACCAGGTGAATCAGTACTGTTTTGCTGGTCCATGGTGGACAGACTGGTGCTATAATTGCATTTAAAACCCTAGAAAAAATCACCACAAAAGAGGTCTGAAAAAAGTGCAGAAGGACAACACAGAAAACACCAGAACACTCTGGGCTGGCAACAACAAAATCTTGATTCTTCATTAAGAATATGCAAATGAAGGATGATCATTTCAGAAAAGAAGGATAACATGGAAGTAACCTCAGTATCCAATTGCCTCAGATATCTATGACAATTTACTTAAAATACAACTATGTCATATGGGCTACTGAAACTTCTTCAGGTTATTAGGCCCTTTTTGGTGCTTCCTGCTCACTTCCATTCCAGCCCCAACAGTACTGAATTGGCTCTTAATTAGTTGATTCCTGTTCAGTGCCTGGGGAGAGGGGTTAATTCACAGCAATAGCTTGTTCATTTACTGTATTTTATTTTCTTATCACAATTGTTCAATTGTGGTAATAAAATATAAAAAGGAACAAGCAATTGCTCTGGCTGCAAAGAGAAAACAAGTGATTAAAGTCACCCCTTCAGGGAACAGGAACTGATTAATTAAGGGGTGATTCAATGCCAAGGCTGGAAGAAAATAGGAAGCAACTAATTAAAGAGTTGGTAGCAGAAACCACTTTAAAAGAAATAGGGAGACATTCAAAGCTGATTCAAGACTGCAGATCCAAGCATGCTTGCTAGGGCCCATTCCTATTCAACTTTCCAGCACCAATGCAGCCACAGTGCAGCCCCAAGGTAAGGGAAGAAATGTTCCCTTACCTTGAGGAGACCTCCGTGACTACTCCCCCACTGCAGGATGCAGCACACACCCCATTGACATGGCTGCATCAGTGCTGGAAAGTTAGATGGGATTGGGCCCTAAGTACTGCCAAACTGAATGGGATTTACTTCTGAGTAAAAACACTTAGGTTGGAACACATGTGTGTTGGCAACCTTCAGTCTCGAAAGACTATGGTATCGCGCTCTGAATGGTGGTTCTGGAACAGTGTCTAGTGTGGCTGAAAAGGCCAATTCGGGAGTGACAATCCCTTCCACACCGGGAGCAAGTGCAGTCTGTCCCTGGTCTGTCTCCCTGGCTATGGGCCTTCCTTCTTTGCCTCTTTGCCTCAGACTGTTGGCCAAGTGCCTCTTCAAACTGGGAAAGGCCATGCTGCACAGCCTGCCTCCAAGCGGGCCGCTCAGAGGCCAGGGTTTCCCACCTGTTGAGGTCCACTCCTAAGGCCTTCAGATCCCTCTTGCAGATGTCCTTGTATCGCAGTTGTGGTCTACCTGTAGGGCGCTTTCCTTGCACGAATTCTCCATAGAGGAGATCCTTTGGGATCCAGCCATCATCCATTCTCACAATATGACCGAGCCAACGCAGGCGTCTCTGTTTCAGCAGTGCATACATGCTAGGGATTCCAGCTCGTTCTAGGACTGTGTTGTCTGGAACTTTGTCCTGCCAGGTGATGCCGAGGATACCAAAGTCTTTCGAGACTGAAGGTTGCCAACAAAGAAAGAAGAGGGTGTTGCTGCATTTCTGCTTTATTAGCGCTTATTTGCAGATTTTAGCCAGAGGAATAATTTTAGTATAAATGTTTGTCAGAGAAAACTACCCCCATTTTCCACTGTGAAAAACCCTCACATTTTTAGTTCTAAACTTTGGACTTAGAAGCATGTTTTTATCCAATGGCTACATGCTCCACGTAGACATTGTGGTGCATGCACACTACTCAGACACAGACAGTTCAAGGGATGTTGCAGGTGGAGAGAGGTAATGTAGGCAGAACATGGGCTAAGAACATGGGCTAGAAAATGAAAACTACTTCATAAATTTGAGAGTAGGGGAGGGAATTCAGGGATGCAGAATATCATTAATGAAACTAGCTAGAAAGAAGATGAAACACTCCAACCCTTGGAAAAAGTTAAATAAAGAATATGTAATGATAACAAATCATTACTGCATTTAAAACTAGCTGAGAAACCTTGAGCTAACAGCGACTTGGAGGAGACTATGTGAAAATCATACCCCCATTGCAGACATGTAGGGAGCCCAGAAGGGGGGAAATGTTGGATCGGCATTGCACAGGGATCTTTACCCTCCCATACAAATGAGCAATTTTTCCAGAACAGCAATCCTGATCTCTCATTAAGGCTCAAAGCAAACAAACCATCACATGTTATTTTCATTTTAATGGGGAGGAATAATTGTTCTCACAGCCCAAAGCATACATAAACTATCTCATAAAACAAAAGCCTGGTTTCCACTGGGTGTTCAAAACAAGTGGGGAGCACTGATACACTGTTCCATTGTTTGTACAATGAGAAACAATATGAATACTATCTCAAGGGAGTAAAAGGAAAAAGGGGTGGGGACAGAGTCACCAGATCCAATGGAGGACAGAGTGCGTGTACCTTTAACCACTGTAGAGGAGAGGAAGTTTGGCAGGTGCATCTTGCTAAACCCTTCCATTTTGAGCTGCATCTGTCACAATTCCCTCTTCTCTACAAAGGTATAGGTAGGGTGCCCTGAGTCACCCTGAGGCTTGAAGTCAAAGGCTTAAAGAGCTGCCATCTTCTTGCAAAACACAGGACCACAGATCCAGGGTGCTGTTGCAATCAGGGCTTGCCCAAAGTCACCTCCAGAGCCTGGGGGGCAAGGCACTTTTCCTCCTCCACCACCACCACTAGTGGTGCATGACTGGTGCACCACCACTAGTGGTGCATGACACACTCTCTCTCAGCTTGCCCAGCAGTGACAAGGGTGACCAGGTGCAATGAAGGGCACAATGCCTGTACCTTTAACCATTGCATAGAAGAAGGAATTTTGGCAGGTGCAGCTTTAAAACCCTTCCATGTTGAGCTGCAACTGCCAACATTCCCTCTTCCATGCAATGGTTAAAGGCACTGGCATTGTGCCCTTTCATTGCACCTGGTCACCCTGTTCTTCTCTCCTCCACACTTCCTTTTCCTGCTCCAGCCACCCAGTATCCTGTGCCTGTTTCATCCACAGTCCTGCTGAAACTGGAGTGTGTGTATGATGCTGCACAAAACACCCCTCCAGTTGCAGCAAATGTAAGTAGAACTCAATTCCCACCAACATCACCCCTCAGCCTTCCAGTCACTCAGAGTGATGCTCCATTTGCTCACACCCATTTAATTCCTAGTGCTGTCTCCATTCATTCAAACCATGTAAAATGGAGACCTGAAAGCAACCCGGAAGTCAACCCTATGCAGTTGACTCTAGCTTTTTATCTCTGTGGTGAAGCTTCCTCTGACCCCCGCCTGCCTAGAACTACAGCTCTGTGGAGGCGCCTTCAAAATGGCGGCGCTCACCTGTCTGGAACCAAAATGGCGGCGCCCATGAGGAGGAGGAGGAGGAGGAGGAGGAGGCTGGATCCAAGATAGCGGCCTTTATCGCGACGGGGGGCGGGAGGGCCCACTCCAAGATGGCGGGTGCGGGGAGGTGGCTGCTTCTGGGGGGCGTGCGGTCCTATAACGTGCGGCCGTTGCGACGACAGCTCGGCGGGGTTTACCTGCCGGACCCCGCTAACCCTCGCACGCCGGCCTGGCAGCTGGAGGCGGCCTACGAGGCCAAGCTCTTCGGGCGCTATGGGGCGGCCTCCGGGGTCGACCCGGCCCGGCTGTGGCCGGCACCCGAGCGCCTGCGGGAGATGGAGGCCGCGGAGAGAGCCTCCTGCCCGTCGCTGCGGGAGATGGAGGCGGCGCTGGACGCGAAGGAGTCGGAGGTCGCGGCCCAGCAGCGGCGGAGGTGAGCGAGCGGGGCTTGGGGGGCGAGGGGCGACCTTCCCTGCGCCTGCCGCCCCCTCCGCCTTGGACAGCCGCCGCCTCCCAGCTCCTGGTTCTGGAGAGGAAGGAAGGGGTCAGGGCTCAGCAGGCTTGGGAGAGTCATTCTTTGCCCAGCGTGTGGTTAACCTGTGGAACTCCCTGCCACAGGAAGTAGTGATGGCGTCTGGCTCGGATGCCTTTAAGAGGGGATTGGACAGATTTCTGGAAGAAAAGTCCATCAAGGGTTACAAGCAGGCTTGGCAGAGTCAGTCTTTGCCTAGCGTGTGGTTAACCTGTGGAACTTCCTGCCACAGGATATGCTGGTGGTGCTGGCCTGGATGCCTTTAAGAGGAGATTGGGCAGGTTTCTGGAGGAAAAGTCCATCAAGAGTTACAAGCCAGGGTGGGTATGTGCAGCCTCCTTGTCTTAGGGCAGGGGTCTCTAATCTACTTGGCTGAAGGGCTGCATCAAATATCTGGTGCAGTGTTGAGAGCCAGAATAAAAAAATTAATATAAATTAAAACTTAACATAAATTAATATAAACCTTAAATAAATACACTAGAGATGGAACTTAGATGAATGCATGGGCTCAAATGTCCAGGGTTTCTCCAAACATAAACACAGCCCAAAGTACACACTTAAATGGACACCCATTTCCCCACCCCACAAGCACAACTCCAGTTGTATTTGGTCAACTAGACCAGAGGCTCTCAGGACCAAAGGCTGGCCACGGGCCAGGTAGAGGCTCGCCGCATGGCCATATCCACAGGCCAGGGTTTAGAGACGCCTGTTTTATAGGTAGGCTAGGCCAGATGCAAGGGAGGGCAGGTATCTTATTGTCTTGTGCACTCCAAATGTGTGCATCTGGTGGGCCACTGTGAGATACAGGAAGCTGGACCAGATGGGTCTTGGACTCCAGCAGGGCTGCTCTTATGTTCCCAAGGCATATATGGAGGGCTTGTGACTGAGAAGGTTAGCAGGCTGTGATGAGTAAGCAACCTCCTTTAGAAGTAGGCTACCTCAGATGCAAGGGAGGGCACCAGGATGCAGTTCTCTTGTTGTATTGTGTGCTCCCTGGGGCATCTGCTGGGCCTCTGTGCCATACAGGAAGCTGACCTAGATGGGCCTTTGGCCTGATCCAGTGGGGCTCTTCTTATGTTCGTGTTTAAATAAGTGAACATAAGACTGCAGCCATGAGTTGAAACAAGCCTGGGTTGAAACAAGATGCAGGACAGCATTTCTCATTCTAGGGAAAAACTGTGATCTTATGCATGTGTACTGCTGTGCAAACCTGCATGCAGACAAGCTGCAAGCATTCATTCTACATTAAGCTAAATATTGTAGGTAGCTTTTTCTCACGCCCCCATTTCTGAGGCGTAGGAGTAAATGAAATTGTTGCAGAATAAATGAATATATGCAACAAACAGAAAAGAGCCTTCAGCTATATGTAATGAACAGATTGTGCTCCTTGGTATGATGATTGATTGGGGTGGTAAAAGTACAGTACAGGTGCAGCCTATTTATCACCCAGGCAGAGAAATAGCCCTGGAGCCCTGGAAGAGGTTCCCCTTGCAAAGGAATAGTAACATTCCTGAAGCACCTGAGCCATCGAAAGAGGGGGGTGGAAAACTCTGTGTAACCAGAACACATGCAGCAAGGTGGATCTCTCTCACACACACACACACAGGGGCAGGTGTGGTAGCAACAGAGGGAATTGCTTAAAAAAACCCAAGGAGTGTTTGCCAAATTCCCTCCCCCCAGATGGTGCAGGCTGTCACCGACACAAGCAAGCCTTCCCACCAAGCAAAGCATGAGATATAGCTTACAATCCTCTCCACGCTTTCCTCGGAGTAAGCCCCATTGACTGGAATGGAGCTTACTTCTGAGTAGAAATGCATAGGGCTGGACTCTGAGAAGCTCAGCTTGCATTCCAACTGTGAAAGAAGCTGGGCAGCTGGCAACAGGGAGGGCTGAGTACAGAGGGGAGGGGATTGATAACAGCTGCCTTAGTTTACTTCCATCCAGAAGTGTCAGGCTGCAGCAAGTTTGCGTAACTCTATGGCATTATCTGTGATGACTTGGAAGGGAGCCAGTCAAGTTGGAGTGGAGAGAACAGTTTTTTTTGGAGTGAGAGTATAGAAGTGAACTGATGGTTATGGGCAAGTCTGCTGTCTTCTATGTGGTGCAACTCAGGTCATCCCAACTGTTTGGGATGGCAGTGAAGTGGAATGCATGCGGAGAGTTGTGGCATTGCAAAGTGATCTTGAGGCTTGCGTTTCTGATCCCACTCCAGCTCCTTGAGGCTTGCGTTTCTGATCCCACTCCAGCTCCTTGAAGACACCAAAAAGTCTCAAGCCAGCACTGATTTCTGTAGCATTGTAATCATACAATGTTGACTCAGACATGTTGTCAGTTGTGTTGATACTAGATTTGTGAAACAGAGTGAGACTGTTTTCGGATCAGTTTTTGCTAAAGATATCATAAGCAAACTTAGATGTGTTCAACAAAGTTCTTGCCAGATGATATGAGACTAACCTAATAGGTAGGTAAGGAATAAGAATGGGCAATTTTTCCACAAGAATACGATAGCTCAGGGGTGCCCAAACCCCAGACTGGGAGCCATTCACAGCCCTTGAGGACTCCCTGTGGGTAGCCCCCAGTCTCCAATGAGCCTCTGGAGACTTCCTGGAGCCTGTGCTGGCCCAACACAACTGCTGTCAGCATGAGGGCAACTGAGAGCAGTCTTCTGTGAGCTGCGGGCCAAGGACTCCCTCCACTGCTTGCTGTTTCATATCTGTGATGTAGCAGTGGCAGCGAAGGAAAGACTGGCCTTGAGTACAAGGCCTTTTATAGGCCTTGAGCTACTGCAAGACCTTCATTTGTTCATATAAGTTCCATCACTAATATATTCAATTATGTAAATTTATTCAAATTTGAATTGTAAATTAATTCTTTTTTCCAGGCCCCCAACACAGTGTCTGAGAGATGATGTGGCCCTCTTGCCAAAAGGTTTGGACACCCTGCTATAGCTGATGGTGCTGTGAGATTTTCAGACTATGTAACAGAGTTGCACAACTCTTGGCATAAGTTGTCCATCAGAGCAATTGAGGTAGTTGTCATACTTAAATGAATTAGTTTCTTCAGGGAAAGTAGGCAGAGAAGGCAGGCTGACTGAGGGGAGTGGATCTAGTGGTTAGCACTCATATACCCCTTTCTGGATCAGCAGCTGACTGAGAAGGAAAACTGGTAGTTCTGTCTGCTGCCACCATCCCAGGCTAAAGAGATCAGGCAAAGGGATACTTTGTGGAAGGGGGAAGTCCCAGGGGAGCACAGAACCCCAGGGATTCTTTTAAATGAAAAAGCAGTAATACCCATCATGTTATAAACCTCCAAATTACCTATGGACATGGACTACGCAAGCAAAGAGTCACAATATAACTAGTCTTAAAATTCCAAAAGAAAAGGAATTAAACAAAACGGGGAATTACTAGTTACTTTGTCCCTGGAATCCTGGTCCCTGGAGAGCAGGTGTGCCTTTTGCAATCCTCACTAGATTTCACTGCAGACCTTGCAGAAAAGGTTCATAGGAACATAAGAAGATCCCTGCTGGATCAGGCCAAAAGCCCATCTGTAGCTTCCTGTATCTCACAGTGGCCCACCAGATGTCTCAGGGAGCACACAAGAGACCTGCATCTTGGTGCCCTCCCTTGCATCTTGCACTCATGAGCACCTCTGTGCTTGAACATAAGTAACTTAGGTTTGATGACCTTGATTGTAGAACCCCTGGTCATTCCATCCCACCCCCTTTACCTAGTCCTAGACTAGGTTTTAATGCCCAATCAGTAGGAATCTGGCTACTCCAGCCATAAAGAACTCTTCTTCATTCAGCAAATGGCTGTCTGGGAATGCTGTAGTCAAACAAAAGATACAGACTGCTGCAAGAGGATGTTCCAGCAGCTTTAGGTTGCTAGCCCAACCAGAAGCTTCTGGGGCAATTGGAAGTGTTCAAAAATAAAGAAAAGGGGGTCATGGCATTCATCATTCTTGCATGAATGCTTGAGATTACATGGCAACCACCCACCTTTTCCAAGAAGGGGATACTGGTGGCAGCCAATACTAGTGGTTACTCTTGGGTCTGGGGCAGTCAACTTTAGGTGCAGCCCCATTAGTTGTCCTTCAAGATGGCTGCAACTGCTCCCTCTTGCTGGGAGGCATTAAAATAGGGTTCCACATTTTTGCTACCCATGGTGAATCTATTGCTGTTCTTCAGTAAACATGGCAACCCTCAGGCTTCCTTCCAGCCTCGATGCTGCAGAAAATTTGGGGATAGTCCCTGCTGTTATGTTACTCTCCCAGGCTAGGAGGAACACTGGAAATAGCTTTGGCTATTGCCAAGATGTTCAAAGTGCCTCAGAAGCACAGGCCCAACCCAACAAGCCCCTGCTACCTGCAGATTGCCTATGGAGCTTTTCCAGGTATCTAGTGTGCCTGGAACTGTCCAAAGGGGGGTGGTATCTCATTTTATGTGATGTTCTTATCTTGCTCTGTTCACAGAGAGGAACTCATTGCTGCCCGAATGGCAAAGATGCCACAGATGATTGCAGACTGGCGGCGAGAGAAGGCAGAGCGCAAGGCCAAGGAACGTGAGGAGAAGGACCGGCGACAGCGGCTCTTAGCTGAAGCTCGTGAGCGCTTTGGCCACAACTTAGACCACCGCAGCCCCCAGTTCCAAGAACTGATGCAAGAGATGGAGAAAAAAAGACGGAAGGAGCTGAAACTGCAAAAGAAGCAGCAGAGGGAGCAGGTTGTGGCTCAGAGGGTAGCAGGGGAAACAGCAGCTGCTACCTCCCCCTCAGAAAAAGAGGGAGAAGTGGTGGTAGCTGTAGCTTTGCCTCAGGTCCTATAGACTCTTCTGCTTGTGACTGAAGCCTTCAGTGGTGGGTTATGATTTGAGCTGACAACTCCACATGGTTTCCAAAAGCGCAAGGCATTTATATGTCTCATCCAATGGTACCTCAAGGCCATTTTTTCAAGTGTGGATCCTATGGACGTAGAGAATTGCAGTCTTCATGTCCTTTCACTGTTCATCTCAAGTAGATTTCAAGTAGCAAGTGCCTGCCAGTGAATCCAGAGAAGGATGCATCCAGGCTTTGGCTGGTATCTGATCCAATCTTTACCAATGCAGTAAGCTACATCTGTCATAGCTGGCTGAAGAGCTCTGTGCAGTTACAGACAAATAAATATACCTGGGATTTGCCACTGGAATTGTATGTTTATTTTAAAAATACCAATAATTAGGGTTTTGAAGCAGAGTTGTGCACATTCCAGCCCAAAAGGACATGTTCCTCATAATTAGGTATTTATACTTTTTGAGAGGATGCAAAGCAGGGAAATGAACAAATGGGATGAAATGTATCACATGAAATTGATTGCATTTCTGCAGTAAAACTTGCAGCCTGAGAGGCTTAGTGCTCCTAACAACGGTGGGTTTTGTATTCCTTTAAGGCAGCACTAGGCAGAAGAAAATTGCCTGTTGAAAATACTTAACATGGCTGCAGTTATAATAAGGTTTGTGGCTGTTGAACTTTTTATAAAGGAAATGGGCTGCTTATATTTCCAAATACATAATAATTCCATAGCCCATTGTCTGTCCCTGCGCAGTGTAATAGAAATCAACTCCATGGTTGTAGGGAGGGGCCTAGCAGGCTGCATGATATGTCTGGAGTATCTCCTTGATGGCCCTGCTCATAGAGCAGGCTGATTGGGTAGTCTTCAGGTGTGATTCTTCTTGTGTCCCATCCCAATTTGCTTTATCATGTAGGATCTCTGTTCAAAATATTTTTATCCCATCTTTCCCCTTCCCATCAGGAGGTAGCCAAAGCAGCTTAATGTGTGTTTTCTACATATTAGTAAAATACAAACATGGGGGGTGGTAGTAGTATGTCTCATTGCTTTCTTCTCACAAGGGAGTTGGTATTTCTTTGAGGAGCACAATTTAAAATAGCACTAGCAGGTGGCAGTGGTAGAGCAAAGCCAGACTGGCTTTTCTTCTCATATAACAGTTGGGAAAGGCAGGCTGACAGACACTATTAAATGACTTTTCATACTGCTTCTAAAGCAGTGGCCAGTAACTACAGAAGTTGATAGCCTAATCTATGTGAAATCAATCTGTAGCAACTGCCTTTTCCCTAGTGACCACCAGCATGCTGCTGAGACTGAAAAGCCTGATACCTGTTGGAATGAATGGAGACCGTCAGTCATGATTAGTTGAGGCTAAAAGGCTCTGTTTAGCTACTTAAAACAGTTCAGGAGGAAAAGGGAAAGACAGGAGTTGAATTTGGCAAGTCATTGACTTAAATGGGTGTGATCTAGGAACTGGTAAATTCATGAGGTGGTATAAATAGGGAGCAACTTATTCTTCAATACCCAGCGCTTTCATTCTTTCTCTTAATTACTCTGTAGAATTTTTCTCTTACTTCTTGCTTGGTGTATAACTACCAGTTTCAGTTTAAGAATTTTTGTTTTACTATCATTTGATTATGATGAAAGAAGCTGCCTTTCCTGAAGTTCTTGTTTTCAGCTATTAAAGGCAGAAAAATACTGTTCATTGACTTTGGCAAGCCTAACTGGAAATAGGATAAGGAACCCTTCAAGTGAGCCACACTGAAACTAAGAACATAGCTTTTAGTTTAACTAACCTAGCCTTTTCTCAAGTTGGAGAGGCTAGTCCTTCATGAGAAACGTGTGCTAAATAGTAAGGATTTGTGCCACCAGAGTTGACTCCACTACAGGAGCTTAGCATATCTTCCCTTCCCTGGCCCAGCTCTGGCAAAAACTTCCTTCTTGCAGTCTGATAAGCAGCGTGAGGCAATTAAGATTCAATGTTATGTTTCCTGCACTGTTTTTATGCAGTTCTTTCCATAGGACAGATAAAATATCTTCATACAAACACAAGCAGTTGTGACTGCTTCCAAAATGTCTCCTCTACACATAGTTTGTACTTTTTAAAAAAAAAATGGTCTTGCTAGCACTAGCTGATAATATAGTGTTTATCAGAGCTGCTAGGAAATGTTTCCTATTGCACTCCTCAAGTAAGAGCCCTTGGCTGAGTGCAGCATGAAAAACAGATTTATTTAACCTTTCCTTAACAGGCAGACTGAAGAATTTATTGCACAATGATCTGTCTCCCTCTAGTGGCATGCTTGTAGAGCTTCCTAGATTGATTGAACCACCTTTGCACATAGGTGAGCCTAGAAAAGGTATGGAGAGGTAGAGAGAGAACTAGACTGTCAGAGATAAGATATAAATCTTTATATTAAAGATCTCACATGTTCTAACTTCTGCAAATCTTTCAGAATTTCTTATTAAAACAGTGCAGTTAAGATTTTTGTAAATAAGCTCATGCAAGGAGGCATATAAGAGCACCAGAAGCCCTTTGATTACCCATCTGCACTTACATGAAGTCAATGGCTAAGGAAGTGATAAGTTACTATGCCAGCACTGGCCTACTCGAGCCCTTAGTGTATTTAAAAGATTTCTAGCCCACCTTTCCCCAATGGTGTTTGTCTATCAGTCATACTTTGTTTCTGTGGTAAATGCCAGTCATACATCTGACTCCTTGTTCAGTTGCAATGATTGTCACATGGTTAGAAATGAAAGCAAAGCCCCTTATAAAAATTAACTTTATTTTACATCTATTTTCCACAATATTAAAATCACCCTGTGTTAGAACAAAGATTGTACCCTTCAGCTCTTATTCAAGACCTAACCGTCAATTACTGCACAAAATGTTTGTTAATCTAGAATCTTCTCCTGCCTTTCCTAACATCCTTCTATACCTAGTTAGTAGGCTTAGGGTTTTTTGTATATGCATGTTTTTCCTTACTTGAGGTATATCTGAGCTTGTCAGCAGCAGAACCTTTTTCACTAATACATAATTAGTTTGCTGTAGCAGCCCCTGCTGTGAACAAGAGTTATGGTCATTTCAGTTTAATGTCTAGCTTACAGAGTTGATTGGGGGGGGGGGTTACACGATGGCTTCCTCTAAGAAAACTTTAGTATGTATATTCAGTTTTTTTCTTCACCCCATTTTGCAGAACAATTCCTGCAGATACTGTGACTCCTCGTACTTTTTACATTAGTGTGTAAGGCCCAGCGCCCCCACCCACAACCATCTATACACAATATCATGCCAAAACAGGGGGATATTTTAACTGCAGCATGCATCTAAATGGAAAAGGGTTAGGTAAAGCATGCTGCTTGTTAGTAGCTCCCTGTCATGGATGACACACAGACCAATTCAATTTATATCGGAAGTATTAAAGTTGTTATAGATTCTGCAAGATTCTTTTTCCAGTCAGGCACTACAGCAACAGCCATATGAGTGCTCTAGAGCAGAATTTCTCAACCAGTGGTACGCAAAGTGGTGTCTAGGGGTACTTGAAACACCTGGAGATACCTGCCATCCAGCAACAAGATCACAGCATGACAAACAGCAGTAGGAAATTTGGCAGGCAAAGCTCCAGCATGTGGTTTTCATGTGCTTGACAAAGCCTACCTGCTGTCCCTGAGCCTCTTACCATTGTTGGTGATGTTGCACCTCACTTCCCAATCTGGCAGTAACTGGTGATGATGTCATCGCTAGTTACTTCTCATGATATGTATGTATAATCTGACCATGGGAAGTGGTATATTGGGGGACGAGGGCTGAGAAACCCTGCTCTAGAGCAAAGAGGCACTTTCTGGGCCAAAATGCAGTTCTCAAGATTTTTTTTAAATATTTAGACACATTTGGGGCATAAGTTATAAGCTTTATAGAAACAATTCAACAGAGATCCTGCAGAACCCACATAAGGCAGACAACAATTAAACTAAGGCAACACTTGTCATTGTATTAGGATTGTATTATTAATTTGCAAAACAGACGAGGTAGAGTCATCACAGCAGGCAGTCAGAATATTTCATTTCTAACACTTCGTCTTACCTTTCCTAAGGTTCAGCACAACAGTGCTGGCCTTATGCCAACAGCAGCTCTAAAATTCCCACAAGGACTACAACCTTTATTGCCCTCCTCTATTCTCAGCTGAGCGTCTCTGTGGGTTTGGCCTACTCCAAGTTACACCAATGCTCACTGTTGCAATTTAACAGGAAGCCCTATGAGCTGGAGTGTTACTTGTCAAGCCTGAAACTAGCTTTTAGATGGACAAATTCTGGGAGCTGTACCAAACATAGAAGAGGTTTACAAAGAAATCAGTGTGCCCTAGTGGACACTTGTGTGTTCAGTTCCACAAAAGTAGCAGGTGGATCAGAGAACCAAGAATTCTACATAAACTATGGGAACAATGAGAACCCTGCTCCTTATGATGTTGGTAGATAAGAGAAAGTGTTACATTAGAACACCAGACAGAGGACAGACTGATGATTGGTAGCCAAAGGAGATTAAATCCTATCCCATCATCAGAATCTCAGTCTAGCCTACTCAAGCCAATAAAGGAAGGCCCATTCATCCCTTTATTGGGTCAAGTGTTGCCACAGCTGCTTTTCCTGCTCAAAGTGCCATTTTAGTGAATAAATTCTATTCCCTGAAAATCATTATGTTTAGACAGCCTGGGGGAAGGAGACAGAGAAATAAAGCAGCTTGATAAAAGCAGCAAGACAATAACACGAAAGGCAGTGGACTAATGGGCACTTGCATTAGCAAGAGATTTTCAAGGGACCAGTTAAACAAAAGCAATAACTAGGATTTGTTCACAGATGGGTGCAGCCATCATTCAACAGGGAAGCAGGAATGCAGAAAAGTGTTCCTTTTGTGCTTTTCTTCCCCCTCCACACATGCAAATTTAGGACATCATTTATACCACAAGTGATCTTAAATAAGAAAGATAAACAACATGGATCTCAATGTGGAGCCTTCCAGGGGTTTAAATCTCTAAATCAGCATAACCCTGAGTAAATGTATGGCAAGAAGAATTCTGAGCAGAAAAGTCACCCAGTGCAGGGATGCGTTCTGCCTTCCCACAAAGAAATACTGCCCCCCAGCACTGTTAACACACAGGCAATGGTTTTGCACACCCCAGTTAAACATGTGGATGATGTTAGTGGTTGTTAGATCAATTCAATAAGCAGGTAGAAAGGAAGACTCCACACTTTCAATTAATAGGTCCATCAGTTGCTTTTAACCAGGGTGACCAGCAATGAAAATTCATGCACAAGGGCAGCACTGACGCTTGTGTAGAACAGAAGAAGAGATCAGTTCTATTTGTCCTGTAGATGCTTCTGAACTATCTAGCCCTAGCTGCTATTGAAGGTGGAGAAGTTAGCTAAATAAGAGCATGGTTCATTCAAAAAGACAAAAAAATATTCACCTCCTTTTGACAAGGATGATTCATTGTTTTTTGCTTCAAGAGCCTCTGCTGAAATCATCAGGACACAAAAAAAATGCTGTAAACATCTTGTTTTTCTTTTCCAATACTTGGAATCTGTCCTTCAACGGGCACTGAACAGATTCAGTACAAAAAGTTCCCTGCTTTGAAAAAGAGAAGGCCACAGCAGAAGTCTAGAAGCCAAAGCTTTGAAGCTAGAAGACAAAGCTAGAAGACAAAGTCTTTGTCTATTTACTGGCACTCAGATTCAACATCAACAAGCCACAGAGCCTCCTGTGGTAGGCATCAGAAAGCTGCAACTTGTTGAACTGAACAGCAGGACCAATAAGTGGACAGGGATTTCCCAAGAAATACTAAATACGGAGAAAGTACATGGCTATGGAGCACTGCACCCTCAGCATATTATGAAATTGGAGGAGGGGGAGGGAGGTAGGAGTTAGCCCTCATTTCTAAGATCCTGAGAAAGGAGATTCATTCATGACTGTTGACTCCTCCTTTCAGCTTCATTTATTAGTAAATAAGATTTCCAATTGCTCCCTGGCCTTGAGGGCTTGTCCAGATAGATAAAGCTCATTCATTTCCCCACCCAAGTGTCAGGCACTAGACCTTTTGTCAAGGGACACAAATTTGGTGACAAAGCACTCCTCTGAACTGACCCCACAAGGATGGAGCCAACACAAGTCCTTATACTTTGGCAGTTCTCTCTTTGGTCCAGATGCTCCTAAGAACAGCAGTCTACCTCTTCCTTCCAAGCAGAAGGCAGGGAACACAGTTTCCTAAGAAGGGTTAGCTCCATCTGCACCATTTTCCTCCTGGCTGGCCTTAAGCTTGGACAGTACAGCATGGATCCGGAACAGTGTTCGTGATTCCATTGAATAGTTCTTATAGTTGTTTCTGTTGGGAGAGGCATTCAAAAGCTGTCATATCTCATGCACTATTCAAAGCAATATGTATTATATTCAGCATTTAAAAACAGGTGAGCATTTGGGATTAAAGTAACATCAAGGCTAAAAGAAAAAAACCAAATTTTGCATATCAGACAATTTTGCATGTTTATTCTTATTAAACATAACTTTTTCAGCTTTGAGATACACACGCACAGGTGTGCGCCACTTTGCGATGTTCTGGCTTATACCGGGATCACACAACTGACAACCATGTTGCACGGCTCCCCTCCTCTCCAGAGGGTTGTCTTTCCTCCGTGAAACCAGAAGTCGTGCAAGAGACGCGATTTCTTTCAGTCTGAGGTCCACAGGCAGTGAGCAGATGCACACTGCCTCTAGGAAACTCAGCAGAGCAGAACATCCCCTTCCCTATGGAGTGTCCGGATTATGTCTAGTGCCGCTTGACGACAGAGATTGCGGTCTCAATCCCTGTTGTAGCTGAGATACTGCATTTGATACTAAATCCCATTAACATTTCAGGGCAAAATAGTAGGCACATGGAGTATACAAGATGTGTTGTTACATGCTGACCTGTCCCACTCTGCTAATGGGAGCTGGAATGTGTGCCCCTTTACATTTTTCTGATATCAAACTGGCTGCTGCATTTTGAAGTGGTTACGTTTCTGGGTAGTCTTCACCAGCAGAGCACATTGCAGTAATCCCTTACCAACAAGTGGGTCACTGTAGTCATGTTTGAATGATCCAGGAATGACACAACTGGCACAATAGTCAAAGCTGGGCAAAAGCTCCCCTAGCCACAGCTGAAACCTGGACATCGAGCAGTAGTGCCAGATCCATGGGAACCTCCTCAAGGTAGGCACTTGCTCTTTCAAAAGGAGTGCAACCTCATCCAGACCTGGCTTGCGCTCCACTCAGTAGCTCTTCTGACCAACTGTATCTCGGTCTTGACCAGATTTAATGTCAATATATTTAGATGGACCAATGGTCTGACTCTATATGAGGCAGCTTCACACATTTGTGTTTACTCTGGCTATTTGCCAGAATGGATCTTTATTGACTAGACCAGGGGTGTCCAAACATTTTGGCAGGAGGGCCACGTCATCTCTCTGACACTGTGTCAGGGGCCGGAGAAAAAAAAGAATTAATTTACATTTAAAATTTGAATAAATTTACATAAATGAATTTATTAGAGATGGAACTTATATGAATGAATGAAGGTCTTGCAGTAGCTCAAGACATATAAAAGTCCTTGCACAAAGCAAGGCCAGCCTTTCCTTTGCTGCCACTGCTGCATCACAGACATGAAACAGCAAGCAGTGGAGAGAGCCCTCATCCCACAGCTCAGATGAGAGGTTGAACAGTTGTCCGCATGCTGAGAGCAGTTGCGTCGGGCCAGCACAGACTCCAACAAGTCTCTGGAGGGCCAGAGGCTCATTGGAGACTGGGTGCTCCCTGAGGGCCTGATTGGGAGCCCCAAAGGGCCACAAGTGGCCCCCGGGCCGGGGTTTGGGCACCCCTGGACTAGACCAAAAAAAGGATAGACGGTGATCCTCATTCCTATCTTCCATGTGATTTATCAGGTCTTCCAGAATACAGCTATTCTATTGGGTAGCTAATAGCAAGAGCTTCCCCTCTTCCGCAAAGCAAAGCATTATGGCATGGACTGGAAGTTCACTTACTTGGCCCTGCGGAGCAGGCGCACAGCTTCTTCACTACGGCCTTGTGCTACGTACAGCAGACTCAGTTCCAGAAGTGCATTGGGTACCAAGTAGTGATCATACCGGATCTTCTTTTCACTGTAGGCAAAGAGGCGGGCAAACAAATGAGGTGAGCCTGTTTATTTTGTAATTGTTGGAGATTCATCTGATCTTGATCTAAGGAATCCAACAAATGTATGCATTGGGGCAGAGGTTTAAGAAGTGGAATATGCATGGGAAACAGACTTTAGTGATTTCAGAGGAATACAGATAAGGGTATGTAGGTAAATTGGAAGTTTTATGGAATGATAGCAGCCAGGCCATATTCTGTCAATGCTGGAGTAGTGAAAGAATGTGGGAGGCAAAGTCTAATCGACCTTTGTACAATGATGCATTTCTATTATTTGGAAGTTATTCCCTTTGGGCAGTGGTATTCAAACTGGCCTCTGCCTCCTTAAGGGGCAGGGGCAGCCAGGAAACAGGTGGAAGGCAAGCCCGAGCCTCCTGCAGCCTCCCGGGGATGCGGGGAGCCCTGCACAACCTTCAGCAGGGCTCCCCAGGTCAGGAAAAGTGAAAGCGGAGTGATCACGCCCCGCTCCACAAAACCGGAAACGGAGCACAATTGCTCCGCTTTCCCTTCCGACGGGGCTGCAGGGACTGGGGTACACCCTCCAGTCCCTGCAGCAGCCGTCCCTGTGTGAGCACCTGTAGGGCTCCCCAGGTCAGGGAAAGGGAGAGTGGGGCAATCGCGCTCCGCTTCCGCTTTTGCACTCATCCCCTGGGTGAGTGCATCCCAGTCCCAGCAGCCCCCTGAGCAACGCGATACTGGGGATCGCGTCGCTGCCTTCCCCCTGTCCCTGCTGCCTCCCCCTCCTGCAAAGACTTACTGCGGGATTCAAACTCCCGGAGAGTTTGAAAACCGCAGCCTTTGGGTTTTATCCAGGAGTCGGAGACAAGCGCAGATTGGGGAGAGGAACCATTAACTATCTGTCCTTGGTTTCTCCCACCTTTTTCCATATTTTCAATGGAAAAAATTTTGTTTTCCATCGTTACAGTAAGAAGAACCAGCAAGAGTGGTGTTCAGAACCTACCCTGAACCTTCAAACTATGGGGCCTAAGGAGAGGGGTCACAGAGATCTCTCTCTTCTGCCAGGAACAACCAGCATCCTTACCTTAGGGGAACTTGGAGTTCACCTCCCAAACCCATATACCTCTCCAAAGAGAATGGGAGATCTAGTGCCTCTCACCTGCCATGGACAGCACTGAAGCAGGCCTCAGCCTCAGCTGAACTGTGCAAATGCTTGAGGACTAGACCTTTGAGAAGTAGAACCAGACACTGGTCATCCACCAGGTACTCACTGGCTGGGTGGGGTGAGGTGGGGTGAGGGAGAAGAAAAAAAACACAAGAGAAGTCAACCAAATTATGCAGTTTCTTTTGCACCTTGCTCCCTCCCTTAAAGGGTTCTGAGAAAGGTATGCATCCGTATTGTTCTGGCAGCAAATTGCTCTAATCCCATAGACATGAACAGTCTTCCCCTCATGGACTCCCTGACCACCCATAACATATGCCAAGGTTGCTTGTGAAGTAGAACAGCCACGCCTTGTGGAACAGGCCAGATAGAAAGAAGCACACAAGCACTTACTGCCAGCTGTCCCACAGGGAGGAAAGCCCCCCCAATCGTCTTTCCAGGGATCAAGGTGTGATTAGGTATCGCCCAGTACAAAATATTGCTACCTTCGTTGCAGACTGGTGCCTGCAAAAGGAACCCTTCAAAAGCTGTTGAGGGTCCAACATGCTGGGATGCAGGGATACTGCTGATGCCCTGCCCTGGCACCCTGAGGTGGACTGGGCCCAGTCAGCATCTTCCAGCTATGTGGGTTCCCTCCCTTTCCGTGACAGCGGATGTGGTGCTTGCAATGCATGGGGGCAACAGCCACTGGCCTGCCCAAAATGAAAGAAATATGCATCCACTGCAGTGGTAAGGCAAGGGGAGCCTCAGTTGCAAGGAAGAGGCCCAGCGATCACCTTGTCAAGGGCTTCTAAATTCTGGAGCCAGCCCACATTGATTGGTGTTCTTCTGGGTTTATTCTAAGGGGATAGATTTCTAGATCTCATTGTTTCAAAGAAATTTCTCTCAAAATGAAAGGTCAGTTTCTGCCACAGAGCTGAAAATTAAGAAGAATTGGGAAGTGCTCCCAGACTTCTGGCTTGGCCTTCAGTCCTTGAGTACTTAACCCAACACTCCTTTTACTGCTCTGATGATCAATGAAATCCAGCCTTCTCTTGGCAAAGAATTTTGCACTTCTCTCTATATTGTGCCTAGACTTATATTGTGCCTAGACTATATTGTGCCTAGACATGTGACAAATATGCAAACAAAAAACACAGAACAGAATTTAGGACTCTTTTAGCACCCTGTGTCTGCTTTCTATCCCCAATCCCACTTTGACATTCCCATAAAACCAGTGTATTACCTGGCATCTCTTGCAACCGCTTCTCAGCCTGCGTCAGCGTTTCTAGAGTCCCCTCTAGCAGTTCCTGCTGCTTGCCCAGGACTGTGAATCCATTCCACATGTACATCATTTCCTGAGGAAGAGGACAGACACAGGTAAATTGTGACTACACACCTGCACGGCAACAACTGGGTGGGAGTAAAATGTTTCAGGGACAGAACCCAGGAGGAGACCTGGCTCCTGGCCTGCTAAACACAAAGTAGTTAAAATATCTTGAAGAGAGAGAGAGGTATTGATGTTCAAGCTAGCATAGCAGCTACCCCTTCTGACCTAGAAACCAATCGAAGTATAGATGAGGTAGTATAAATGAGATAGGAGATGGGTGCAATTGCTCAAAGCAAGAGTGAAAGCACTCTGCGTGGACTTAGGAGCACTCTTTACCACTTCTTTTTATAAGTTCCAGGACTGAGACTTGGTTTTCAAAGTTAAGCTCAATTTAAGCCCTATTCATGCTAAAGATGGAAAAAATCAACCCCATGGGCCAAATCAGGTCTTTTCACCACTTCCCCCGATTACCCTAGTAAAATGTGACCATCCTCCATTTTTCTTTTTGCTACAGGCCCAGCTCACTGTGCAGCTCTAAGAAGGGTCCCAATGACAGAGGCCGCAGGACAGGCCATGCCAGAAAACACTGCTCACTTCCACAGCTGACAAGTTATCTCTTGACAAATCCCATCTGCTGTGAGTGGCCACACGGGGGGGGGGGGGGAACCTGGAATGTGGAAACAGGCTTTTTGCCTTCCTGAGATTTGTATATGCCACTGTGGTGTGCAACCAAGTATCCACCAATTAGACAAGGTGGGTGGATGCAAGCTTCTCATATGTAGGTATATGTGCAAATATGCTTGCACACATGAGGTGTCAGGAGAAAGCACACATAATGATAATGGAGGAAAGGTTGCACACATCTTTTCATTTTTAGAATGTGGTCCATGACCCAATTTAAATCTGGCAGCAAGGCCTGGCCATGAACTGTTTTTCCCCTTCTTCAAGACCGCAACATCCCACATTCCCACTCCAAAAGACAGCTCCCAAGGGGCACAGTGGCCACACAGTTCCACCCACAAGCATCCGGCACACTTCCCTTCCTCACCAGGGCTGGCACCGGCAAGGGAACATGTTCACTGGCTTTGTAGCGTCTTGCTTTGCGGATGGCAAACTTCTCTGTGGGTGGAGACTTCCCTGCAATCTTCTGCTTGAAGGAGGAAACCTGCCTACAATGCAAAAACAGACAGAAATGTAAGCCTCCCTACAAAGGCGTATCCTCTTAGAAGTTGAAAAGATTCTTTGCTCTCTGGAGACATTTCTGCTCAACATTGCATATACGCTACAAGTACCAAATGTATACACCTGTGGGCCAGGCAAAAATGGGTTAATCCAGTTTGCAAGGATTCCTGGGGGATGCTCATCCAAGCCACCCCACTAGTGACAGCACCAGATATCAGTTGCCGACAGACACTAGTCACACTTCAGCTCTTCTGCAAGACTCATTCAGGGACAATTCCTGTACAAGTATATCTGCACAGCAACACACCATGGCAAACCAGTTTCAGGGACATAAAAACTAACAAGAGCCTAAATTGTGGCCTGTAGGAGGGGACAAGGATTTGTCATGGGCCCAGGCCTCTGCTTGAGCTCTCCCTCCCTCCAGTCTCTTAAGCAAGCAAGGAAGCAGGGTTCTTACCTAAAGAGCTCAACCTCTCTCTCACCAAAAGGTCGCGGCTCTTCCAGAGGCAGCATGCTAAGGAAGGCAGCTTTCATGTACACGTACATTGCCTGCAGGGGAGCAAGAAGTACTTCTAGAAGGGAAGGAACTCAGTGGGCGAGAAGGGAAGGATCGCAGTGGCTGATCTCTTTGTGGGGCTCTGACAACCTGAGAATCCCAGCAGGTGGAATTTTTCTGACTGGGTTGGGATGGGGATAGAAGAGTACAAAAGGAAAGCTGTTCATCTGCAGGCATAATTAGCTACCAGACATTCATAGCCTGCAAGTTCAAGGAACTAGCTATGGAGGGGGACAGAGAAAGAGAGGAGTAGCATATGCAAAGAGAGGCTCCAGGGCTCAAAATGCTGGGAAGTCTGGGGGCACAGGGCCTGGCTGTGGTGACTAAGCACTTTGACTATGCTCAGAAATACTCTCTTCCAGAGGGGAGCAAAATTATGGGAAGCTTTGTTGGTAAGAGTCAACCAAAGACTTGACTTTGGTCAAGTCAGTACTTGTCAGTACTTGTCTCAGTTCCCTGTCTGCAAAATAGGACCCTGAGAAAGGGAAGATAAACCATGTCAAGAGATTCTCAAGTGGAATTCTTCTAATTCCATTAGAAGCCCCGTCTGAGGGCGGCACCAGCCTGGCTGTGCAAGCAAACCACCTCTTCCCTTTGGCTGGCAATCGTTTCAGCAAACTGAAAATGCCTTGGGCTGGCCCTGCATTTATTAAAAAGCTAGGAAAAAGTACTTTCAGGTAATACTTGATATGAGCGACTCTATTCCAGGGCCTGTCTTGAATTTCAGACCTCAAAACTGGCAGCAGTTCTGCTATTCTAGTTGTACAGATGCCCAGGTAGTCCTGGGAATTAGGAACTGCAATATCTAGAAAGGAGCTAACTAGTGGGGGAAGGATCTCATTTTCCAGGAAGGACACTGGGCTTATAAGAAACCCTGCTTGTTAACCCTTTAAATGTCTTGCCTTCCCTCTCCCCAACCACTCCTGCTGCTTGTTAACCCCTTGTGCACATTTCTTACCTTGGACCAGCGATTCTCCTTGCTCAGCAGGTCTGCATAGAAGTAGGCCATCTTCCACATTCCTTTGTAAGCAAAACACCACATCAGCTCCCAGTAGCACATGTGATGAAACTGTTTCCAGGCCTGCTGGACTGAGCAGCCCTCCTCAAATTTTCTGATAGCCTAGGAAGAGATGGAGGAGCCAAGAGGCAGTCAGCCCAGACACAGATGGTGAAGGGCAGAGGCAGTTCAGGACCTCTCACTGCCAAACATAGACTGGAAGCAACACACAGGAAGTAAGATTCTCAATCTTGTCACAGGGCTGGGACTAGGGATGTGCATCCACCATGATTCCGTAAAAGTGCAGGAGCTGGGCACTAACATTTCAGGAATTGAGAACAGTGAGAGTCTCAGTGCGAAGTCCCACAAGTGTGGAAAACTTTCTGTTCTGGACACAATTCTCAAGACAGGGGCAGATGCTCTCGCAGTCAGGGACAAAATGCTTGAAATGCAGAACTCAAGCCCATGATTGCTGTGCCAATGAACACAACGTAAGACAGTTGGTTAGGCAGTCAAACATTGGTTCACCTGCAGCCTCCAGATGGGGAGACAGGTTGGCCAGGGGCCCCTGCCTGTACCCTCCTGCTTAGGCAAAGCTTCTCACCTCACTGATGTTCCCTTTGATCTCCTCTATTCTCCCAGCAAAGAACAGGAAAATGGCACTCTGCAAAAATGGAGGGAAAGAATGCTCAGACACAGCAGCTGCAGGGAACACAATGCTCAGTCCCATATCTGAAGCTCATCCCAGGACCATTCACTTACAGCAACTTCAGTGGAGGGGGCAATGTTCAATGACCAGGAATTGTGCAAAGTCTAAGCAAGGAAAGATAATCCTAAAGGTCTACCCCCAACAGAAGTTGTGTGCTTGACCAGTACATGCAATAGAGTGGTGTGAGAGTCTTGAGATGAAGATCAGCCACTTCAGACTGTCAGTTGACATTTTTGAATGTTCTCTCATATGCTTTTTTTCTTAAATCCCCAACAAAAAGAAGACTGGAACATCAGGAACAAAAGTTCTCATTCCCTTCTCTCAGCTATGCTAGATTCTTTACTTGCAGAGAGATGCTTACAGAGGGGAGAATTAAGAAGCATGGTCCTGCCCCTGCAGCCTGAAAATAATGCAGTCCGTTCTACATACTGCTATGCTTGTAGAAGAGAGGTAAAATCCTGGACCAGAAGATGCAATACTGTGCTCTGCAGCCTCCAAGCAGAAGTCTAGTTGACCCTTCCCAGAAGCATAAAGTAGTGTATCCTATTTCTAGGTTCCAGTGAGATTTCTGTAGAGCAGACTATTCGTACACTGGTTCCAGGTGAGAGAGGAGATGGGGCTGCACATCTCAGAGTTCATCCAACTAGTCTCTTACCTTTGGGTAGCGAGAGAGGTATGGACTCAGCAGGGCCTCTGCCTCTGTGAAGTCATCTTCACCAATCCCTGGAAGAAGAGGCACAGAGAGAGTGAAAATTAGTCTATCTCCCATGGGGCAGGCTCCCCCTCCCCAATAACCTTAGGCAGAGCAAGCTTGAGTTATTTTCCTGCCCAAAAGGAGTGCACCATTATATTTAAGATGTTCATTCCAGGAACCTCTGCAAAACGACAAAGGATGCTGGAGGCACTGCCAGTCCATCCTTGAAACTATTGTTCCACCAAGGAGCCTTCATAGGTCACTCGAGCTGTCAAGGCTGCTCCTGACCTTAAGCAAGGCTGGGAAGCCAGTTCTGAAACTTTCAGCTACATTTTCTCTAGGATCTGGATCGGAACCAGCAGTTCCAAAAGGGAAAAGGCTTCAGTACCATTCCCTGCCTGTTCTCTTCAAATGGCACTGCAATGACCAAAACAAGATTGCCACCTGGCTTGTGTTGAAGATCTCTTGCTTCCAAGCAAGAGGTCACTCACTTCTAATAAATATTTTAAAAATATTATTTACATAGTACATTTCAAGACAAAGCATTTAATGCACATTATCTCAGTAATCCTGACACCAACCATATAAGGCAGGCTAGCATTAACATCCCCATGTTTCACTTGCCTGAGACCAGCCAGTGAATTCAAGGCTGCAGGAAAGTGTGAACCAAGGACTTCCCAGCTCATGCTTCATTAGTATGCTAACTTCATCTCATGCACCTTCACCACTCCACACTGTACACTCTCCTCCATTCTGCAAATACCACACTGTGACTTAATTTTGCAATTAGAGTTGTTCATGCAAATTCAAATGAACTCGCATTGTTCCCACTTCTGCAGCAGGGATAATCCTATAAATAGGAAAACAATCCAGTGGGGAAAACTGGGTTCCGGATCCCTGACCTCTACTGGTGCCAGCCTCCCCACAAGTCACCATTCTCTATCTTGCTCCTCAAACTGGAGGGAAGGCACTCCCATGCCTTTACCTAAGATGAATGTAAGGAAGGTATAGTAACAGAGGAGTAACATTGTGCAAAGCAGAGCTCGCAGATTGGCCGTGGTGGCCCCATGATGCAGTTGTTGCAGCCCATAATCCTGGAAGGGAGAAGAAATAAAGGTATTCAGATAAATCAGAATAGGAGGGAAAAGGCAGCGCCCCCCCCCATTCCCTGTTAAAGGCAGACTATCCTGCTCTACAAGATTAACAAATCAAGACTAAAAATCTGACTTTGTAAATTCTCAGCAAACATTTAGAAAAGAACTGATGACTTGGGCCCATACAGATCTAACAGTGCTATCCAGCTAAACAGTTGACTGCCTTTTGTATAATTCATGGAGGAAGTGGGCTAAACACTCTCTTCAGGAATACAGTATTGCTGAGAAGCGAGATAAGCCGCCTTCCCTTGTGGCAGAGTCAAAACAAATCAAGATTGTTTGAGCAAATCGCTGCCATAGGCAATTTTATACAAATGCACTGGGTGGGCTGGGGGAGAACAAGGGTAGGTGAACCTCCTCTCCCTTCTGCACCAGGCTTAGGCACGTGCCACCTTGACAAGACACGTAATCTCCCCACTCGTTTCCCCTGGCACATGGATGGACATGTCAGAGAACTAATCATTCTCTGGTAGAGGAAGAGGGGCATTCCTGACCCTTTGGGCAATGCCCTTCCCAAGAATCCAAAGCATAGTCTCCTCCTGCTGTAGAGGGCATCCTGACCCCAGACTGGCCCTGCCTCTGAGCTCTGTTGCTCTGCATTTTTCTTTACTTTTTTCCCTTCTTCTCTCTTTCCTTTCTCTTCACCCTTTTTCTCCCCCTGTCTCCTAAGTCAGAGCTAGGTCCTCGCACAGGCAAGCGGGGGGGGGGTGTTCAGAGGGGTTTCTGTAGCCATGGCTGCAGCCTAAAATTACCTTTTTCCCTGTGCCACTGTGTGAGGGAGATCTGTGGCCTACATGCCGACTTGGGCCAGGCAGGTTTTTTTCCCTACTGCATGAGGGAGGCCTAGATGCCTGGCAGGGACTCTTGACAGGGATGACAGAGAGGAGGGCACCCAGCAGCAGCCTTGGAGCCCTCAAAGTGTTTTTGGTGGGAAATGTGGCAATCATCTCACCAGCACCTCCCTATAGCCAGCCCTGCCAGTGCAATAGCCAAGAGGGGCTCGGCTTTGCCATGCTCAGATCACAACAGTGGTGGTAAAACTGTGGGAGACCTGCAGAACTCCCTGATCTGCTTCACCCACCCTAGCTAGCTTGGAAGGTTCTGGCAGGCCTGCACATTCGGCACCTTCCCTCACAGGGACCTAGCCCCCTAGCTGCGATCTCCCCTTCTCATCCTTCATGGACTGGGTGAAGTCAGGTAGAACACATTCTTTACTGCCTTGTGCTGCGCCCATGCTGTGCCAACTGCACAAGAGATGGGGGAGAGGGAGAACATGGCAAGCCCAGCAACAGCTGTCCCAGCATCCACAAGACCAAGTATGGTGCTGGGGATGTGTTTTCTGGAGTGAGGGGTGATCCCAGCACTCCATCTGCCTCTTATAGCAAGCTCAGCATCTCACTGTTCTGGGTGATGGGTTACATGTGGAACGATCAGCCTGAAGAAAACACAGGTCATGGTTCAGGATGTGGACTCACCTCCCTGCATTACAATCTCTGCGCATGAACTGGAGGTTGTCCATGACTTTGTGTACCTTGGCTCAACGATCTCCGACACTCTTTCTCTCGATACCGAGCTAAACAAGCGCATCGGTAAAGCAGCTACCACGTTTTCCAGACTCATAAAGAGTGTCTGGTCCAACAAGAAGCTGACAGAACATACCAAGATCCAGGTCTACAGAGCTTGCATCCTGAGTACACTTCTGTACTGCAGCGAGTCATGGACTCTTCGCTCACAACAGGAGAGGAAAATGAACACATTCCACATGCGCTGCCTCCGACGCATCCTCGGCATCACCTGGCAGGACAAAGTTCCAAACAACACAGTCCTGGAACGAGCTGGAATCCCTAGCATGTATGCACTGCTGAAACAGAGACGGCTGTGTTGGCTCGGTCATGTCGTGAGAATGGATGATGGCCGGATCCCAAAGGATCTCCTCTATGGAGAACTCGTGCAAGGAAAGCGCCCTACAGGTAGACCACAGCTGCGATACAAGGACATCTGCAAGAGGAATCTGAAGGCCTTAGGAGTGGACCTCAACAGGTGGGAAACCCTGGCCTCTGAGCGGCCCGCTTGGAAGCAGGCTGTGCAGCATGGCCTTTCCCAATTTGAAGAGACACTTGGCCAACAGTCTGAGGCAAAGAGGCAAAGAAGGAAGGCCCATAGCCAGGGAGACAGACCAGGGACAGACTGCACTTGCTCCCGGTGTGGAAGGGATTGTCACTCCCGAATCGGCCTTTTCAGCCACACTAGACGCTGTGCCAGAACCACCATCCAGAGCATGATACCATAGTCTTCCGAGACTGAAGGTTGCCAACTAACTAGGTTGCTCAGGTTTCCAGTGGACTCTAGTCTATGATGTATCTCTACTTGGATGCCTTCCCCTTTTTTTCTCAGCATATACTGAGAATATACTGTTCTTCTCAATACTGCATGTACATGGTTGTTGCCCTTGTATGATCTATTTTCTGTCTTCCAAGGATTCTCAACTCCATGATCCTAGTTGTTTTGCAGGATGATGAAGGAGGGATGTTCCAGCTCTCCAGGACGGTCTGGGGGCAGGATGTTCTCTACAGCAGGAAGTCACAATGCTTTGGTTTGGCCCTGCCCCCTAATGGTGAGAGGGACATCTCCTGAAGGATCAGTACAGTACAGGCATTCTCAGTTAAATAATTCCTGTTTGGGGGGATGGATTTAGCTGCAACTTTAGTCAGGCTGACCTGACTGCACAAGCAATCCAGGTTGTCATCTAGGTGCCACAATACCGCTCTTGTGACATCTGGGGCACCAACTGCAGATTGTGCTCAGTATGATGAGACCCCAGCACCCTCCCAATAGCACAGAAACAAAGGAAGCTGTTTCTGCTGAATCAGATGATTGGTGTATCCAGCTCAGTATTGTCAATACTGATTGGGAGCAGCTCTCTAGGGTTTCAGACAGGAATTTTTCTCCATCCAACCTGGAGATGTTGGAATCTGAATCTGGTACCTTCAACTCTACCACTGAGCTACAGTCCCTCCCAAAGGGATCCTGTGGCACACTCCTTCGTTAGTGCTTTGCCGTCAATTGGCATGGCAAAATGTCATGAAAAAGGCTCTGGTGATTATATATTAAAGAAAAGCCAAGGAACCAAAGCAGCCTGCCCCTGCATACAAAGGCCTTCCTTAACATTTCAAAGATACGGAGAACCTTATCAGCTTCCAACAGTAGGCTTTGCCATTCAATTTCCACATTAGTGCTTGCAGCCATGAGAGATCCTCCTTGTACAGACTTAAGTGGATTTGATTTCTCCACAAACTTTCTGAGAAAACATTTTCTAATCCCAAGAACAGTTCAGTACCCACAACTCTGATGTACTCAAACACAGACATGGGAGAAGCACACAACAGCAACAAGGGAGACTTCTCCCTTGGCACTAACAGCGCAATCCTGAGGTGAACATGGGCTGGCGCAAGTCCCTTGCACCGGCCCAAGAGGGTTATAAACCTGCTGTAAGGCACGTTTATGCCTTCTCAAGAGTCAGCAAGGCCAGCGTGCAGAACCGTATCGGCCTGTGGAGGCTGGCAGAAGCCTTCAAGCCAAGGGAGGGAGAGTCCTGCATCAGCCCAGCTGGGTCCATGCAAGGCTCTGGGGTGGGTGGGGAGGAGGCGTTCCTGGGCGGGGGGAGGGCAGGCAGTGGGCAGCCCCGGGGCAGGCAGGCGGGGAGTGGGAGTAGCAGGCCATCTTGTTGGATGAACACCTTTAGATGTGCTGTTCCAGGCAGAAGGGCATTAAGGCTAAACAGACTCCAGTTCAATGAACAGGGAATACTAAGAACCGCTTCTTTAATTATTCTGGATCGACTGTGCTGGTTCCAGAGCTGACTGAAGACATTTTGCTACCCAAGTGGTTGTATATAGCACATGCCAGGCAGTGCACCTCAGCCTCTCCCACAGCTTTGCAAGTGATTCTGGGATGCACCTGTCACTTCACTGTTGTCTCTAAAAATACTGCCAATACCTGGGTTGGGTCAGCTCAACCTGCCTTACAGGTTTGCTCTGAGAAAAGAGGAGATGACTGAGGTTACTTATCTTGAGCTCCAGAAAAAGCTCTGTGCATGACACATTTGCAAAAAGAATGTGGTCTTCCTGGTTAGGAAGGCCCTCTAGCAGAGCGGACACAGACATTGCATGCAGAAGGTTCCAGGTTAATCCATGGTAAACTAAATCCATCCAGGTTAATCCAGGTTAACTAAAAGAACTCAGGTTGCAGGAATGGGAAAGGCCTTTCTCCACCCAGGACTAATGCATGGACATATTACCAGACACAGAGGCTGGGCCAGATGGGCCCACACAGTTCGACTCATTCTAAGATAGCACCTAATCGAAGGAAGGGAGGAGGATAAAGTGGAAAGCAGGTTTTTCTACTTGTTAAATTAAACCTATACTTAACCCAGGTTAAACTTAATTTAAGTTAGAACATAACCTAAACAGGTCAGTAAATTGGGACACAGGATCTAGAGAGCAATAAATAATTAAACAAACCCAAATAAAAACTAGCTTGAGGTTACAAAAACAGTGCAGCCTAAGAGAACAGAACTAGGAGGGAAAGAACCTAGGAAGGGCCAATTCCCAACCCATTAAGAGCCCCATTAGGCTAATCCAAGCAGTCCATTCAGAAGCCTGCAGAGTAGGTCACGCCCATCAGCAGCTGTTTGCCTTCCTGAGCTTTTGTAAACTCACCTGGGAAGGCCAGCCCCCTTTCAATCAGGAAGGAAGGAGGGAGGAGGAGCCAGCCAGGAGTATAAAGCTAGGCAGGCCATCGCGTGAGGCTCTCTGCAGACGCGTGTGGCCTCTGGGAACCCAGTGCCTCGGGAACTAAGTGCCAGGTAAGGCACGAGAGTTTAGCATCTGGGCGAGTTCAGCAGCAGGGCGAGGAGGCCAGGGCCCCATACACTGCCCTTCCTCTTCCCTTGAGAAAAGGGCTGCTATCCAGTGTACGGTTTTTAAAAGGACCCCTAAATAAAACAACAACAACAACAACAACAAAAAAGCTATGCAGTCAGACAGCCAGCAGCAGGGTGGGGGCTATCCAGTGTTCTGCATCGAGTGCCACATGTATGATTATATGCCTCTGGGGCATAAGTCATGGGTGTGTCCTCGGTGCAAGGAGCTCCAGGCTCTCAAGGAACGCGTCCGCTCCCTTTAAGCCTTGGTGGCTGACCTGGAGAAGCACAGGCAGCCAGAGGAGGACTGTGGGGAGACTTCCGGGGACGATCAGGCTTTGTCCCAACCTCAGGCGTGCAGCTCCTTGGCTGCCCGGGTGGGAAGTCTCGGAACTGGAGGACGTCATCCTGGAGAGGAGGGAAACAATCCCCTAGGGGGGACCCCTTCTCCAGGGGATGGGCCCGTATCCGAGCGCACTCGGGATACTCCTCGGCGGGAGGGGGGTCGGGGGCTTCTTGTAGTGGGGGATTCGATTATTAGAAACATAGAGAGGGGGGTTTGCGACGGATGTGAGGACCGCATGGTGACTTGCCTGCCTGGTGCGAAGGTTGCGGACATCACTTCTCGTCTAGACAGGCTAGTAGACAGTGCTGGGGGAGAGGTAGCGGCTGTGGTGCATGTCGGCACCAACGACGTGGGCAAGTGTAGCTGGGAGGTCCTGGAGGCCAAATTTAGGCTTTTAGGCAGGAAGCTGAAAGCCAGGACCTCAAAGGTAGCGTTCTCTGAAGTGCTACCTGTTCCACGTGCAGGGCCAGCTAGGCAGGCGGAGATCAGGGGTCTCAATGCGTGGATGAGACGGTGGTGTAGGGAGGAGGGGTTTAGATTCGTTAGGCACTGGGGAACGTTTTGGGACAAGTGGGGCCTGTACAAGAGGGACGGGCTCCATTTGAACCAGAATGGAACCAGACTGCTGGCGCATAACATTAAAAAGGTGGCAGAGCAGCTTTTAAACTGATCCCTGGGGGAAGGCCGACAGGAGCCAAGGGGCATCCGGTTCGGGACTCCTCATCCCTATGGAATGAGGATGGGGAGGTTAGAGAACAACAAGACAAAGGCAGGGTAGGAGAAGAAATTGGGAAAGGTAGGGTGATGGGATGTGATAGACGGTTTGGCACAATGAGAGGATGTGGGGACAAAGGAGCAAATAAGCAGCCCATCCTGGGGCATTCCGTGTATAAATGCTTTTATGCGAATGCCCGAAGTCTACGAGCAAAGGTGGGAGAACTGGAACGTCTGGTGACAAGGGAAAATATTGACGTAGTGGGCATAACGGAAACCTGGTGGAATGCGGAGAATCAGTGGGATACCGCAATCCCGGGCTATAAACTCTACAGGAGGGACAGGCAGGGGCGTGTTGGAGGTGGGGTGGCCCTTTATGTTAAGGAAGGGATAGAATCCAGCAAAGTAGAGATTGAAGGTGGGTCCGACTCCACCGTAGAATCTCTGTGGGTTAAATTACCAGGCTTGTGCAGCGATGTAATACTGGGGGCCTGCTATCGTCCTCCAGACCAGAAATCTGATGGGGACCTTGAAATGAGGAAACAGATCAGGGAGGTGACAAGGAGGGACAGGGTTGTAATCATGGGGGACTTCAATTATCCTCATATTGACTGGGTCAATTTGTGTTCTGGTCACGATAAGGAAACCGGATTTCTTGACGTGCTAAATGACTGTGGCTTAGATCAGCTAGTCACGGAGCCCACCAGAGGACAGGTGACTCTGGATTTAATATTGTGCGGTACGCAGGACCTGGTTAGAAATGTAAACGTTACTGAGCCATTGGGGAACAGTGATCGTGCTGCGATCCGTTTTGACGTGCACGTTGGGGGAAGAATACCAGGCAAATCTCTAACAAAAACCCTTGACTTCCGACAGGCGGACTTCCCTCAAATGAGGAGGCTGGTTAGAAGGAGGTTGAAAGGGAGGGTAAAAAGAGTCCAATCTCTCCAGAGTGCATGGAGGCTGCTTAAAACAACAGTAACAGAGGCCCAGCAGAGGTGTATACCGCAAAGAAAGAAGGGTTCCACTAAATCCAGGAGGGTGCCCGCATGGCTAACCAGCCAAGTTAGAGAGGCTGTGAAGGGCAAGGAAGCTTCCTTCCGTAAATGGAAGTCTTGCCCTAATGAGGAGAATAAAAAGGAACATAAACTGTGGCAAAAGAAATGTAAGAAGGTGATATGGGAGGCCAAGAGAGACTATGAGGAACGCATGGCCAGCAACATTAAGGGGAATAATAAAAGCTTCTTCAAATATGTTAGAAGCAGGAAACCCGCCAGAGAAGCGGTTGGCCCTCTGGATGGTGAGGGAGGGAAAGGGGAGATAAAAGGAGACTTAGAGATGGCAGAGAAATTAAATGAGTCCTTTGCATCTGTCTTCACGACAGAAGACCTCAGGCAGATACCGCTGCCCGAACGGCCCCTCCTAACCGAGGAGTTAAGTCAGATAGAGGTTAAAAGAGAAGATGTTTCAGACCTCATTGATAAATTAAAGATCAATAAGTCACCGGGCCCTGATGGCATCCACCCAAGGGTTATTAAGGAATTGAAGAATGAAGTTGCAGATCTCTTGACTAAGGTATGCAACTTGTCCCTCAAAACGGCCACGGTGCCAGAAGATTGGAGGATAGCAAATGTCACGCCTATTTTTAAAAAGGGAAAGAGGGAGGACCCGGGAAACTATAGGCCGGTCAGCCTAACATCCATACCGGGTAAGATGGTGGAATGCCTCATCAAAGATAGGATCTCAAAACACATAGACGAACAGGCCTTGCTGAGGGAGAGTCAGCATGGCTTCTGTAAGGGTAAGTCTTGCCTCACGAACCTTATAGAATTCTTTGAAAAGGTCAACAGGCATGTGGATGCGGGAGAACCCGTGGACATTATATATCTGGACTTTCAGAAGGCGTTTGACACGGTCCCTCACCAAAGGCTACTGAAAAAACTCCACAATCAGGGAATTAGAGGACAGGTCCTCTCGTGGATTGAGAACTGGTTGGAGGCCAGGAAGCAGAGAGTGGGTGTCAATGGGCAATTTTCACAATGGAGAGAGGTGAAAAGCGGTGTGCCCCAAGGATCTGTCCTGGGACCGGTGCTTTTCAACCTCTTCATAAATGACCTGGAGACAGGGTTGAGCAGTGAAGTGGCTAAGTTTGCAGACGACACCAAACTTTTCCGAGTGGTAAAGACCAGAAGTGATTGTGAGGAGCTCCAGAAGGATCTCTCCAGACTGGCAGAATGGGCAGCAAAATGGCAGATGCGCTTCAATGTCAGTAAGTGTAAAGTCATGCACATTGGGGCAAAAAATCAAAACTTTAGATATAGGCTGATGGGTTCTGAGCTGTCTGTGACAGATCAGGAGAGACATCTTGGGGTGGTGGTGGACAGGTCGATGAAAGTGTCGACCCAATGTGCGGCGGCAGTGAAGAAGGCCAATTCTATGCTTGGGATCATTAGGAAGGGTACTAAGAACAAAACGGCTAGTATTATAATGCCGTTGTACAAATCTATGGTAAGGCCACACCTGGAGTATTGTGTCCAGTTCTGGTCGCCGCATCTCAAAAAAGACATAGTGGAAATGGAAAAGGTGCAAAAGAGAGCGACTAAGATGATTACGGGGCTGGGGCACCTTCCTTACAAGGAAAGGCTACGGCGTTTGGGCCTCTTCAGCCTCGAGAAGAGACGCTTGAGGGGGGACATGATTGAGACATACAAAATTATGCAGGGAATGGACAGAGTGGATAGGGAGATGCTCTTTACACTCTCACATAATACCAGAACCAGGGGACATCCACTAAAATTGAGTGTTGGGCGGGTTAGGACAGACAAAAGAAAATATTTCTTTGCTCAGCGCGTGGTCGGTCTGTGGAACTCCTTGCCACAGGATGTGGTGCTGGCGTCTAGCCTAGACGCCTTTAAAAGGGGATTGGACGAGTTTCTGGAGGAAAAATCCATTATGGGGTACAAGCCATGATGTGTATGCGCAACCTCCTGATTTTAGAAATGGGTTAAGTCAGAATGCCAGATGTAGGGGAGGGCACCAGGATGAGGTCTCTTGTTATCTGGTGTGCTCCCTGGGGCATTTGGTGGGCCGCTGTGAGATACAGGAAGCTGGACTAGATGGGCCTATGGCCTGATCCAGTGGGGCTGTTCTTATGTTCTTATGTTCTTAAGATAGATTCCTATCCATCACCATGATTGGTATTATTTCCTCCACCACACTACATTCTCCTCTGCAATTTATACGTAACATTCAGACAAAAGTCATACCTTGTCCCCTGAAAATCCTGCAAATTCCAAAAGTTTCAGAATCCGGGGTGGAAAGAGGGAGAGAGTCTGTGGGGGAAAAGGCACCAACATGAATGAAAACAAAGGCAATTGGGGGGATTTGTCTAACAGAGATAGAGAGACAGCCTTTTCTCCCAGTGTCATTCAATGTACCTGTTCCACTATCATCCATTAAAAGAACTCTCTGTTGAAACCCATGTTCCTAGAAGACCAAATCCCCATTTCTGTCACCTGCCTTTCTCCATCAGCCTGCATCCTCAGAGCAATTATAAAATCACCAGCACTTGTTGCGTGAGAACAGCATGCAAACACTCAGAAGTAACTTCTTATGGCCAGATTAAGATCAGTTACAAAAAGCATGGGAAGTACAGAGAGAATTTAACTTGGAGAATTTTATTCTCGGCAAAACAATGCAATTTGGAGAAGCAATTCCTGCTACCAGTGTGCACTCCTCAACTAGGAGATAATTCCCACATTCAGTCACAGTAAAATGTTCAGCTCCATACTGCCAGCTCAGTAAAGAGCAAATAACTGCTGTCCACCTCTGATGTACCCTCTGATGCAGACTATTTTCTGCTGCTGAAAAAGAAAAAGCATCTGGAAGCTATCCCATACTTCCTTGCAGCTGGGGAATTGAGAGGAAAACATCAATGCATTTTGATCCAACTCAGGGTCATGCCATTCTGTCAGACATTCCCAATCTTTGTTTTATTGCCACAAATATCTAAAATAGTATCTTTCTCCTGCAAGATGCTCTGGCCCCATTCTCACTGAGGTGATTAGCTTATGTCTGGGCTGCAGGTGGAGGCGCACACGATTGAATGCTTTTCTATTTAAAAGAATATATATATATCACTGCACAGAGAAAATGGGTGTCTTAGGGAGAAGACATACTAAAACCCTTTTTTCCGGCATGCTACTTTTTAATAGCACACTATTATGTGAGCTCCCACCTGCAAACTGACAAAGATGCGCAATCTCAGCAAGACCTAAGCTTCTGTTCCTGTTTTAAACAGCTTGTTAAAGCAGAAATTCAACAGGTACATTCTTTCCCAGGGTGAAATTGCAGTGATGAAGAAACCATCACCTGTCAAACATTCAAATCATCCTACCACAAGGATGGCCCATGCTCTGCTTGGAAAGTTGCCAGGTGAGCCTAGATAGAAAGAGGGTGGGAGTGGGGTCTAGAAGGAAGAAGGCTGACACATACAGAATATTGTGGGTGACAATAAATGGCATCAGAGGAGTTTATCAAAAAAATAACAGATTAGAAGTGAGCTGTTCCAGAGGGAACTCTCTGCCACCTCCTCACTTTCATCTCCATAACTTCTATTTCACATTACTATGATTAAAAACATAACCTCAACAAGATTGACACATGTGATGTTACTAGTATTGGTTTCTAAAGCTCCAGAAGTCAGTAGGTGCTATACAAAGTTAAACACAGGCACTGCTGGCAGGCTTCCAACCTATAGTTAAATGATGCGCATCATGTTCTTGATTATGTAAATCAGCGAGAGCAAACAAAGCGACCTAAGAATTCATATTAAATAGCTGCATTGAATGTACTAATTCAAATCATGCTTGATTATGTGGACAGAGCAATAAAATCCTATATTTGTTGCCATACAGTACCTAATTAGACCCCAGTGGTTGCACACAGTCATCAACAACTCTTAGTAGCTCTGTTCAAATGGCTGAAACCTTGTGACTTTTAGGCTAAGTAGAGGCTAATACCATCAAATAAATAAAACTAAGCCCAGCCACTAACCCTGACCACTTTTTGGCCTTTGTTGCCAAAGTTGTATTGATAGCAAAAATCATAACTGGAAGGATTCCCATCAGAGTAAAGGCTTTATATCTAGAAATATAAATCCCATCTTGTCTCCCTCCCTTGCACACCCACCTCCTTCCTTTCTTCTGATAATGCACATAAACCTTCTGACTCTAGGCTCTATGCACAATTTTGTCCTTGACTCTTCCTATCTTCAGCTCCATTTCCAGAAGCCATTGCTTCCTCAAGTTCCTCATTTTCAGGACACTGCCTTCTTTGTTCTATTTTTCTTTAGTGATCTATCTTATGATCATCATATGAAGCAGCCTTCTACTGAGTGAAATCATGGGTCCATCTAGCTCACTACTCGCAGTAGCTTTTGAAGGTTTCAGGTAAGCAGTTTTTCCCAGCCCTACCTGAGATACCAGACATGAAATTTGGGACCTTCTGCATGCAAAGCAGGTACTGAAGTATGGCCTCTGTCCCTGTCTTTTAACTAGCCTCCCTAGCAAAGACCCTCCTGATCATAGAATGTTAGTTGAAAGCACCCCTCGAGGCCATCTAGTCCAACCTCACAGTTCAACTGTGCAGGCAACTGCTACAGCAAAGTAATATAAGTGTTGTGGGGTTGCTTCAGAGCCCCTTCTTGCCTTCATTACAGCATTCATTTTCCACTTAACTGTCCTTCAAGTTACCTTTTCTCAGGCAAGCTCATCCTGAAGATGCTACCCTTCCTTCCCAGCATTCAAACAAAAACAAAACTGACCGAAGACCACAAGAGGACAGATTCCTAATTCTCAGTCTCCAACTTCATGCCTGCAAGATGTTGGTTACACAAAAACTCACCAAGTTGAAGGCACCAATGCCTAGCGCAATTCCCCCCTCCAGGTGAACACGAGCAGAGCTTGCAGGCAATTGATTGGATTGAATGAAACTGTTGAGCTCCCTGCAAATGCAAGAATGTTAAGAAAATCACAGGCATTGCCCTCTGCATTCTCATCCACCACGAGCTAGAAGCACAACCTAGGAGTCCTAGTTTACAACTTTTCTTGCCACTAGACCAGGGGTGCCCAAACCCCAGCCCTGGGGCCACATGCGGCCCTCGAGCCGTCTCAATGCGGCTCTCAGGGAGCCCCCAGACTCCAATGAGCCTCTGGCCCTTTGGAGATTTGTTGAAGCCTGCATTGGCCCGATGCAACTGCTGTCAGCTTGAGGGCAACTGTTTGACTTCTTGTGTGAGTTGTGGGATGAGGGCTCCCTCCACTGCTTGCTGTTTCATGTCTGTGATGCAGTAGTGGCAGCAAAGGAAAGGCCCGCCTTGCTTTGTACAAGGCCTTTTATAGACCTTGAGCTATTGCAAGACCTTCATTCATTCATATAAGTTCATCTTTAATATATTCATTTATGTATATTTATTCAAATTGTAAATGTAAATTAATTCTTTTTTCCCCCGGCCCCCTGACACAGTGTCAGATTATGTTGCCCTCCTGCCAAAAACTTTGGACATCCCTGCACTAGACCAATCCCATCCTGGCTTCAAGCCTCTCAATTTTAAGATATTTATTGTCATGACAACACAATGTGTCCTGGTGTCAAGTGTATGGCTCCCACACCAAGACATTAACTACCACTAATTTGAGGTAAAGATTGGACAGGATTGTAGAATAATAATCCTCCAGTCAAGAATTATTTGTTTCAGCAATTACTGCAAACCCAGAAAAAGCAACCATGTTTTAGAAATGGGTTGCCACCAATGTTGCTACCACAGTCTTTCAGGGACTTTCATTAATTGTTAATTGCTTTCCAATACTTGAAGTTTCCTAGCAGGAGGTGGGCTTATCTCACACACCCACAAAAACAAGATCTCAGAGGATGTGGTGTTATTTCTGCCCTTTGCTCATTTGTCAATAGCCTCTGGCTTACTTGTTACTTTCCTCTTCTCTCCTCCAGGTTGCACAATGTTTTCATCACCACTTTTGGAAAGGTGATGTGGTCACCAAAAACAGGAAGTACTGTTCTGACACATTGCAGGACATATTTAGAACACTGGCCCATTTGGAACTGTCTGTGTCTCAGCCTTTTCTATCTTAAACTCTTCTTTCAACCATTAGAGTCAATCTACAATATGCAGTTAAATCACAGGAGGAATGCTTCAGCAACTGTACTGTTTCACAAATGTATTGGGGACGCAGGGGTTGGCATGGTTAAATGCCCCTCATTTAAAAACCTCCAGTATCTAGATCAGTGGTAGCCAAACTAACCACTGCAATGCAATGGAAAAGCGATCCCCATTTGGACAGCATTGTTCCGTTCTGCCTGGGCACTGCGTGTAGCCCTCCATAACTGAGGGACAGGGACACTCTGGGCAGTTGCATCTGCTTCCTAGCATCCCAGAAAGCTGCATGACAGGACATCTGGGCAGACACAAATGCCTAGAGTGTCCCTGTCCCCTGATCATGGAGGACTAATCACAGCACCAGGGCAGAACAGTAAGGTCCGCTCACCGGGAGGACGGATTTGTCTGAACCCCAGATCTGGCCCCAGGCCAGTGTCTGAGCAGCCCTAATGTAGATTATCATTAAGACGGGGGGTATACTAGGTAAAAGTAGCTCTGACAGCTAGCATTCTACATGCAAGAAGCATTGATGTGGGAAAGCATTCAAACCTTGTGCTTCCTCCATCTGCAACCTGCAATGATACAGTCCTGGAGATTCTGTATCATTTCAGCTATATACTCATGCAGACTGGCCCAGAAACCTTCCCAGAACCTGTGATGTAACCCAGAGATCCTGGTTTCGCTTCTCTCCTGCCACCTCTCGACCCTCCCTTGGGCTGTGTCTAAATGCTACTCCATTGTTCCAGCCTCACCAGCTCACTTACCTGTAGATAAGGTAGCTGTTACGCACCTTGATTCCCCCTTTTATGAAATTCACCATATTTTCATCCTATGAGAAGAAAGCAAGTTAAAAAGGAGGGTCACTCAGTGTCCTAATTTGATGTTGCTCCATGATGCCACTTCCGATGTGGGGGCAGTTTAATACAGGTATCCATCACAGCTGGCCACTGCCAAGTAAAGCACGACAGGAAGCCTCAAGGCACAGCTGTGTCACTGACAAACTTTAAAGGAATAAAAGTCCCAATACTGCTCTCTGCAGTTCCTGCTCTTGCCCGACTTTTTCCATAATACAGCATCTCTCAAGCTTTTGAACTTGAGTCCCACTTCTGAACTTACCCTACTATTTATCCCTCCCCAGCAAACAAAGAATTCTTGCATACAGTCATGATACTTAGCATTTGTATAGCATCTTCAAGTGCTCAAAGCAATTCACATGTTCAAGCACCCAGTAAGGTAAGTAAATACCTTGATATTGCAGCTGAGATTAGAGGCTTGCCTAAAGACACCTAGCAATTTGATGGCAGAGGTGGGATTCAAAGGAGGAAAGTCCCAATTCACAGCTTACGGTGCATGCTGATACATGCCTACTCAGAAGTAAGCCCCACTGAATTTAATAGGATTAACTTCCAGGTAAGTATGCATAGGATTGCAGCTATTGTCTTAGTCGCTACACCAGGTCTCTGTAGCCTGCTGCTTTGTGTGTGTAGACAGCAGTCAACTGAGGCACTAGCGTTAACACCTGCACTGCAAAACAAACAAAAAAACCTAGGATCAGGTCATTTTGAACTCCCTCCTAAAACCAGCCATTAAGGGAAGGCGGCACTGTGGTCAGAAGCCTCCCTGCAACTTCCAGGGAGGGAAACTTCCCTGCACAGCAGTTTGAGTGACTGAAATCCTAAATTAGTACTGTGGAGGGGTGGGGGTGAGTAAATTTGGCTCTGCCTGCTGCAGGATCTTCTCTCTCACTGTCTTTTGTACTTTTCTTCCACTTGTCCTGCATCCTCCCACAAGGGGAAAGCTAACACCACCACCACTGACAGGAACAGAACAGAAGCCACTCCTAGGGAGAAAGACCCTCTTACCTGGAGGAAGGTAAGGGCCGCTCGGTGCAACAAGCATTCTGCATAACACACTTCAGCATGCAGCTCCTCTGGAATATGAGAGGCATGGATTCAGGGAGGGTTCATATCACTCTTAACCACTTATCATACACAATCAGCTGTTACACATACAGTTCTGACCCAAACCTAAATGGAAATCAGCAGTCCCCCTGCACTAAGGAGAAATGTCCAGATCCCCTTCTTGGAGGTGGATAAGGACTATAATCCACTTAAGGGAAAAACTCCACAAATCATACTCATTTCAATCTGTGCACACAACAAGGCTGGAGAAAGATGGCAAGAGTTTTCTGGGCTAGATCACAAGATCCACCCTAGTCCAATATTCTGTTTTCAACTGTGGTTGGTCAAGACCTGCTGGGACACTCATAAGGTCTTGAGCCCATTCTGCTCCCCACCCCACAGACTGAAAAGAGAAGCCAATGATTCCAGGTCCCAGCATCCTTTGCTTTAACTCCGCTCACCTTCTGTACAGGCATCTCCTGGCCGACTGGAGAAGGAGCCAGTCACAGTGCTTTTCCTCCGAAACCTACCAAGGAACCAAAAGAAGTCAGGTTCCTTCCCTTCTGCATCCTTCACTCCATGTCCCTAATAAATTATGCATTATGCCCTGTACCAATAGCACTGAACCCCCAAACTCTATGCCCCACCCCTGCAGCCAAATGTTCTCTTCACCCCACTCCTGCACTCCTATCCTCTCAACAACGTTTTGGGCCCTACTTCAAAATCTTTGCCAAAGCTAGAGAGTGAACCAGGCAGGATTTCTGAATAAGTTCAGTGTTGCACTTTTACCTCTATCCTCCTGAGAGTAAGGAGACTTTCCTTCTCTCCTATAAGCAGCTGAAATGTTTGAGTTAAAACCCAAACTCTGAATAGGAGGAAAGAACTATGTGAGGCACCCTCACTACAAGTGAGGCACCCAGGCTTTGGGGGCAGCACCCCCTATTTAGGAGCAACACTCTGGATTCTAGACAGTCACCCATTACCACTACTTCTTGGCAGGGTCGTCCACAGCACAACTACAGATACAGACCCCTATCCCCTGAGTAGCTAATCTGGTCAGTTCCCACCTCTGACAGATCTCCTGTGCCTCTTTCATGGTATGCCCAGCATGGAGAATGTCCTCGTGTTCAAATGTCATCATGGCTTGCATCTCCAGAATGGTGGCATAGATCAAGGCATGGTACATGCTGTCTCTGGCTCTGTCAAAGGAATCAATAGCAATATATGGCAAAAAGAAACAGCTGCCCCGAACAAGTGTAGTTAGACAAAATAGCCTCCAATACTACAGGAGGTACAGGGTATTCTGTATGAATGCTCCCTCTAGATTTCTCAGGTTTTGTCCCATTTCTCTAAGGGACAGAAATTGGAACTTTACCCACGTTTGTTTGATTTATATCCTGCCCCTCTCCCCAAAGTGCACCCAAGGCGGCTTACAACAAAAAACATACAAAATGCATAATTATAAAATGCATAAATATATAAAATAACAAATAAAATATTAAGCCCCTACCCTCCCCCTTTCAAAGGCTAGTTGAACTAGAAATGTTTTTTCTTTAGCCTCATGCAGCTAAGAACAATTTCCCAACTATAAAAGGAACTTCATAGAAAAATGTGTAAAATATCTGAACCTAATTCTGTTAAAGGGGAAAGGTTAACACTGAAGATTTTGGAATGTTCTCAGTCATACTAAGAATCATCTGGTTGAATAAACCATATAGCCCAATCACCTTCTGGGCTGACTGGCCGAGTTGGGAGTTGGAGGCACTGTTTTGCAGTGGTTCCGCTCCTACTTGGAGGGTCGGTCCCAGATGGTGATGCTGGGGGATGCCTTTTCGACACCCTGGCCTTTGAGGTGCGGGGTGCTGCAGGGTTCAATTCTGTCCCCCATGCTATTTAACATCTACATGAAACCGCTGGGAGAGGTCATCCGGGGGTTTGGAGTAGGGTGCCATCAATATGCTGATGACACCCAGCTTTATCTCTCCTTTCCTCCAGACTCCAGGGTGGCGGTTGAGGGCCTGGAGCGCTGTCTGCAAGCAGTGAGGATCTGGATGGGGGCTAACAAGCTGAAATTAAATCCGGATAAGACAGAGGCTCTCCTGGTTCGGAAATCCTCAATGCAGGTGCTGGATTATCGACTTGCACTGAATGGGGTTGCACTCCCCCTGAAGCAGCAGGTCCACAGCTTGGGGATCCACCCGGACTCGCAGCTGCTCCTGGATTCCCAGGTGGTGGCTGTGGCTAGGGGGGCCTTCGCTCAGCTTCGGCTGGTGCGCCAACTGCGTCCGTACTTCGATCGTGCAGACCTGGCCACGGTGATACATGCTACGGTGACATCGAGGTTAGATTATTGTAACGCGCTTTATGTGGGGCTGCCCCTGAAGACGGTTTGGAAACTGCAATTAGTGCAGAATGCAGCGGCCCGTGTGGCTACTGGAGCTAGGTGGTTTGACTTGGTCAGTCCGCTTCTCCGGGGACTACATTGGCTGCCCGTTCGTTTCCAGGCCCAATTCAAGGTGCTGGTTTTGACCTTTAAAGCCCTAGACTGCTCTGGGCCAGGCTATCTTAGAGATCGCCTACTCCCGTACAATCCGGCTCATCCTCTCAGGTCATCAGAGAAGGCCTTTTTACAAGTGCCACCGCCCAAGGAGGTTCCTGGGGCGGCGGCAAGAAATAGGGCCTTCTCAGTAGTGGCACCAATGTTGTGGAACTCCCTTCCCCTTGACTTGAGAATGGCTCCCTCTCTTGAGTTTTTTCGGCGAGGCCTGAAGACCCTGCTCTTTAAACAAGCCTTCTGATTCCATGGCCTTTTTAACACTTTTATACATCTTTTAGTTTCTTTTTGACAGGCTGGATTCCTCTATGATTTGCTGTTTTATGCTCTTTTTATTCTGACTTTATTCTGACTACTGTTTTTATGGCCTCTGTTAATGTGTTTTTAATATGTTTTTATCTATGTTAAATCATGCTTTTTAAAATTGTTTTTACATGTTGTAAGCCGCCCTGGGTCCCTTTCAGGGAGAAGGGCGGGATACAAATAAAGTTTATTATTATTATTATTATTAAGTTAAACATGTGAACTCAGATTCATACCAACTACATTTCCTGGAAGAAACTGGCTGGTCAACAAACCATGACTCAATTTAGTTACAAATGAAACTATCCCATAACAACCTGCTTTTCATGAGACAGAACAAGAAGGGGGTCTTTCTAATTTAGCAAACAGTTCTAGTATAGCAATAATTTTGAATGTTGTTCCCCTGGTTGCAGGTAAAACAAAATTCCATTTTTCGTTTACTTTTTTGCACCCCTTTTTGGCTTTTCTTCCTGTGCCTTTGCAAGCAGTCACCCACTCACACGGAGAGATCGGGAGCTTATGAGTATTTATTTTCTTAGTTTATATATGCATGCACAAGGAGGAAAAAAATCCATCTCCTAATCCAGAATTTTTTAAAATGTATGCATACTGCTTTTCCTAAACTCAAAGCAGTTTATCTGAAAGTAAAATATTTAAAATCACATTAAAACACAAATCAGCCACCATTGACATTCAACCAGCTCTATTCCAAAAATGTCACAACTTTCCAAAAAAAGGAGAGATATGAAAGCCATAACTCTCACCCAGAGCCATAACTCTCACCCAGAGACCCTGCTCAAGAGATGAGCTTTACAGCCCCTCTAGAATGCAGAGGAGTAAAGTGTGTCTTAGTTTTAATATTATTATTATTAACAGTATTTATATACCACTTTTCAATGAAAAGTTCACAAAGCAGTTTACAGAGAAAATCAAATAACTAAATGGCTCTCTGTCCCAAAAGGGCTCACAATCTAAAAAGATGCAAAAGAACACCAGCAGACAGCCACTAGAAAAGGCACTGCTGGGGTGAGGTGGGCCAGTTACTCTCCCCCTGCTAAATGAAAGAGGAGTACCCACTTGAAAAAGTGCCTCTTACCCAGTTAGCAGGGACAATACAGTATGTTATTATACAGTGCAGTACCAGGGAATACAATATTTCATTTCATATGAAAGCAGTTTTTCATATCACACGACAGTTTTGCAAGCAGGCAGGCTGGGAGCATGAAGAGCAGGCAGTTTTCACATTTTGCTCTATCATTTTTGTTTTAAATTTCAGATCATAGAATTCTCCCCCACACACACACACACATACACACACAAGACACACACTCCTTTTAAATCACATCACGGAATATTTCATCTCTCTTACAAAACTCAGGCTGGATCTAGATATTATGCAAGCCACGTGGCTGCTCCATGCACACCTCTCTCCTCTTCTCCCCTCCCCCAGTAATGTCTCATAAAACAAAGTCACTGCACTATGATTCAGTGGCAAATGGCAGCCAATGACACAGAACAAGAGCAGGGAAACCCACACACAAGGCTCCTGTTTCCTATTGCAGCTTTATGTCCCCTGAAACACATTGCTTCAGTCTCAGACCTTTGAATTACAAGAACAAGCACAGCCTCTCTCTATCCATCTCCTAACATCCCAGCATCCAGATGCACAGTGTTTAAGATACTGCAGGCAATTTCCCAAGGAGGATCCAGCAACTAAGCCTGGGGCCCAATTTGCTAGATTTTGTGGCACTACTCACCTACCCTGCCAACCTTTCAGCTTCCATTCATTACAGTTTATTTGAAAAACCAAAGCACAACAAGGAGCCTTGTAACACTTAAAGACTAAGAATTTTTCTTCAGGAAAAGCTCTTCTTATATAGCAGAACACTCATAAAAGGAAACAATGCTATGTATGAGGGCTATCAGCAGCTGGTTGGTTCTGGTCCTACAAAATATAGACTTGAACAAAGAGACCAGATAAATCTCTCTCTCTCTCTCTCTCTCAGGGAAGGGCAGTTTCTAGCCCTCTTGAGACAAAAAGTGACCTAGCATTTCTGGTCTAAGGTTTGAAACAATGCCTAATGAGTCTTTTAGTGGGCAGGACACATGCACAGCTTCCAATTCTGCCTCCTGGCCCCAGACCCTGTTCTCTACTTAATTTTTTATTATGATAATGATAACAGTTCCAGCTTTCTTTTCTGATCAGTTATTAAAAAATGACCTTAAACAAATTTCAGAACAAAAACATGTAAAAGTAAGCAAATCAAATCTATTATACTTCTTCAAGCCCACCAAACTACATTATCTATACACTTTCCACCTTCTATCCCGTCCCAGAGAATTGATTCATTTGCACAATGATGAGCACACAATACAATTTTCCTGGGTGCAAAATACAGGAGGAGGGTTGAACAGAGCATATATAAGAACCTTGGTCAGCAACTAGAGAAGGCAAGGTATGGCCACCTCTTTCACAAAGGCAATCAAATCACACACTTCCCACTCACCTGGGCTGCAGCACCTCCAGGCTCTCACTGAACTGGTTGTGCAGGAAATAGTTCAGTGCCTCTGTGCACTCGGCTAGGGCAGCCTCCAGGGTGCTTCTGAGAAGGGAAAGCACAGAAAGAGAGCTGGGTTAGTAAAACCAAGCATGACCCAAAGAGTCCTTTTGCAAAACCCTGCTACTTAGCCAAAGTGGCCGGCTAGCATAGAAGCCAAGCCTTTCCTAAAAGAGAAGGGGAGCTCAGGGAACATAAGTCAGCATGTATTTATTACGTTAAAGTCCAGGGTCAGTAGCCACATTTAACACCAGTCACTTCAAGGACCCATGAACATATGATAGTAACACTTTTAAGTAGTATGATAATACAATCCCAGCAGCCATTAAGAGCCATTGCAATTCTGGAAATCATTCAGAGTTAAGAGGTTTTTGCATCTCCAAAGCAATGGCACTGGGAATCTCTATGGGTACTTGTTTTAGAGCCTTGATAGCGCACTCTGAACAGCATTTGCAACTGATCTAGTTTATCCCATTTAAACAGAAGGGAAGAGAAGATCTGTAAGGTCTGTAGGAGCCGATCTCTAAGAATTTACAAGGCAAAGCCAAAAGTAACAATTGGGGCCTGAAGCACTGGAGAAAATGATAGAGCATATAAATGACACTGCTAGGTGAAAACGGGGCAGGGTGGTTGACTTTTGGAAGCATCTCTAGTTCTTTTCATCTGACCCATGGTCTTACAGATTCAGCATTACCCTAAGTCAGGTGTGGCTGGGAGCTAGATATGGACAAACCAACAGAAGCAGAATGAAGGTCAGTGATGGTTGGCAGGCCATACGACCTGGGGAATAAGGATGTTCATCACAGTCTCCCATGCTTATAACTTTGGGATGCAAGAGAACCACTTCTTGTTGGCAAACCTTCTTAAATGTACCGAGTTATTCAAAATGCACACAAGGGAATTCATTAGGGGACATAATCTGTAACACTGTACAAACATAAAACTGTATCAAGAACAATGAGCAGAAAAGCATCTTCTTCTATCATACAGAAGGAAGACAGTGACTTCCATTGGCAAAGAACAGAGCTCAAAATGCATGGAGGTGTGATGAGGGATTATAAAGCTAGTAATTAATTACACAGTTAAACTATGGGTTTACAAGACATTTGCAAGAGCCTTTTCAGAGCCAAAAGCCATTGGCTTTTAAACATGTCATGACAAATTGTCAACGTACAACCCCTGTGGTTAAGGTCAAGAGAGCAAACAACACACCCTCATCTAATTCATCTCTATTAATGCTGTGAGGATTTAAGTTTGAAATTAATCCTACAGACAGGGAATCAATGACTTGCTCAAAGACTGAAAGAAGTATGAATTTCTCTCCGGATCCTGTCTTACATTATCAGGGAAACGCCCCAGGCCTTATTGCTTCCCTCCTATTGAGGCAACAAGGGAAGGCCCTACCTTTCTGTTTACCAAAGTAGCCTTTTGGTAACTTCATGCGCTTGCTCAGCTCAGCTCTCCCAGCGAACACAGATCTCCTAAGTTTTAACACTAAGCAAACACAGGCTTGGCAATGCCTTTGCCAGCGCATCCACTCCACCTTGTTCAAACAGGACTGGGTCCTCAGAGCCAGGACATAGGGTGATCTTCCTCATCTGATACCCTCTAGATCAGCAATTTTCAACCTTTTTCATCTTGTGGCACACTGACAAGGCATCAAAATTGTCAAGGTACACCATGCTGCCAGTGGGGGGCTCACGTCCCCATTGACCCTACTAATAAATTATCTTCCCCCAAATTCTTGTGGCACACCTGCGGACCACTCACAGCACACCAGTGTGCCATGGCACAGTGGTTGAAAATGACTGCTCTAGATCAGGGGTGTCCAAAGTTTTGGGCAGGAGGACCACATCATCTCTCTGACACTGTGTCAGGGGCCGGGGGAAAAAAGGATTAATTTACATTTCAAATTTGAATAAATTTACATAAGTTTACATAAATTAATATACTAGAGGTGGAACTTATATGAATGAATGATGGTCTTGCAATAGCTCAAGACCTATAAAAGGCCTTGCACAAAGCAAGGCTGGCTTTTTCTTTGCTGCTGCTGCTGCTGCTGCTGCTGCTGCATCACAGACATGAAAGAGCAAGCAGTGGAGGGAGCCCTCATCCCACAGCCAATGTGAGAGGTCAAACAGTCGCCCTCATGGTGAGAGCAGTTGCATCAAGCCAGTGCAGGCTCCAGCAAGTTACTGGAGGGCCAGAAACTCATTGGAGACTGGCATGTCCCTGAGGGCCGCATTGAGAGTCCTTGAGGGCCGCAAGTGGCCTCAGGCCCGGGTTTGGGCACCCCTGCTCTAGATGGTTTCCTGAGGCATTTCCCAGAAATGCTGGGTTGGGACTAGGGCTATAGCTCTGTGGTAAAAACACACACACACTTTACACATAAGAGGTCTGATTCCAAATTGCCAATGACAGGTTCTCAGGCAGAGGATTCTGGGCAGTAGGTCTTTGATCTACCAGGACTGAAAAAGGCCTCTGCCCAAGCACATGGGGGGCTTCTGTCAATCACCGTACTGTACTGGTCATAATGACATTACAAAAACTTATTACAAGGCAACTCTGTATCCATACCAAACCAGGAATGGCCTGATTCAAATGCAGCAGACTTGATGGTCAAAAATGCCGACCCCACATGCTTCATCTGAACCCATCTTAGTCCTGGCATTTTCTCAAACCATAGCAAAGCCGAAAACACTCAGGTGTGTACCAGAGGCTCAGGCAAACCTCTCGCCTAATAAAACAGCACCGCATCAGTCCTTGTTGGATTGAACCTGGAAGCACAAAGTGTCCACTGCTTTCAACACCACCAGCTGTTGTTTGGGGTGCACCAGCCCAGAGTAAGAGGAATTACTTGCTCAAGGTTGCAGGGAGGAGAGGATTGTCACAGTCATGCTTTGCTTGGGATCTTTCCTGGGACATCTGGCTGACTGCTACCAGAGGCAGACTGCTGCTGGACTAGACAGACTGTTTACAAGAACAAAAACTACTATCTTGCTGGACCAGATCAAGGATCCAAAGAGTTCAGCATTCCATCTATATGAGTGGCCAGCCAGATGCCTCTGAGTAATCTCACATAGGGCACAAAGGCCTACACCTGCAGTTCACTCCCCAACAGCTGCTATTTACAGATTGTACAGCAGCATACTATCCAGTTTCATTTAGCTATCGTGTTTAATACTCATTGATAGACCTAAACATTTCTTCCAAACACAGTTCCTAAACGTTACATACTTATCAACAAGCAGCAAAAGCAGAAAACAATGGTGTCAAATACTTGCATTTCTACATCTTTTCTTCCCATTTGTGCTGCCTGTGGCTAAATGTTTTTTGCCTGGCACCAACAGTGCCCATTTAAGCTGGGTTGGGATGGGACAGAACAGGATAGGTTGGGCTGGGCTGAGAAGGGACAGGTAGGGCTGGGCTGGGTTCAGAAGCTAAAATTAGACTGAAGGAAATTCTCACAAAAAAAAAACTCTGCACGCGGAAATTACATGAAAGCCCTGCCAATTGGGTAAGAGGCACTTTTTCAAGTGAGTGCTCCTTTTTTTAGCAGGGGGAGAGTAACTGGCCCATCTCACCCCAGATTGTGAGCCCTTTTGGGACAGGGAGCCATTTAGTTATTTGATTTTTCTCTGTAAACCGCTTTGTGAACTTTTAGTTGAAAAGCGGTATATAAATACTGTTGTTAATAATAATAATAATAATAATAATAATAATAATAATAATAATAATACATCTCAGCAACCAAATTACTTTAAAATTAAATGCTCAGAGTTTTATACCCAAGTTTTTCTTCAAGTGTACTTTCTGTCACTCCCGGATTGGCCTTTTCAGCCACACTAGACGCTGTGCCAGAACCACCTTTCAGAAGGCGATACCATAGTCTTTTGAGACTTAAGGTTGCCAATACAGGTAATACTTTCTGTTGCTTACTAGATTTATTCTTTGAATGCAGAATGCTCCAACTTTTTGTGCCAAAAGGCTTCCTAAGCCAAAGAGGAAGGAATCTAAGAGGAATCAAATTCATTTCTCTGGGTTTTCATCCCAAAACATGCCTAGGAAGCCTGTCTGATGTTTCCTTGCAAGGAACAGAGATACATGGACACTGCAATACAATACCTTAGACATTGCAACTAAATTTGAACTCGGCTCAGGAAGGCAGAGAAAGCCTCCCAAATTTCAGATCCACACTACAGATGCACAACTACACTGCATGTCAACTCTACCCAACTCAGGATTTTCTCAGCTTTGGTTTTGGCCCTGCTCAGTGTCTTTCTTCTTCCCCAGTCAGGGAATTCCTATCGACTCCCACTCCAGCTCCTCTTCCAAGGCATTGCCAAACATTGGGGGGGGGGGGGGGAGAAGGGGAAGGAAAGGAGTGAGGAGCAGCAGCAGCATGAAGTCTAGACAGCTGGATCACCAGGAAGGCCTTTCCGGAAAGCCTTGGGAGCTGCTGCTCCCCCAAAGCCACCCGGGGGCTCCGGACCTCCGCGCCCCCCTGCGCGCTGCAGGCGCCCCACGCGTGGCAGTCAGCGACCATTTTGCGCTCCCTGCAGTGAATCCACCCAGCCACACAAGGGCGGGGGGGGGGTCTGGAGATCGCCCTGCACCCCCTGTGCCTCCCGAGCTAGCGGGGACTCTGCATTGCAGGTGCCCGGGGCGAAGCACCAAAACTCTCCCCGCTCCGGAAAGCAGAGGGCCAGCCCGATTCTTCCCAGTCGGACCAGAGCAGCCGCTCCCCGCCTCGCTCGTTCCTTACCTGCTGCCGCCCTCCAGGGCCATGTTGGGAGCACTGCTGGCCGGCAGGCAGGCAGCGTCGGCGGAATGTGCGGCGACACGCAGGCGAGGCTGCCGGGCTCCACCCTGCAGGTGACTCGCGGGTGCCACCTGAGCTGCGCAGGTGACGGCTCGCGCTCCGTCCGCCCTCTCTGCGCGACTCTGCACTCCCTCGTGGCTGCAGAGGAGGGATCCAGCCCAAAGGCGCCCTCTCCCCCCTCCTTTGGCCACCGCCACACACACACACACACAAGTCTCTCTTTGTCCCCGCTTGCTTTCTTCCCACCTCCAGGGCCCCGTGTCTTGAACCAGGCGGGCATTCAACAGGCGCCGCTTTCCCAGCGCTGCACCTAACCACTAGGAACAGCCCCTTTCCACTAAAATTGTTAAGGCACACTATCATTGACAAGGCACACCATGCTGCTGGTATGGGGTTCTAACCCCCCAATTGCCCTATTAATAAAGGACCCTCCCCAAAGTCCTGCGGCACACCTGCGGACAATCCATGGCTCACTGGTGGCTGGTGGCTCACATGGCAGAGTGCTGAGAATCGCTGCACTAGAACAAGCCGCGCCCACCTAGAGACTCTGCGTGTCCTGCAGCTGTTTAAGGCACAGACAGGGACGGATACAGTGTTTGTGTTTATAGGGGAACATGAGCACTACCTTACCTTGTGTTTACAGGGGAGCATGAGCACTACCTTAACTCCAGAGCCCGGTTCAACCAGGCAGGTAGATATGGGCTCCTGGTTGGCCGCCATGACCAAGGTTTGCTGGGTGTGTAGACCTGGGTTCCTGCCCAGACTTGGAGCCCAGATCTACCTGCCAAGTAGACCTGGGCTCCTGATCATGTTTGGGCTTCTCCCCATTCTGGCACATCCCAAATGACACCCAAATGGCAGGTGCCATTTCTGCTAGTGAGATAGTTGGGGGTGGGGCACACAGCCATAGCCCTGCCCCCAAGCCCAGAGGCCACGTGTAGGAAATGGGGAGGGGCAGAAAAGTGTGCATCTATTCTCCATTCCCCTTGGAAGAAGTCCACCCACTGCTGCCACCGCCACTTTGAATAGAAGCTTAAGAATGCTCAAAACTTATCAGAATTTTTTTTATCCTTACAAGCCTGTAAGGTAAGTCAGGACTCAATCCTATCCAACTTTCCAGCACCAATGCAGTCACAATGCAGCCTGGAGGTAAGGGAACAAAAGCTCCCTTACTTTGAGGAGGTTTTTGACACTGTCCTCCTATGACAGGATGCAACATGCACACTGTTGGCATGGCTGCATTGGCACTGGCAAGGACTGGGCCCTCAGTATTCTTATCCTCCCCCTATTACAGATGGAGACTGAGACAGCGTGTCTTGCTTAAGTTCACCTAGTTAGTTTCAAAGAAGGGACCTCATGTTTCACAGCCCAGTCTTGTAGTCAGTATAATTCTGGGGTGCCTTTACCAGGTTGCACCAGTCTGAACTAGCCAGCAGCATGAAAAAGCTATCCCTCACTCTCAGCTCCACATATCCTTAAGTTCTCCCTTTCAAATCTACCATGTTGTGTGGCATCAGCATCGAGGTTCAAGCCTTCCTACCTTAAGAAATCCCCTTGACCCAGCCTATGGAATCGAAACTTTGTCTTAACAGTACCATTTTTACTCCGGGCCAAACATTCTGCCATCTCCCTTCATGTGATCCAACAGTGCATCCAGAATCTGCCACATTACAAAATACCCTGACTCATACAATGTCTTCACTGGCACCTCTAAATATCTGTGGAATCAGGTGGGTCATAGTGGAAGCCTTCCCTAAGGGAAGGAACTGCTGCTGGTTGAGGATTTCATTTCATGCACCTGAGGAAGTGGCCTGTAAGCTGCACAAGGTTATGCTGAAATAAATGGGTTAGTGATCCTTAAGGTGTTACAAGATTCTTTGTTCATTTCTTGGGAGGAGTTTCATACAACTTCTCCTCTTCAGAGCACAGGATGCACCAAACTCAGCAAATGGACACAAAACAAAAAGCAGCCCACAATCACAAACTCTTAAACCAGTGCAGTTTAAACTCAAATAAAAAACCAGCTGGAGGTTAACAAACTGTCCAGCCTCAGAGAACTGAAGTAGGAGGGTAAGAACCTAGGAAGGGCCAGTTCCCACCCAGCCAGGGTAATTTAGCATAGTCATTGTCCTTTAGTTCATAGCAATTGACCTTTAGGAGTTGATAAGAGCCCCATCAGGTAAATCTAAGCACCCCTTTCAGGGAAATCTCACCTGGGAAGACCAGCCCCTTTTCAGTCAGCAAGGAGGGAGGGAGGAGGAGCTAGCTAGGAGTATAAAGCTAGTACCTGCCACTACGTGAGCCTCTCTGCAGAAGCAGAAGTCTCTCTGCAGAAGCATGGCCTCTAGGAAACCCAGTGCCTCAGAAACAAAGTGCCAAGTAAGGCACCAAGAGTTTAGCGTCTGTTCAGCAGCAGGGTGAGGAAGCCAGGACCCCAGATACCCCTCTTTCTCTTCCCTTGAGAAGAGGGCAGCAAACCAGTGAAGGGTTTTTAAGTAACCCTAAACAAAAACAAACAAATTAAAAAAAGGTATGCAGTCAGACAGCCAGCAGCAGGGTGGGGGCTATCCAGTGTTTTGCATGGAGTGCAACATATATAACTATATGCCTCTGGGGCATAAGTCATGGGTGTGTCCTCGGTGCAAGGAGCTCCAAGGATTCGGGGAACGCATGCGCTCCCTTGAAGCCTTGGTGGCCGACCTGGAGAAGCAGAGGTAGGCAAAGAAGGACCATGGGGAGACTTCCAGGGATGATCAGGCTTCGTCCCAACCTCAGGCATGCAGCTCCTCAGCTGCCCGGGTGGGAAGTCTCAGGGCTGGAGGACGTCATCCTAGAGAGGAGGGAAACAATCCCCTAGGGTGGACCCCTTCTCCAGGGGACAGGCCCATATCCGAACGCACTCAGGATACTCCTCGGCGGGAGGGGGGAGGGGGCTTCTTGTAGTGGGGGATTTGATTATTAGAAACATAGAGAGGGGGGTTTGTGATGAATGTGAGGACCGCATGGCAACTTGCCTGCCTGGTGCGAAGGTTGCGGACATCACTTCTCGTCTAGACAGGCTGGTAGATAGTGCTGGGGAGGAGGTAGCAGTTGTGGTGCATGTCAGCACCAACAACGTGGGCAAGCGTAGCCGGGAGGTCCCAGAAGCCAAATTTAGGCTATCAGGTAGGAAGCTGAAAGCCAGGACCTCAAAGGTAGCATTCTCTGAAGTGCTACCCGTTCCACGTGCAGGGCCAGCAAGGCAGGCGGAGAACAGGGGTCTCAATGCATGGATGAGACGGTGATGTAGGGAGGAGGGGTTTAGATTCGTTAGGCACTGGGGAACGTTTTGGGACAAGTAGGGCCTGTACAAGTGGGACAGGCTTTACTTGAACCAGAATGGAACCAGACTGCTGGCGCATAACATTAAAAAGGTGGCAGAGCAGCTTTTAAACTGATCCCTGGGGGAAGGCTGACAGGAGCCGAGGGGCATCCGGTTCGGGGGGACTCATCCCTATGGGACGAGGATGGGGAGGTTAGAGAACAACAAGGCAAAGACAGAGTAGGAGAAGAAATTGGGAATGGTAGCATGATGGGATGTGATAGACGGTTTGGCACAATGAGAGGATGCGGGACAAAGGAGCGAATAAGCAGCCCATCCTGGGGCATTCCATGTACAAATGCTTTTATGCAAATACCTGAAGTCTCCGAGCAAAGATGGGAGAACTGGAATGTCTGGTGACAAGGGAAAACATTGACATAGTGGGCATAAGGGAAACCTGGTAGAATGCAGAGAATCAGTGGGATACCACAATCCCAGGCTATAAACTCTACAGGAGGGACAGGGAGGGGCATGCTGGAGGTGGGGTGGCCATTTATGTTGGCCACCCCAAGGAAGGGATAGAATCCAGCAAAGTAGAGATTGAAGGTGTGTTCGACTCCATAGAATCAACAGAGATGGGTTAAATTACCAGGCCTGAGGAGTGATGTAATACTGGGGGCGTACTATCGTCCTCCAGACCAGAAACCAGAATAGGACCTTGAAATGAGGAAACAGATCAGGGAGGTGACAAGGAGGGACAGGGTTGTAATCATGGGGGACTTCATTTATCCTCATATTGACTGGGTCAATTTGAGTTCTGGTCACGAAAAGGAGACCGGATTCCTTGACATGTTAAATGACTGTGCCTTAGAGCAGCTAGTCATGGAGCCCACCAGAGGACAGGTGACTCTGGATTTAATATTGTGTGGTACTCAGGAAATGGTTAGAGATGTCAATGTTACGGAACCATTGGGGAACAATGATCATGCTGCAATCTGTTTCAACATGCACGTCGGCAGAAGAACGCCGGGCAAATCTCTCACAAAAACCCTTGACTTCCGAGGAGCGGACTTCACTCAAATGTGGAGACTGGTTAGAAGGAGGTTGAAAGGGAAGGTAAAAAGAGTTCAGAGTGCATGGAGGTTGCAAAGACTACAGAGTGAATGGAGGTTGCTCAAATCAGGCCCAGCGGAAGTGTTTACCGCAAAGGAAGAAGGGCTCAACTAAGTCCAGGAGGGTGCCCACATGGCTAACCAACCAAGTTAGTGAGGCTGTAAAGGGCAAGGAAGCTTCCTTCCGTAAACGGAAATCTTGCCCTAATGAGGAGAATAAAAAGGAACAAACTGTGGCAAAAGAAATGTAAGAAGGTGATACAGAGAGACTATGTATCACTATGCCAAGAGAGTGGCTATCACTATCACTATAGCCAAGAGAGACTATGAGGAACACATGACCAGCAGCATTAAGGGGAATAATAAAAGCTTCTTCAAATATGTAAGAAGCAGGAAACCTGCCAGAGAAACGGTTGGTCCTCTGGATGGTGAGGGAGGGAAAGGGGGGGAAAAAGGAGACTTAGAGATAGCAGAGAAATTGAATTAGTTCTTTGCATCTGTCTTCACGGCAGAAAACCTCAGGCAGACACCACTGCCCGAACGGCCCCTCCTGACCAAGGAATTAAGTCAGATAGAGGTTAAAAGAGAGGATGTTTTCCATGTTCTCATGGATTGAGAATTGGTTGAAATTTGAAATTACTGAAATTTGAGCACAGCCAGGGAATTTAAAGGAAGAAGCATCTCCAAAAAGAAGGGGGGGAGGTGCCATTTAGATTAGCTATACGAAGGCCTATTTACACCTACACTGGTGCCTCGCAAGGCAAAATTAATTCATTCCGCGAGTCGTTTTGTATTGTGAAAATTTCATCTTGCGAAGCGCGGGTTTCCCATAGGAATGCATTGAAATTTAATTAATGCGTTCCTATGGGCAAAAAAAGTCAGAACAAAGTCAAATTTGGTTTACAAAGTGTTTATTAAGTGCTCTTTAAAGGCATACCATATTTTTCACTCCATGTAAAGTGAACAGCAGTCAACAGTGGCATTAAGAACCATTATCACTGTCATTAACAAATGGAGAGACTTAAAGGTTTGAGTACTCTAGTTTTCTGGAAACCCCAAGAACTCGTCATCACTAGAGTCAGAATTTATGAAGCTCATTTGCTCACAATCACTGACATCACTTTCTTCGCTGTCTTCCTCCCCCTTCCTTAGAGTGAATATGAGCATAAACTGGCATGAAGATCCCCCGCTCCTTAGGGTGAATGTGATCATAAACTGGCATGATGATCCCCCGCTCCTTAGGGTGAATGTGATCATAAACTGGCATGAAGACCCCCCCCTTCCTTAGGGTGAATGTGAGCATAAACTGCCACGAAGCATTAAAAAAAAAATTCATCTTGCGAAGCACAGTCATTAAAATTTGTCTTGCGAGTCACCAAAAAATCGCAAAACACTTTCGTCTTGCGAGTTTTTTGTTGCGCGAGGCATTAGTCTTGCAAGGCATCACTGTATTTCAACATTCCCCATTACCACAGTTTTCGGGGGGGGGGGCTTTCCATTGGACTGCCTTTGGTTACTCTTGCTCCCGGATTTGTGTGACCTTGATCAGGTGCAGGGGTGGTGTCAGGAACTGGTCAGATCAGGTACCAGCCAAGCACCCCTTAAAGGGCAGACCAGTTCTTGAACCGTCAAATACCAGTGGCAGTAGTAGCACCCAAAGCTCTTTTAGTGGGTGGGATGGAGGACCCATTGGGCACCAAGTGCAGGACTTTGCCCCAAGGACCCCAGCAACCTGATGCCATCACTGAGCAGATAAAAGTAATATCCGTATAGTAGATCAGGCCTGGGCCCACATCGAGGACTCGTCGTTTATGGAGGGCTGCCAATAAGTGAAACAAGTCTTCTAGACTGACCTCTAGAAAAAAAAAATTAGCATCAGAACTTGAGCTGCTTTGAGGTAGATTTCATGAGCAGAAAGAGGCCCTTCATTCACTACCAACAGAGAACAGGGTGACTTTATTGTACTTCATTTATCTATTTGGCACTAAATGTGGCCAAACCTGCTCTCTAGGAACGCCCATAACCTTGGAGAGTGGCCTGTGGTATGGAGAAGCCCACAAGGCAACTGCTATTTTAACTAGTAGTTAACTGTTTAGGAATCACAGCCCTTACTTTTGTGATGCAGGGAAACAATTACTGGACTTTCTAAGTAGGTGGCACAAGAGCATAAATTGAACCTAATAGACCAGTGGTTCTCACACATTTAGCACTAGGACCCACTTTTTAGAAAGAGAATCTGTCAGGAGGACCCACTAGAAGTGATGTCATGACCAGAAGTGACATCCTCAAGCAGAAAATTTTTTAACAATCCTAAGCTGCAACACTACCTACACTTACCCAAGAGAAAGTCCCATTTATTACCATTGTTAAAAGAATATACATAGTAGCTTGTTAACAGTATAGGTCTGTAACATTTCCCAAAATGCAGTCACATACCATGGTAGTATCAAGTCTAATATATTAAAAATAAAGTATTGAAATGAATGGGAACCCACCTGAAATTGGCTTGCAACCCACCTATTGGGTCCCAACTCACAGTTTGAGAAACACTAATAGACAATACAGCACTTAGACCTGGGTTCAAATTCAAGAGTGATCAAGTCACTTATTTCCTACTTCCCCCTGCCCTAAAATTGGAATAAGTGATCTACCCAACAAGGCTACAGGATAAAATAGATGATCTTGCAAAGAGATCAGAGCATTATACAATATAATTTTGTTTAAGGGAATATTTAAGTTCCCTATCTTATAGGATTTGAGTAAAAATATTGAGCTGAGGAATTGTAGAACTTCTGATGTTCTTGGTAACACATACACTGATAACACAAACCATAACACTGGTTTGCCAGTGCCAAGACTTCAAAAAGAAAGGAGAGGATAAAATGTGAGAGATGGATTACAAAATTGTTTAACTACTTAGGAGCGAAAGATGGTAGACAAAGTCAGTTATTAGAGCAACAGACTTTTTCCCAGTTTTGGATTAAGATCACTGCTGTAATTGTCACACAGCACAATTCTTTGCACATCTACTCAGAGGTAGCCTGAGTTCAATGGAACTTACTCCCAGGTAAGTGTATCTAGCATTGCCACCTAAGACTCCAGACCAGCATTCAAGGTCCTTTATGAGACCTTGTGTGAGACCTTTATGAGACCTTGTGTGAGAGGCAGGCCACTGTCACATGCTGCTGTTGAAAACAAGGCATGGCACACATGCCAGCAGCCCAAAAGGCTCTGCAGGTGCTGGTAAAGTTGGGACCAGGGAAGGAACATGAGTGCATGGGGTGGGGGAGGTGTTATGAGATGTGTTGGGGGAAGAAATGGGGATGTAGCAGAAGAAATTGGTTACGTCAGAATGCCAGATGCAAGGGAGGGCACCAGGATGCCGGTCTCTTGCTGTCTTGTGTGCTCCCTGGGGCATTTGGTGGCCCACTGTGAGATACAGGAAGCTGGTCTAGATGGGCCTATGGCCTGATCCAGCGGGGCTGTTCTTATGTTCTTAGGAAAGAGATAGGTGGATCCATTAGAACTAATAGCCATTAGTTATTTGATTTTTCTCTGTAAACCACTTTGTGAACTTTTAGTTGAAAAGCGGTATATAAATACTGTTAATAATAATAATCCAGTTGCAGTAATTCACACCAGATTTTATCCCCCATTTTTCTGCCCACCCTGCCCCCAGCTTTTCTCAGACTTCTGCCAGCTATATAGGCAATTGGGCAGCCTACGGGTTGGGGGGGGGGGTACAAAACCATTTTCACTTACCTCCTGCAGGTGGTTCGATTCCCTCCCCCCACCAAAGCATGCAGCACAGCCTCCATTTGGCACAGCTGTATGCTATAACTCGGAGGAGGATAGGATTGGACAGTTAACTATAAAGGTATAGTGGACAGAATCAATTGCTTTATGGATACTGTGCAGATTATATTCATTCTTTTGTGCTTTTGTTTTAAACAAGAGAAACTATTGAGCAAGAAACAGAAAATCTTTCATTGGCCTCATATAGTAGCACTTGCTCTTCAAAATGCTTCTCTGTTAAGTTGTCTCTGACTGCTCAAATATCCTTCAACTGTTCTTTAGATATATTATGCCTGTATTTGCCACTCAGTAACATCCAATTTTAAAATTTTAAATCTGAGTTTATTTTGGTAGCCAATATCCAACAGCATAGGCACAGTAATTTTCAGTCTTTGCAGAAAACTTTCTTCATCTGTATCTGCCAAGGAACCTCTGTGCGCTGCAAGGTTTCTGGGGCATACTGAATCTTCAGAATGTGTTCATATAGGCCGGTGTGGACACTAGAATACATCCAACAATCCCACTGTTGTATATTGCAGAGGAAGATAGGTAGTATGACCAAGCTGTCTTTAATTGGTGTTCTCACTGAGGAATAAATCTGGAAAGGACTTAAGATTCTCCAGAAAATAGTCTGAAAGCTACCACTATAGTATATTTGATTGTTGGCATGCAATAGTAATTAACAGGCAGTTTATTTTATTGTAGCATTTGATAAAATGTAATGGTAGGTAGTATTTGACAGCTAACAAGATTTCAATTATTTGAAGCATGCCAAAATCAAAACAGTCAGGGCATGCCAACAAATTTAATGCAAAGTTTGATAAAGTTTCAGAATGTCTTAAACACTGGTGAAATAGATAATTTTTAAAGAGATCTTGGATATTTACAAATATTCATTTCAGTTCCATTTTCCTTATGTACTTACCATAAACAACTTCTGTGCTTCCAACCCAGAATCTGTTGCAGCTTCACCCTACATGAAAGACCCTGATGTGAACAGATCCTACAACCTTCATCAAGTAACTAGGTAGGCCGTTATAGAGTTTTATGACATAGATGTTGCCAGGCCATATTGCACCAAACTCTAGAATACATTTCAAGCAGTTGGGTCTCTGCTTCCTTTCAGTTCATATCTAAAACTTTCTCCCATCAGCAATGAAGTCTCATTAATTTCCAATACTTAGTGAACTACCAGAGAGTTTTTTTCAAAAGAGGAAGCAAACAGGCAGATCTTTGCCTAGAAACAAAGTTAGTCTCATATAGTGCAACACAGAAATTTCCTATCTCAGTAGCAGTCTTACTTTCTGCATTATACAGGACACTTCCACTAAAACCCAACATTAGAATTTAACTGAGAAATTAAGCAGTGTTACCTTAAGGGATGGTGAGTACACAGCTTCCAGGTTCCTGTCCTGGCCAAGGCCCCAGTTGTTTTATCTTTACAGCAACAGCCTGGCCTATACACCAACACCAGCTGTGCCTTAAACCACCATGGTTTCTTAGCAACCAACAAAGCAAGCCCATGTGATAGTGTACCAGGAGTGTGGCTTCTGCCACCCATCCCTAAGGGGGCTGGGAGGGGAAGAGCATCTCTTTTGTCACTTGTACACTAGGCTTGCCAGCAAATGCTCTCAAGACATTTGAGGAGGAGCCTTGGCAAAGCCTGCCCCTTAGGGAGATTCATTCAGGAAAGCAGAATCCTTTAGTACAAAAGAAGATGAATGGCTGTTGCCCAACACTGAGGCACAGAAGAACCTCAAGGCCAGAAAGAAGGCATTGCAACATCCAGTCAGACCTGACAAGGAGCGTCTATGCTCAAGTCTGTTTTACTGCAAGCTGACTTCACTGGGGGTATTTCTGATCTTGCCTTCTCTACAGGTTTCAGATAGGAGATGACACAGGGCATCATGTTGCTGCCATTTTAAGAGAGTACCTTTTACTTGCCATGTGCAGCCCAGCAGTTTGGGTATTCAAAAGCTCTGAGCAAAATCCTAGCCCTGAGCAGCTACATTGCCTTCCCCAGTTACTCATCTTGCTTTGTGGCCATATGCCTCCAGGCTTCCACTGACCCTTTTGAAAACTTGTCCAACCTGCACACAATCACCCAGTTAAGCTGCAGCTTCATTTGTTAGGCCACCAGTTTCTTGACTTTTATGTCAAGTTAAATAAAAGGGGAAGTGCAATCCACTAGAGGGATAGGCAGGTCACGTGGGTGTAATTATGACCTCTGAGGAGACTGGAGCATAGCATATGCCAGCAATGACTTGTTCTCAGCAGGAACAGCTTCTCCTTGGTTACCTAGGCAGTACAGGGCATCATTTGTCAGTAATTTCCTCAGCAACTGACTCTTAAGGGGAGACTGACTGAGAAGTTTAAATAAGACATAAGAACTCTCCAGTCAATCACTAGAAAGTCTTCCATAGCCTAAAACAGGAGTATCAAACTCATTTTATACAGTGGGCTGAATACCATTAATGTTCCCTGCTGGGGGACAGAAGTGATAGCATTAAGCAGGAAGTGATGTCAATAAGCAGATGGCAGCCAGAAATAAGTACTTTATGCTCATGGAGGAACTCATTAGCTCCAAATTGCAGAAGAATATCTGCAAATCTTGATCATGTATTCAAGATATGAGAGAGCCCACATCAGTGGGCCACACTTTCAAAGCACAAAGTGATGGCTTGGTAGAAGCAATGCTGTTGAAAGGGTGCCCCCATGTGGCAATTGGGCTCTCCCAGTACCTCAGCAGTATCTCCAGCTCTAACCCTCTTGGTTTGTGCCTTCCCCATAGCGTTTGTCTTCTGAGGCCTCCTTCTGTCTCTCTCCCAGAGCCTTGGCAGAAATGGTGCTGCTGAAAGGGCAGTGCCAGGAGAGGCCAATTATCACAAGGGCTGGATAAAGAGCTTCCAGGCCCACAGGGCTTCTGTTTGACACTCCTGGTCTGAAAGAAGCAAAAGCAACACTAAAGACATTTGCATATTCTTTCCTCCTCACCGCATCTGGCTCTAAGGATCCTTGCCTAGGTGAATAACAGAACATTAGAGATGGAATGACCATAAAGGTCATCTAGTCCAACCCTTTGACCATTGCAGGCAACTGCTATAGCATCCCTAAGAGGTAGCCAGCTAGCCTCTGCTTTGAAAATCTCCAATAAAGGAGAGTCCACAGCTGCAGGAGGCAAACTGTTCCAGTGCTAGATCGCATATACATTACAAGTTTCTGCATAACCCCCATGGTTTGACTAACAGCAGTATATTAATACCTACAGCCCATACCTGTTCATCCTCCACATGGGTGGCACAAACTTGTGTGCTCAAAACTATGCAGTAAGACATATGCAAATGTACTAATTTTAGATACATTTACTTCTAACACTTTGCCAACCCTAACTTCCTGAATTTTTACAGAATTCCAACTGTCCTAAGAGCAAAGCAGTGAAAGTTACCTACACACCGATTTCAATGATCTTGAGAATAGGAAATGCAATTTTTAAAAAAACCTAGAATTTTCAGATTACAAGGTAAACACCCTTTCCCCCATACACAATTGCTTGCATGGCATCTTCTTTCTTTTGGCAAATCTGTAAGGTCTTCCCCCATATTTGGATGGTGCTGCAGTCCCCCATACATTAAAGCTACCAAGCTGAGGTCAACTTTGAAAACTAAATCCAGGCACTGCAAATAATAATGTGCCTGGTACAGAAGACAGCAGATGGCAGAAACGGAGAGGAAGCTGCTACTTCTAAGCATTAATCTCAAGTAATTAGCCAATTTGAGAAGAGGCAGCCAAAAGGCAGCTGATGTGTGTATGTGCACACCCTCCCTCCCACAATCATCAAGCACTGAGCAGACATGGGCAAGTTGGATCAGAATTGCTACTCAGAGGACACCCACCATCTTGCTGGGAGGGGTCACAGCCTCCCCCAGGTTGAGAATCCAGCTTGCAAGCCAAGTTTCTCTGGACAATGAGGGAGCCCTTTTCAAAGAGCCAGGCTTGCACATGATGCACACAAAAGGTGGAACAGGGCAGAGCTGGATTCACCCTCAAAGGAGCAGTCTCTGCCTTTGGTCAGCGGGGCCACAGAGTGATAAGATTCCCACCAAAGTGCCCAGCAAACTGTCTCCAAATGGCATAGGGAGGCAGACCACAACACAGTGGGGTAAGCGAGGCTTTGCCTGTTCCACAGGCAAATAGACACCTCTAAATAGATACAAAAGCACCAGAATTGCTAGTGTGAACATTGACTTCAAGCCCACTTCAACACAGCACTTGAGTTGCTGCATAGCTTGAGGCAAGCCATTGCCTTTCAACTTCAGTTTCCCTTGTGTAGTGCAAACAGTGGTGTGTAACCTAAAACAATAAACTTCAGAACTAGAAAGTACATACATTACTTTCCAGCCGAACTAGCCAGTATCCTTCTGTTTTCAAATACATCAGAAATCCCGATTTCAAAGAGCTGTTTTTAGATTCCTTTTCAGAGCATTTTCCACCAAGCCCTCCCTTCCCTTTGGAAAACAAAGAGCCAGACACAGGTACTGAAGATTCACACCCATTCCTGTCTCTTATTAGGTCCAAGGGTTTATTTCATAATTCATTCATAGTGCCCAGAATTTCAACCAGAGAGAGAAAGAATGAACAGACTAAAGGGAAAGTTGTAAGATGAAATGTCAGTGCTTACAACAGTTTCCAAACAGTACCTTAGAGAGGTAGAGAGACTATGGCCAGCAGCATTAAGGGGAATAATAAAAGCTTCTTCAAATATATTAGAAGCAGGAAACCCGCAAGAGAAGTGGTTGGCCCTCTGGATGGTGAGGAAGGGAAAGGGGAAATAAAGGGAGATAGCAGAGAAATTAAATGAGTTCTTTGCATCTGTCTTCACGGCAGAAAACCTCAGGCAGATACTGCTGCCCAAATGGCCCCTCCTGACCAAGGAATTAAGTCAGATAGCAGTTAAAAGAGATGTTTCAGACCTCACTGATAAGTTAAAGATCAATAAGTCACCAGACCCTGATGGCATCCATGTCATGAATATGTGCAGTTTAGGCCTAGTAGCATTGCAAAGCCTGAACCAAAGTAACCCAGTAACATAGAAGTGGCTTGCATCCTAGCTGCAAGGAATTTACAACTCAATGGAAGGCGATAATGTAGCACCTCAGCGGACAGAGAGGCGCCATGAATCCCCAGTGGGGAGGGGGAGAACTAAGAGGGCTAGCATCCAGCCCCACTTCAAGAAGATTCTGTCCCCAAGAGTTCTGATTGGTCAGTTCAAATAAGTACAGAGTCACTTCATCCTGTAGCATGAGAAGTATAAGAACAAAGCCCAAAGGGGTGTCTTGGCTCTTTGTCTTTGGGTTTTGTCTCTAGGTGGAAAAGGTGGTGGGTGCACATCCTGCCCTGCCAGGACCATGTGGCTTCATAGGTAACTGGGGCTGAAGATCTACAACAGAAGCTGACCCAGGTGAGAGTTAGGGAATAATAGAGATAGATTTATTATTTTAATGCTGAGATATTTCCTAGAAGTTTCATGCCTCTAGTATTTGCTGCCTTTTGTAACCCTATGTACTTAATAAAGTAAAAATCCTTTTACCATGTGGTTTCATTGTCTGTTGGGAACAAAGGTTCAGAATCCTGCAGGTTCAGCAAGCTACCAAATCCTCATTGAGGACTAGTGACTTGAGGACTGAGGCTTTAAGTTAAAAAGAGTGCTCAGTGCCTACAAGGGACAGAATTAAGCCTAGAGGGTCTCAGTGTCCCTGGACTGAGACACTGGCACATACAGGGGGGTGGCAGTTCTACTGAACAGGGGTCCTTGAGGCTCTAGGGTTCAAGAACGAAGAACTCTGAGCACCCAAAACCCTGGGAGTGTACAACAAGTATATGACAATCCACCCAAGAGTAAGGAATTGAAGAATGAAGTTGCTGATCTCTTGACTAAAATATGCAACTTGTCCTTCAAAACGGCCACAGTGTCAGAGGATTGGAGGATAGCAAATGTCACACCGATCTTTAAAAAGGGAAAGAGGGGGGACCCGGGAAACTATAGGCCAGTCAGCCTAACAGCTATACTGGGTAAGATGGTGGAATGCCTCATCTCAAATGGTGGAATGCCTCATAGAATCTCAAAACACATAGACCAGGGGTGCTCAAACCCTGGCCCGGGGGCCACTTGTGGCCCTCGAGGACTCCCAATCCGGCCCGCAGAGAGCCCCCAGTCTCCAATGAGCCTCTGGCCCTCTTGAGATTTACTGGAGCCTGTGCTGGCCCAACACAACTGCTATCAGCATGAGGGCGACTGTTCGACCTCTTGCATGAGCTGTGGGACGAGGGCTCTCTCCATTGCCTGCTGTTTCATGTTTGTGATGCAGTAGCGGCAGCAAAGGAAAGGCCAGCCTTGCTTTGTGCAAGGCCTTTTATAGGCCTTGAGCTATTGCAAGGTCTTCATTCATTCATATAAGTTCCATCTCTAATATATTCATTTATGAAAATTTATTCAAATTTGAAATTTTTTCCCCGCCCCAACAGTGTCAGAAAGATGATGTGGCCCTCCTGCCAAAAAGTTTGGACACCCCTGACATAGACGAACGAGCCTTGCTGAGGGAGAATCAGCATGGCTTCTGAAAGGGTAAGTCTTGCCTCACAAACCTTTTAGAATTCTTTGAAACGGTCAACAGGCATGTGGATACAGGAGAACCCGTGGACATTATATATCTGGACATTCAGAAGGCGTTTGACACGGTCACTCACCAAAGGCTACTGAAAAAACTCCACAGTCAGGGAATTAGAGGGCAGGTCCTCTCATGGATTGAGAACTGGTTGAAGACCAGAAAACAGGGAGTGGGTGTCAATGGGCAATTTTCACAATGGAGAGAGGTGAAAAGCGATGTGCCCCAAGGATCTGTCCTGGAACCAGTTTTCTTCAACCTCTTCATAAATGACCTGGAGACAGGGGTGAGTAGTGAGGTGGCTAAGTTTGCAGACGACATCAAACTTTTCCGAGTGGTGAAGACCAGAAGTGATTGTGAGAAGCTCCAGAAGGATCTCTCCAAACTGGCAGAATGGGCAGCAAAATGGTAGATGCGTTTCAATGTAAGTGTAAAGTCATGCACATTGGGGCAAAAAATCAATACTTCACATATAGGCTGATGGGTTGTAAGCTATTTGTGACAGATCAGGAGAGAGATCTTGGGTGGTGATGGTCGATGAAAGCGTCAACCCAATGTGCAGCAGTAGCGAAGAAGGCCAATTCTATGCTTAGGATCATTAGAAAAGGTATTGAGAACAAAACAGCTAATATTGTAATGCCATTGTACAAATCGATGGTAAGGCCACAGCTGGAGTATTGTGTCCAGTTCTGGTCGCCACATCTCAAAAAGGATATAGTGGAAATGGAAAGGGTGCAAAAGAGAGCGACTAAGATGATTACGGGGCTGGGGCACCTTCCTTATGAGGAAAGGCTATGGCATTTGGGCCTCTTCAGCCTAGAAAAGAGACGCCTGAGGGGGGACATGATTGAGACATACAAAATTATGCATGGGAAGGATAAAGTGGATAGAGAGATGCTCTTTACACTCTCACATAACACCAGAACCAGGGGACATCCGCTAAAATTGAGTGTTAGGACAGACAAAAGAAAATATTTTTTTACTCAGCGAGTGGTTGGTCTGTGGAACTCCTTGCCGCAGGATGTGGTGATGACATCTGGCCTGGGCGCCTTTAAAAGGAGATTGGACAAGTTTCTGGAGGAAAAATCCATTACGGGTTACAAGCCATGATGTGTATGTGCAACCTCCTGATTTTAGAAATGGGCTATATCAGAATGCCAGATGCAAGGGAGGGCACCAGGATGCAGGTCTCTTGTTGTTTTGTGTGCTCCCTGGGGCATTTGGTGGGCCACTGTGAGATACAGGAAGCTGGACTAGATGGGCCTATGGCCTGATCCAGTGGGGCTGTTCTTATGTACCTTAACATCCCATTACCCCATTTCCTGAAGGAGAAACTGATTGAAGAGGAGGCTTTTTGCCAGGTTTTAGCAGCCTTTTGCTCATTTCAGGCCTAGCACATGGAGGTGGTTCAACCTTTCTTTGCAAGAGGGACCACTGAATGAATTGCTCCCTCTCACTTAAATGTCATAGAACACACATGCGCATTTCTCTTACAGAGACTTCAGCATCCAGAAGATTGTATTTTGTTTTAAAGTCAATATTCTCTACCAAGAAGTTGAATTCTGTGTTATGTACATTTTGACAATTAAGCAAGCTTCTCTTTATTTACTTAATTTAGCATAATTTATTCACTTTTTGGTAGTATGGTAAGGAACAAGGACTGGCTATACAGGACATCAAAGCCCTCTCTCTGGAAATCCTAATCAGCCCACTTGCCCTCCCAGGCTGCTGGAATTTCACCAGTAATTGAACCAGTAATTCACCAGTAATTTCAAGCCCATTCTTTGCAACCAGAAGACCTAAAATCTGTATTCCTTGTTTTATTTAAAGAAAGTCAAGATTCTCAGGCAAATAATTCAGCACCTAAATTTCACACTTAGGTAACATGCTCAGTATCTCAATACCCAACTACCACTGCTGTAAGGAAAGTCAATAAGCAGCAGCATATTTTTTCCCCAGTTGGAGGAGAAACGGAGAAGTAACGGACCATGAATCAAGTCAAAACAAGCTAGAATGCATGCACGCACCTTCACTGCCACTTAAAGAAAACAAAAAAACCCCACAACTTTCCACATTTCAGTGCCACCACATCTGCAGCTTCTCAAGTCTTTATGTATCTGAGATCTCATTATGTCTTCTCAACCATCTATGCGAAGTCACAAGGTCAAGTGAAACAAGATTTCAAACAGCTCCATGAAGCCAACCACAAGCTTAACTTGTTGGCCACTACAGAGCTGTTCAGAAAAGGCTCCTGCAGCCAATAGCACTTCATATCTGAGTTTATTCCAGATCAGTCAAGAAAAAGCAGCTCAGCTTATCAAACCAAGTGATCTAATGCCTTATGGGCCTTGCCCTCAGTTCATCCTCTAACCATGGGACTTTATTTCAAGATTGAAATCAAATTAGTTTATTCATAACACACTGCATACTGTCAATCATAGCCACACAACAATATCACACAACTTAGCAGTAACTTATGGCTTCAGAATTTATTTTAGAGGCATAGAAGCAATACTCTGGATCACTTTGCAGTGGGCATGTGCTGATGAAAGAGTGGGACTCCCAGACAGTATGGAGGGGAGGGGAGGGGAGGGGAGGGGGAGGAAGAGGAGAGGTAAGCCAATTTTCTTGGTTTATCAAAGGAAACTGGGGTTTAACAGGTGATAACTGAGTTTTATTGATGTTCAAACCAGAAACAACTTTGACCAACATCCCCACATAAAGGTGGAGGATGATCTAAACCAGGAGAGAGACTGGCAGCTTTGTACTTGCCCATCTACAGTTAAAATCCATTCCACTGGATATCAGGGACTGACGAGGCCAAGGATTAGATCAACGCCTTTATAAGATCAATCAGGATATGTTCATGTCTAGTCAAGCCCAAAATAAAGTTTCAAAAAGTACATCAAAACAGGATTTTTCTTTACACACATTTTCCTATAAAGAATTTTTTTTGTGAAAATAATTTCAACTTTTTCCCAAAATTGAAAAGTAAAACCCTAACCCTCAAGTGTCTAATACAGATGTTGTATTCCCAAACACTACTGGGTTTTCTTTAAGAAAAAAAGTCCTTAAAATACAAGAATCTTTCGAACAACAAGTAAAATCAGGTTAATACTAGAAAATATTAGTTCTTTAAAACTGCCACAACACAGGAAATTTTAGAAGCAGGGTTCATTCAGTGTACATTTGCTCTAAGATTGCCACTTTAGAAGACTCACTGACTAAGGAGTTTTGGAAATTTTATTTCTTGTGTTACTGTATCAAGTTTGCAAGTTCTGAGCTCTTAGTGTTACTATTTGATGTGACAGAATGTACTGACCAATGGGTTACATGGGCTTCGATCCTGCTCAGGCAACCCCTGGGAGCCAGATTTCATAGGCAGTTCAGCCACACCATTGGTTCTACAGAACAGCTGATCAGAAATCCAAGATGCCACGGAAAGAGAAAGAAATTGAACAGCAAAAGATCCTGATATTTGTGAGTGGCTGAGCCTAAAAGCAACGGTTCCCCAGCCCCGATTCCAGATTTTCATTCACTCCAGCTCTTACAATAATGAACTTTAAAGCAGTGTCAGGAGGGTTGCAAGTACAAGGCAGGTTGCTTAACAAAAGGACAGAAAATTGAACCAGGATAGGAAAATGTGCTGTGGTTGTGTGAAACATATCGAGATATTCTTCCACATAGGCTCAGTCTATTAACAAGATCATCACAAGTTAGGTCACCCACCTAGACACAAGCAGCCCTTTGGAACAGGGATGAACAACTTGAGCTAAGGCCAGCGGTGGAAACCAAAGGGGATAAAACTGCTGGCAGAATTAACGACAGGCCCAGACTTATTTATGCATTGTAGCACTGTGCATTGGCAGGGGGAAGGGAATAGGCAAACAAAAGAGCAATCTGTTTGCACACACACAGTCAGCCGAGATGGGAGAAGGTCCAACAGAACCCATCTGCTGTGTCAACCTTTCCCTGAACATCCTGCTTGCCAGTCCAAGAAATGTTGTGGGATGCAGCTGGGCTCTAATGTGGCTGTTGTTTTGGGAATAGGAGGAAAAGGTCCGTTTGTTCGGCTTTTTGCCCCAACTGCCCAGTTTCCAAGGTAGAGTATTTCCCTCCAGCCAGCAATTCTGCCAGGGACAGTCTAAAATCATACCATCCCCACCCCACCCCAGTACGTGCCCCTTTAAATAAACAAATATTTATATAGAGAATTTTATATAAAACTCTTTTTCTTTTATCACTCGTCATCAAAGTTCTGACTCAGCAGGAAGTTGGCCGCCAGATTTTCATTCTTCTCACAGGCAAAATATGCCTGGATCACCAGGCTCTCGGGGAAGCCCAGGGCCTTTAACTGGAGGGGGAGGGAAGGAAAGAGCAGAGAAAGAAAGAAAATAAGTTTCAAAAGTGTTCTGACTGATAACAGTTCATCTAGTGTATTGTACAATCTCAACTGTAGCTCAGTGGTAGAGCACTTGCTTTGCATGCTGAAGGTTTCAGGTTTAATTCCTAGCATCCCCAGGTCAGGTTAGGAAAAGACCCCTGCCCAAAGCCCTGATCAGCCACAGCCAGGCTCTCTTGATTCTGATGAACCAATGGACTAACTTAATAGACAGAATCTTCCTAGGTTCACTGTAGGGGCTCATATGATAAGCATTTGGCCAAAGAACAGCTGGGGCAACAACATATAATAAATAGTTTTACTCCAACCTCCTCTTTACTGCCTCCCCATTCCTCTCCTCTGTGGCTCAGGTCAGGGGCAGGAATATCAAAACAAGGATCACAGCAATCTGCAGTATTCTTCATCAGAAGGGATAGGATAGGATGCCATTATCAAAAGACTATGCACAGGTTTTCCCACAATGGCTTATAAACCCCATGATATTTGGCTTGGCATTGGGTTCCTGAAAAAGCACACTGCTGTTCCTTTTTCTAGTTTGTTTTTTAAAAGAAAATTTTCTACCATGTCTGAAAATATGCAAGTGATCAAGGGCAAAGATTCTCCCAGGCTACCTATCTTCCTCTCCTAGTCTTCTGTCATGTCAACCTAGCCCATTGGTTTAGCCCTATTGCCCGAATTCTTCTCTTGCTAACACAAAACTCATTTCCAAAAACTCATTAAATTCTACAAGAGCCTAACAGTGTATTCAAACAACAATGTGCAATTAAGCACATCTAAGAAAATGGGTATATCTGCATAATTATATTGATTTAAGTATCATATCTAGTTTCCTCAATACAGAATCCAGGTCTGATGGGCACAGATTATAAACAGCCTGGACCCTAGAATCACTAGGTGGTTGTAGCCAGTGCCTATGCCATTTAGAGCCAATTGTAACAGAATATCTAGAGACCCTGAAATCTAGAAGCCATAGCCGCAAATCTAATTTATGACAAACTTGACTTGGGGACAAAAACTTAAGCAAAACTACACCTTCAGACCACAAGTTCCAGTCTGCATACATTCCAAAACAGCTGGCACTTCCTGCCATAAAGAACTGTCACTCCAGACTATAACCAGTGGTTAAACTGCAAGTCCCATCTCCTCCACTCTTAATGTGACACAATTTCACAGAGCCACTACACCATGTCCCTCCCTTTATACTCCTAACTGGGTAAAGAGGAACTGTTTAATGTGGTGGCGATCTTCTGTTTAGGAGGGGGAATGGTCCCTATTCACACCAGCCCAGCATCTTTCCTAGTGGCCACTGGTATCTTTTCTGCATTGTTTTAGGTTATGAACCCACTGGGGGTAGGGAACCATTTATTTACACAAGTCACTTTGAGAACTTTGTGGTTGAAAAGTGCTATATATATTCTGAATAAAGAACAGAATAGCACTAGATAAGGGAGCAAGAAACAATTGTGTTCCCCTTCTTCCACCCCCATCCTAGTATTATTACCCTCTCTATGGCTTCTTTTTCCTGAGGCGTGACTTGGATGTAATTCATCTGAGGGGTTTCTTCCCCAATGGCACCCATCTCCCCTTCAATGTCTGCAATGTCAGCCATTTCACCTAGGGGTTCATTGAGCATCTGGATGAACTGTTCCTGGTGCTGGCTGATTTGCTGGAGGAGGAAGAAAAAAACAGTCAGTATTATCAAGGATGTACTCTCTCACTCTCCCATATCCCATATCCTTGGTTATTTCAGGGCCCTGGCTCAAACTCCACAGTCCTATTACCCCAAAAGGGTCTTTGACAACCAGAAGGGTCTTTGACAACCTTTGATCAGATAGGAATGATTAAAAAAAAAACTCAGGAAACATCCCATCTCCCTCTTTTTCTGCATTCAAATTCTTGCTCTTAGCTCACTGGATTCTCATGTACTCATAATTCTCCTCCCTAGTCCCAATGCAGGTACCACATCCACTTTATACAATAAAAATAAAACAAAAGGTAGAGTTCAATCAGGAGTGAACATCCTAAGGCCCAGACAGGACAAATCAGCAGAACAGGGAGCCACAAAGGTTGGCAGGATCCTTCAACTAAAACATAAGCACCTGAAAAACGTGTGGCTCTACTGATCAAAGCCACCACAACAGAGGCATTCAACTGCCCACACAACAATGTATAAGAGAAGCAGAACAGGCACATGCGTTGGTTTTTTGCCTCCTGGCTCAGACAAGATTTAAATTTCAAGAAGTCAGGGAGAAGCTGCTATGTGTGGGCTCCCTTCCCAAAGCAAGGAGGACAGTTCAGAACTTCTTCCTCTGTAACTACATCTCTCCCAGACCAGTATAATTTGAATCATTATGGTGCCTGCAATAGAGTCCCCAGATGGTTTTCAGAACTTGTACCCCACCACTGGTTACCTGCAGCAGTTGAGGATTCTCTTGGCCTAACTGCTGAAGCAGAGCTGGGAGCAGGGCTGGGTTCTGCTGGATCACTTGCCGCATATTCTGGAATTGTGGCTGATCTCGCAGAAATTCTAGAGGATTATCTCCTGAAGAAAGAGATGGCATTAAAGCCCTACAAATGGCACCAAATGAAAGGGGGAGCAAAGAATATACAAAGGGATGAAGCATCAAGTGCTCAGCAAGAGGTTATGCTCTCCCACCAAGCTAGCCAGCAATAGGGTAAGGCTCAGTTACCTACAACTATTACTTCCCCCAATCCATACATCCAGGAAACTATCTGCATAGAAATGGGGGGAGAGCAACTCACCTTCTGGGGCCGACTGCTCCTGGGGCTGGCTCTCCTGTATAGGGGCTTGCTCTGGTTCTGGGCTACCTGGGATGCCCTGCAAAATTAAGGAAAGAAAAGTTAAAAGGAACAATTTCAGAGACTTGTGTGCTTTTCAAGATACCACACACATTGATTGGTAAGGGGTCTGAGAGACTGGAAATATGCATGAGCTCATTATCAGGCCCAGAGCATTTGGACAACAGCATTGGTTCCTTACAGCCAAATCTGGGATAGAATTGTGGAATTCAACAAAAATCAAGACTGAAACAAAATAAAGAACAGTTGCTGCTATTGGCTGAAAACTTCCACTGACAAGAGGTGGAACAATTTCACTCCGCAGATGTCCATCATCCCATCATCTCCCCATCATCTCTCCTATAGGCAAGCACTTGCTTTCCAGGAAGGCAGGTCCTTGTGTTCCCAGAGGCACAGATATGCAAGGAGCCAAGAATTCTGGTTCATAGAAGAAATCATATATCCTGGCACTGAAAAATGTTATGCAAGAAAGAGGGTATGTTTACATTTACTAAATTCTTTATTTTAATGTTAATTTTTCCTTGTTTTTGTGAGGTTCCCAATAGTCTATACAAAGTTTCATCAATCAGGAAAAGAATTCTGAACACAGAACAACAGAGGTAGAAGAAAAGGGCCTGAGTCCCAAACCCTTCCGCATAGCAAAAGCTTTTCACATATTATCTGCTATTCCTTTCCCTTCTGAGCAGTATTTGGGTCATGGGTCAGTTGTGGGGAATGGAAGAAGCTGCACGGGTGGGATATGCCAATGGGTGATGCAAGTGGCATAGCTAAAGAAGGCAGGGGGCACATTGCCCCAGGTACCAGGCTTTGAAAACTTGACACTAGTGACCAAAATTGTGGAAACTGATAATTATTAATAATACGATCATATATATCAATAAATAGGTAATTTAATGCAGAATGCAATGAAACAGATTGCACTGAATTATCTGTATTCTATAAAAAGATATAGCTAAAAAACCAGAAAAGGAAAACACAAATGCCTTGTATAACAAGAAGTGTATTTTCTTAAATCAAAACTGCCAAATGAGACTGATTGTTCAGAGAGCCAATGAGGTGTTATGATACAAAATGGAACCAATAAGATGTTAGGATGAATCAGCTCTCATCTCCACGTATCATAATACAGTTACCCCTGCTAACTGGGCAAAGAGACACTTTTCCCAAGTGGTGCTCATATTTAGTAAGGGAGGAAGTAACTGTCCATCTTCAGCCCAGCACAGTGCATTTTTCTAGTGGCTGTTTGCTGGTGTTCTTCTGCATCTTTTTAGATTATGAGCCCTTTTGGGAGGGAGGGAGTCACTTAATTATTTGATTTTGATTGATTTAGTCTGTGTATCACTGTGAACTTTTTTGTTGAATTCTTAATAATAACCAGCACTAACACCAGAACTCCTATTCAGTTGTATAAAGGACATAAAGTTGGCCACTGGTTTTTTTGTTGATTACTGATTTGTTGGGTGATTTATGCTTTTTTCACTCTCCCCCCCCCCCCCCGTTTTTGGAGAAAAAAAGTCATTAGCCACTCAGAGGGGTGCACAACCTTTCTAAGCAGACTGTAACCCAGAAGTAATTGGCGGTGACAAAATCTGCAATTACTTCCAGATTTTGCTGTATGGGGAGGTGTGAAAAATTTTTGTGCCCTGGGTGCCACTAAGCAGTGCTCACATCGCCCTGGCACATCCACCTTAGCTGGTTTGTCCCACGGCTCCTCCTGTTCCCATTGCTTAGCTGGAGCTGACTGGAGTTTCCTCCTTCCACCCTAGCTTGCTCCTAATCTGCAGGAGCTATTTGTATTTGGGAATGGCAGGAAGAAGTGTACACAGGCACATCCTCCCTCCTCAGAGCATAGTAGCATTTACCCTGGGGTCCTAGGTATATCCAGAGACAATCCCACAGGCTGTTGCAAGACTCAAAGCAGTCTGGAAGTCGCTTGAGATAAATCTAGTGTAGGGGTCTACCCCTAGAGGGGCCTGGAGCAGGCTTGTTCCATCCCCAGGGAGGCCTCAGATTGGCTGAAAGGGGAGGGGGTTCCAGCACCCTTGTCCTCCTCCCTAGCAGAGTCAACAAACCTGGCCTAGGAGCAGGAGCTGTTCACCTCACAGCTCCCTGCTTCACTCTGACTCCCTCTCATCCCTGGCCTCCCTGTTTTATGGAGCAAGTCCACCCCTTTGGCCCCTCCCCTTCCTCCAGGTGGGGCAGAAAAGGCCTTTCCTGTTCCTGGCTTGTTTCCTGTAGTGTTCCTTGTTTGCCCTGCCAGCCCCCTCTGGCTGGTTGGGGTGAGCCAACCTGCTTTGCCCCCTTCAAGGGCAGGGAAGCCTCCCTACCCTGGGCATGGGGTGCCTGCTCCAGGGTAAGTCGGAGGTCGGGGCATCTGGGAGGGGCCCCAACATCTAGTATCTCCACACAACTCTAGATTTTTCTAATACAACTTCTAAGCAGCTGCGAGTCTTGCAAAAGCAGCCAAATGATGGGCCAGGATGGATTGGCAGGGATCTTCTGGGGGCTCCAGAATGTGCCCCAGCTCTGAAGCCACCCCTGTCTCTGGATGAATTCAGTTACCATTTGCAGCATGGTGACCCCCACTAAACTCAATACAAGGAGAAACTAACACCCAGCAATGCAGTGTTATTTTATTGCACAAGCTTTATTGCACACCTCAGTTTATTGCACACCTCACCTTTATTGCACACTTCACAATACTGTTTGCTACTTCTGATCAAAACTGACATCCTGTTGTACAGAAGACATTACCAATGCCTTCCAGAGTTCCATTTTGGGACTAGTTGCCTTAACAGCTAACACACCACTAAAATTTGCTGAGATGTGGCCTGTAAGGGGCTTGCCAAGGGAAAGGAAAACTTTTGCTGCCTGTTGCAATGACTATTCAGCAGAGGTGTGCTGAGGGCAAGATGTATTCATAAAACATGATACAATGGGCCCTCTATATCTGCAGGTGCTTGGTTCTGGGACTCCCCACGGATACCAAAATCCAGGAACGCCAAAGTCTTGCTGCCTCAACTCCATCTTTGGTGGCGCTCTAACAAGATTCACCAGCTTCCAGATGGGTCAGAGCAGCCACCACCATCTTGAAGAAGGGTGGCAAGGGGGTGGCAGCACGGCCTCCACCCCTGCAGTCATTCCCCTCCATAAAGAGAAAACAAAGAGTGGCAAGCTGGCTGCTCTTTGCAGTGGCTCTGCTCCTGCAGAGGGAAAAGGCTGCAGCAAGAGAGGCAGTGCTGCCACTCCCTTGCCATCCCCTCTGCTGGTGGGCAGATCCATGGTTGGTGAAATCCAAGCCTGAAGATAAGGAGGGCCCACTGAACTGATTTTCTTTACTCTGTGCAGGTGATATTATGCAACATTAATTTATCTCAAGCTTCAAGGATTGCAGTGGCACTATGCATACACACAATGCATAACTCCTCCCACTCCCCCCAACTGGCACAATATTTCTCATGCAAGTTACCCTTTGCAAGCTGCTCTAAAAACCTCACCTGTGTTTATGCTGAGAAACACTGTGGTTACCCCTGTGGGTTTCCACAGTGTAATGCCAGCAAGGAGGATAAAAGAGCAAATGTCATGCACTCAAATGAAAACTCGTTACATAGTCACCCTTCAACATGACTCAGAAAGCTTGACACAGTGCCTACTTCAAGCTACCAAAAGAAATCTGGGAGAAGAGATTTCTCTGCAAAAGGTTACAGCAAGTCAGTGGAAGGAGCCGAATGGAAGATAAAAGAAAGGGCTTCTTGACCCACAACACCAAATCCCCCTGGTAGAACTGGAAGGAAGGCCAAAATATTCCAGCAGTCAGAATAAGCCCCATTGTTCTCACCGTTAGTAGGTACTCCACAGCTCGGTGAGGATTGTTGTAGCTGGCTCGGAGTGCTGCTACCACCCGCTCTCGCTCATATCCCATTGACATGATTTCTGTCAGCATCGTCTCATACTCTGAACCAGTAACTGAAGATAGAATTGGAAGACAGCTTAGTGTTAGGGAATGAGCTGCTGTTACTGGTTTTAACCAAGCCTTGCATATCAGAAGGGGATCCAGAAAGGCAGGTGGACCAAAAGCAATGAGCCGCTTTGCCATTTACAGCATCTTTGCTAAAAGCAGCACAAACCTCTGCCCACCAGTTGCTGCAAAACTAGGAAGGCTTGCCCTGGATCTACTCCTTTGCACCTGATACTTGCACATTAGTATCTGGTCCCCAAAACCTCAAATCCAATTTCACTTTCCAAGTGCCCAAGACCAGATTCAAAGGTTTCCTCTGAGGGCAAGACAGTAATCTAGTTCTCATCACACAAAGGCCTAAAAAGATGTTACTCCCTCAAGCCCCCAGAAAACCATCAGGTGCAAAGGAGTTGGAATTCAGCTGCTAAATCTCATTCCCCTCCAAAAATGAAGACCAATGAGAACTCCTGCATCTCAAAGCCATAGTTTCAGTGCTAGTTCATGCTCCCTCAGCATCATGGTCTTGTTCTAAGGACTCTAACTTCCAAAATAAAAGTGGTCAACAGAGATGTTGGAGGCTGTGATGAGATCCACTGAACTGCTTCAATCAATGAGTCACACTGTCCAACAAAAGCTTTATCTACAATAGGCATCATCAACCTTTCCAGATCTGAAACCAATCTTGTCAGGTTTTTGGCATCCCAGGTTTGAGATTGTTATTAGCCAGGATGTGGCAGGAGGCCCTGATATCTGGGCCTGGTGTGAAACAATCTGCAAAGCAGCACAGCTGATGCAATCAACTGCACTGTCTTGTGACCAATCAGGTCACCCTACTCTGATTGGCTGGCCCCAGTATATATGGGGGCAAGAACAGACACCAAATGTGGGTTGTTGTGGTGGAGTTTCTGCATGTTGTGCTGCTGGTTTGTGTCCTGACTTATTGTGACTGTGACCTGCTGTATCATGACTTCCAGATCATATGACTGACTACTCTTCTGCCTGCTCCTTTTACCAGTACATGCTTCTACAACAAGCCTGTGTCTGCTTCTTTGGCTCTGTTTGGGATTGCCAGCTTCTTGTACTATCTCCCTACGCTCCCGTGCCACTCTGCTATTGGGAAAGCAAGGGCTATCCTCCCCTGCTGACCTGACAAATCTTTTAATCCCAACCTGTAACATGGAACCCATTTTTAACGCTTTACTATGCATATCTTTCTTTTTCTCTAACTCCCTCCCTCTGTTTCCCTCTCCCTGCACTATCTTTCTCCCCTCTTAAAAATTCTATAAACAAAATATAGTGGTGGTGGCAATTCTGGGATGCAACCCATTTATGGATCTGAAAACACCAGCTGAAGACCAATGTCCTATTTATGCCATGTCTCCATTCTCTGTGAAACAGCAACTGAAGACAACTTGTTTTAACAACCATTAGCCACTTGAGGGCAGCATCTCCTAAGCTATCCATCGCTGCTTTGGAGAAACTGGCAGGATCTGGCTTGGACACCAGGTATATACCAGTCAAAATAGAGGGAAAGGGGTATGACGGTCCCAACCATAAAGATAAAATTGTAGCTAAGCAACTGAGAGCTCTGCACTGTGACCAGCAAGAAAAAATGCTCACCTACCTAAGGTGGAGGCTGCATCATCTTCACGTCCCATGCTACCTGAAGAGGGAACAGAGCTGCAAATTTAAGAGAGAGAAATAGTAGCTGGGTCCTTCCAGATAACTGGACAAGAAAACTGCAAGAGCCAAAGACCACCTAACTAAAGGAACAGCTAATTTCCCCCTTCTCTCTTACTCCCACAGTGGACAATAAGCAAGCTGCTTCATGGACAACTGCTGTGTCTGATGGCTCCCGCTAGACTTCAGCAGCAATGTCTGGAGTGTTTCCACTTTAATCTTAGTTCAGGAGTCTTCTCTGGATAGAGAAGGAGTGAAATGGATGAACTCCAACTACGCTGTAAGGCCATGAAAAAAAGTCTGCCCTCCATTTGCTTTTTATGGACCTTGTCATTACTCCTTTGTGCACCCTCTTCACAGCTATCTAACAAACCCAGTTACCAAACATTACTGTACTCCTATACTCTGGAAGCCTAACAGAGGTTAGAGAACTGAGCCTCTCTCTGGGGCATGAGTCACTTCTAGACTGGCTCCTTGTCTCTGTATGTTGCAGCCCTGCTATCAAACCCATTCTTCCCTCCATATATAAGGACCTAGTTTCTATTTTAAGGGTCCCAAATGCAGAGAAAGATTTTGCTCCATGTTAACAGACAAAAGCACACATAGACCACTGCTAACTAGCAGTGATAGAAAACAGGATAATCTTCCCACTATCATCTGTTCTAGCATTAAGAAGTAAGCTGCTTGCACTAGCAATACAAACAACGCAACCTACAACAACTGAGCGCTGCTGAGAATGATGGGACAAGTCAAACCTACCCAAATGTGGATTCCAGAGGGGAAGCTGTCACCGACTCTTCAGAAGGTTTTTCTTCCCTTGACGGAGTTGTTGGTGCGGGTGCAACAGTAGCTGCTGCCGCAGGCGGCGTTTGCCCAGAGGACGGTGTGGACTCTGAAGCGGGCACTGCATCACTGGGTGAGGGAACAGGAGCCCCTGAGCCTGCTTTGTTCTGAACAGAAAACCAAAAAAAGCCTCAGGTATGACAAGGAGACATTTCTACCTGACAGAGAACACTCAGCAACTTGCAGAGAAAGCAATTGGGACTGATGTTCAAGTTACTTGTAAGCAAGAAAGAGGACACCTTTCTTAATATCAAGATACTACGATGTTTTCAATGCCCGGTAATCTAGTTCTCATGCTCCCCACCCCCAACCCTCAAACTCCTTTCTCCTACCTGCATGATCAAACACTCCTACTAAACCCTCTTTCTCCAGCACACTATCTTTTACAGCCACTGCAAGAGAAGACTGCTGAGGCCCAGTCCCTCCTCTGGCCCAAGAGAAGTATTACTATGAAGCAAAAGAGGCACCCAGTCATACCTTGGTGACCATCACCACCACAAAGTTCTTCTCATCAATCTTGTACTCCTTGATGGGGACATCATCACTCAGGATCTTGCCAGCATAGATTAGCTTCTGGCCCGACACTGGGAAAGCCTCCTTGCCTTTTTCAGCCTCAATCTTCTCCTTAAGAACTCGGACCTGCAGGTCAAAACCAAGCTAGCTCCACCATCCAACTTGTAGTGAATGCACAAAAGGCAACTCTTCCTCCCCAAATCAACAGTCAGAACAACAAGTCTTTGAAAAGTCCCTACCAGGCATAGCCCTTCAGTAATGAGGCCACTTACTTTTAAACAAATTGCTCTTTAGAGTTCATTCTGTGTCCATTACCACTGATGGGAGATGGCTTCAAAATAGCTTTGACCTCTGGGAACCTTTACTGCCCTATCCACTGCCACTCATACCAAAGTCAAGGGTAGATACACACCCAGTACTATTGCCATTACTTTTACATCTACCAACTACAGGAAACTAGGGCCCCCCAAAATAGTGATAATGAATAACAAAATATGTAACCTCTTCTTTTTCAAGGTTTTACTTCTTTTTCTGGCAACTAGCAGCTAGGTAACTCCAATGGACATACTGAGGTGTCGCATACCACAACCTTATCTGGTAAGTGAGTGTGAGCAGAACTGACACCTGATCATTCAAGGTAGACCAGCAGCATTAGTCAGGGAATACACGGTCAGTACGCGGAATACACGGTAAGTAGGCTTTAATCCAGTTGAGTAATCCAGATCACTCACAGCGCAGATCATTTATGTAGTAAGTTGACACTCTATATTAATAGCACTGTAACTGGATGTGTATCACCAGAATATATGGATCTGCTAGCCCAGGGGTGTCAAACATAAGGCTCGGGGGCCAGATGGGGCCTACAGAAGCTTTTTATCCAGCCCTCAGGCTCTCAGCTGCTGAGCACTGCTAAGGTGTTACTGGTGTTACTGAGGTGTTACCACTTGTAAGGGCAGCCCACATGAAAATTCGGCTCTCCCATATCTTGAAATATGATCAAGACTTGTGTATTTTCTCTTCTGTCATTTGCAGCTAATGAGTTCCTAAGTGAGAAAAAGTGCTTATTTTTGGTTATGATCTTTTTAATGACATCACTTCCAGCCCTCAGCAGGCATCATGAACGCTGTTCAGCCCTTGGTATGAAACAGGTTTGATACCCCTGTGCTGGCTATTCACTTTCACATCCAATGTGTCCTTGAGCACGCATACACGCACATCCCTATTTACACATGGCGTGGTAGTGACAGTGCAGGTGATTACTAGTGCCTGCTGCTTTGAAATGGTTGACTAAATGTTCACACAATATTGCAAACTGATGTGATCATGTGTACATGTTCCTACAAAAGCCCAAAGTCCTTGATACAGAAACTTTTGTAGAGTGGGAGTCACTTAGGCTTTTTACATTTCATTCTTAATCTTGCCGGAAATGTAACAATAGTGGATATTTTTAAGCATTTACAAGAATAATCTCAATGATGTAAGAAAGAACTTTGAGTATGGTAGAACAGTGAAGATAGGTTAGAAATCTTCTTAAACCAAAGGTTGCCCACCAATACAAGCATCATATGAGAAAGTATTGTGCCAGTTGTGAAATGTCAAAACTGCCCAAGATAACATGCCTCAAATCCTCAATAAAACATAACATGCCTCAATAACATGCCTCAATAAAAAGAACCAAGGATCACAGATCAGAGGAAGAGCATCTGCTTTGCATGCAGAAAGTTCTAGGTGCAATCCCTGGCATCTCCATACAGGACAGAGAAAGATCCCTGTCTAAAACCTTGGAGTTTGTCATTTGTTGACAAGACCAATGATCTGACTTAGCATAAGGCAACCTCCTACAGTACATTCCTATATTGGTAATTTTTTTTCTGTTAGTCATCTTGAGTAGCACAAACACTCAGTACTGAGCAGAATGTTGTTCTGACTGCACTAGGCCCGAACCCAAACAAGATACTGCCACCACCAACAGGTAACTCCAAACAGTATAAGCACCCAAACAGGACAGAGATGTAGGAGAAACAGGGAGGATATGGTGTTCATCAGCTCCTAACGCCTTTCCAAGCAACAAGCAGGCTTTGGTGATGAAAGCTATGGAAAAAAGGGCACTTTGCACAAACAGCCAGCTTCTTTCAGAGTACTTTACCCACATCTCCATGGAATTCTGACTTACAAATATTATTTCCCTGGATGACTTCACACACAACATGGAATCTTCCACCCCAACAGAGACTGAAAGGGCAATGCACCCCACAAAAGTAAGTCGAAACAAATGAGTGCTGTAAATATATCTCATGTTTCTAAACCCCCCCCCCCCATTTTAGGTATCATCAAATGTCTCTTTGCTATAAAAATGTGTTGGCTTAACCTCCCTTTCTCCCACAACAGCTAATAATAGCAAGCATATGCTCTCTCTTTGGGAATGCCAAGTACTCCAACCATTGCTACTGACAGCCCAACACCCATTATGAGCCCTTGTGTTTATTAGCAGTGCAGCCTGACCACATGAAACAGAACCACCATTAACCACAAAGTTCCACTACAACTTCCCATAACATAATGCCCCAGCTACTGTACTTTCTCCCTCAACAGTACACACACCAGGAGTACACTACAGTACACACACCAGGAGATACTGCTCTCACTCTGAGCATACATTTAAAGGCCATGTATTGCTGCTTGTGTATTTCTTGCTATTCCCATTATGCTCTCCAAAGACAGCTTACCCAGAGGGGTAGAAAAGACAGGACTCTCCACAAGCCTAACTGCATATGGTTTGCAGAGGCTGCTGATGTTCCCATGGACAGTGGGGGTGTGACTGGCAGGGTTTTGCCTCTGTGGAGTTATTCAGGTTCTAGTTTTACCCTCCCCCCTTGTGCTGAATTGGCTTAGGATTTGGCAAATGTTACCCAGACTTCATGCCAATGTAGCAGGGATGCTGGTATCACTTGAGTAAAGGATTGCACGGTTACCAGCTGCCCCACTTCTCATATATGTGCCTCTGACTGCACTAGAGAGGGAAGGAAGAAAAAAATTACTATAACCCTAATCAAAACTCTTTCCCCAAAGCCCATCATCTTAACCACACCATTTCATCAGCTCTGAATTCCAAAAAAAACACAACTCTTTAAGAGAGTGGTTCAATTACAACCACATGATAATGAGAGTCAACTACAACTAGGACCCGCGACCGGAAGCTACCCTCGGCGGAAGAAGCCTGGCCTGGCACTGCTGGCCATGTGCAAGGCGGGAGTGAGCGTATCTTGCTCTAGCCTTGAATATAGTGACTTATGGACTTCCAACTCACCCCATGTAACCCCCTGGAACGGACCTACATTCCAGACTTGAATGCTCTGTGTTTGTGACTGACAATACTCTCTCACTGTATGTAACCGTGTTCTGGAATCTTATATTTGCTATCCAGTTGTTTTTCTGTTCATGAAACTGAAACATTTTCTAATAAAAAGTTAATATGTTTTCCTTCATCGTTATTTCAGTAGATCAAAACACTAGCAAACTAGTGCAAACTGTAGCAGAAAAGGTAAGCTATAACAGGGGCTAAGGTTTCCTTATGCACAATGTGGGTCATAAAAGTAATTCTGGATATTTTTTTTGGGGGGGGGAGGCTGGAGAGAAAGAGTCACATGGACACTTACAAACTGAGGCTGTTTTATGATATAATTCCAGGGTTACACAAGATAGGAAACCATCTGAGGACAGCTAAATCAGAGAACAATGTTGGTAATGCAACATTAAGATACTGAAGTCATGTATAATTTGTTCAGTTCACCTTCAAAAGTTGGGTGGAAAGTGTTGGAGAAGAACAGTCCAATTACATAAATCAGTGCAACAACCTGATAACATGACCCTTGGAAAACATGAAAAAACACTAGCATGCAGATTAACCCATTTCTGCTCAGCTCACAGGTGTATGCATTTGATCCCTGTTTCATATATGCAACATAGGGCAGAAATGGTTTAACTTATTAACTAGGAATATGTGCAAGCAGTATATTCAAACCAGAGGAACAAGAAGTGGGATGAGATGGGGTGGGTATAAAACAGAGAACACCTGCATGCTGACATCATCTTTCTCAACCCATTTCTTTCCAGCCCACAGGTGTACACACTGGATCCCTGTGCTGAATATGCAACATTGGTCAGAAATAGTTTAACTTGCTAGACTACAAATGTGTGCAAGCAGTATATTCAAACCAAAGAGGAACAAGAAGCGGGATGGGAGGGGGAATAATACAGAGAACACCTGCATGTGGAAATCATCCTTCTCACTCTTCTCTCTTAACTCATTTATGTCCAGCACACATGTGTACACATTAGATTCCTGTTGAGTATATTCAACATGGAGCAGAAATGGCTTAAGAAGCAGTTTTGTTTTTTTAAAGAGTGGCAAGAGTTGCAAAGGGGAAAAAGGCAGGGTTTCTTTTTCCACGTATAATAGCTATGTAAAATAGAAGCTTTTGCAGATGCAGCTTATAGAAAGATTGCACCTCCCAAGTTTTCTTCTCTACATCGGGGTGGGTAAACTTTTAACTTTAGGGATCCTGGACCTTTAACCCAGTGATTTTCAACCTTTTCCATCTCATGGCACACTGACAAGGCATTAAACTGGTCAAGGCACACCACAAGGTTTTTGACAATTGACAAGGCACACCATGCTGCCAGTGGGGACTCACATCTCCCATTGGCCCTATTAATAAATGACCTTCCCCCAAATTCCTGTGGCACACCTGTGGACCACTCGCGGCACACCAGTGTGGCTGCTTTAACCATTGCATGGGAGAGAGAATTTCAGCAGATGCAGAATGTCATCCATGAGAGCTTCTCATCCAGTGTGTAATTAGTTTGTGGAACTGTTTGCCACAAGAAGTAGTGAAGGCATCTTGCCTGGATGCCTTTAAGAGAGGATTGGACAGATTTCTGGAGGAGAAGTTCATTACAGGTTACAAGTCATGGTGGGTATATGCAAGGTCTTGGTTTTAGAGGCAGGCTGCCAGATGCAGGGGAGGGCACCGGGATGCAGGTTGTGCCTGTTGTCTTGTGTGCTCCCTGGGGCATTTGGTGGGTCACTGTGAGATACAGGAAGCTGGACTAGATGGGCCTTTGGCCTGATCCAGCGGGGCTCTTCTTATGTTCTTACCTGCTGAAATTCCTTCTCCTATAGTAAAGGAGAAGCAAAGTTTCAACTTTAGGAATCCTGGACCTTTAGCAATTGTAGAGAAGAGTGAATTTCAGTGAGGGAAGCTTGTGATCTCATGGATGAGAAGATGCAGCTGCTGAAATTCTCTTTCCCACACAATGGTTAAAGGTCCAGGATCCCTAAAGGTAAGAGTCTGCCCACCCCTGGTGCAGAAGAGGGAGTGTCAGCAGGTGCAGCTTCTCACCTCACAGCCAACTGCCCGCAGGGACAAGAGTCCCCCTGCATTCCCACCCCCACCTGCAGCAGGTCTCCTGAGAGAGGCTCCAAAGTACTCTGCAAGTGGGTCCCACGCTGTGAGCTGGAGAGGATCTCAGACCTGGAAGAGAAAGGAGGGAACTGGGGCGCAGGGGGCGGGCTGGCGGACGCTCCCCGCCGCAGGGGGAAGAGTGGGGGAGGGGAATGTGGCGGCCACACCCTCTGTATGACGTCAGCGACTCCTCCTCGCCCAGCCCAGCCCGGCTCGTTTCTATGGTGACAGAGCCGGGCTGGGCTGGGCGAGGAGGAGTCACAGGCGTCGCTCGGGAGCAAGGCGGGGGGGAGGAGGAGGAGAAGCGGGCAGGACCCGCAGCCCTCACCGTCTCCTCAGGCTCCATGCGGATCTTGAAGGTCTGCTGCTGCAGGGTCTTCAGGGTGACGGTCACCGCCATAGCGGGCGGCGACTGGCGGTTCCTCCTAACGGACTCAGCGGGGGGGCCCCCACAACAACATGCAACTTCACGCCGCCGCCATTTTACTCGCCCCTTTGCGCCACTTCCGGTCCCAGGCAGGCGACTCGCAGGTGACGCAGGGCATAGAGCGGACGTTTCTCCAACCATAGAGGCGGAAGGGCTAGAGCTGCACGCGCGTACATACACCGCCTGCCTTCCACCTCTTGGGGGGGGGGGGTTGCTCAGTGGTGCTGCGGGAGGGCAGAGGGCACAGGCGGCGCGTGTCCAGGGGAGCTCTGGCTGGAGCCACTAGCAGCTGGGGTAGAGGGGTGCTGGGAAGGCAGGTGGCTCCTGTGGATCAGATGCTCTAAGAGCCCAAGCCTTGGAGTGTCTACTCAGAAGTAAGTCCCATTAGAGTCAATGGGGCTTCCTCCCAGGAAATTGTGGAGAGGACTGCCTCCTGAGAGCCCACTCCTAGGCATGTCTACTCAGAAGTAAGGCCCATTACAGTCTATGGGGCTTACTCCCAGGTAAGTGTGGGTGGGGTGGCAGCCTCAGAACCCACTCCTATGCGTGTCTACTCAGAAGTAAGTCTCATTAGAGTCAATGGAGCTTACTCCCAGGAACGTGTGGACAGGATTGCAGCCCAATCCTATCCAACTTTCCAGCTCCAGTGCAGTGCTTACCACAAGCACACAGTGCAGCTGTGGTAAGGGAACATATTCCCAGATCTTAAGGAGACCCCAGTGACTGCCCCTCCACCACAGAATGCAGCACACACCCCACTGGCACAACTGCACCAGCACTGGAACATTGGATAGGACTGGGCCCTCATTCACTCTGTGCTGCACTGCAAGGTTGGCTTGAACTACTCTCATCCTTGGGTCCATCACCCAGCTGTAGTACTAACAGGGGGACTACCTTGCAGGGGTAGGGCAAGCCACTCTCTTCAGTCCAACCCCGCAAAATAGCAGCAGATATGCTACAAGCTCCCAGCAGTCAAGGAGGGGAGTTCATAATTGAGGACAGAGCAGCAACAGCAGGATTGGTTAGGTCTAGAAAGCCCAGACACTGGAGAACCTCTCTTCTTAGCAGCATGGAGTCCTCCCTCCACAATGCCAGGCTATGGCCTTACACGGGGATCTGGGCCCCTGACGAGATAGCAAGACCCTGCCAGGGAAGTCAAGGAGCCATGCTCTTTTCTGTTCCCCTTCACACACTTTAGGCCACAGAAGAGGGTGCCCGCCTCACCCAATAGCAGCTTGATGGAGTGAAATGGCTGCAGAAGCTGGGCACTTCTCCCACCACCTCCAGTGGGATGGCCCCTTTGTCCACTTTTCACTTCTGTCCAAGGAGTAGGAGAAAAAGCTCATGCCAGGTTATCCTGGCATAAGCAGACCCACCTATTTCTAATGCTATGACTCTTGTTCTCTATATCCTCCTACCAGCTTTATCAAGAGAACTTGCCCAAGGCAGATCTGGCCCCAGATACTGAGGGGCTCTTCCCAAGCAAGACAGAATACAGCTGCCTTCACATCATCAGTGACCACCTTACCACATCACACAGGAAGATGGTGCTGGGACACCTCCCCCCACTCTGCCAACACAGCAAGAAGATACAGATCAAAGGGGATGAAAGAAAGCCCTAATACAACTGCTGTAAATAATTCACTACTTTACCTCTGCAGGTTTTCCTACTATCCTCCTGTCATGAATATGTAGTTTAGGCCTAGGTTAGCATGTGAAGCCTGAACCAAACTAAGTCAAGTAATGGAGAAGTGGCTAGCAGTTCCTAGCTGCAAGAATGTGAGTAAACAAACAGATTGTTGTCTCTCCTTTGCTGGCCAGAAAGGACAGACGACAAGAATTACAACCCATTGGAATGTAGCACCTTTGTAGACTGAACAGCACCTTATCAAGCTGATGGATCTCCATCTGTGGATCTCCAGTTGGGAAGGGTAAGAACTAAGAGGGCTAGCAGCCAGGCCCACTTCGAGAAGGTTCTGTCCTCAAAAGTTTCTGACTGGACAGTCTAAGTATGAAGTTACCTCAGTACTATTAGCATAAGAAGTATAATGAGTGCCGCAAGGGGTGTATGTGGTTCTTCTTGAGCAGAGTTTTTGGGTGCAACATCCTGCATGCTTGTGAGCTCCATTGTCCACCATGGGCATCTGGCCTCACAGGTAGACTGGAGCTAAGAGATCTACAAGAGTAACTGACCCAGGTGAGATTAATAGAGATAAGCCAGCTATCTTTAATTATTTCATTGCTAATATGTTTCCTAGATTAGGGGTGTCCAAACATTTTGGCAGGAGGGCCACATCATCCCTCTGACACTGTGTCAGGGGCTGGGAAAGAATTTACAATTTAAAATTTGAATAAATTTACATAAATGAATATATTAGCAAGGGAACTTATACAAATGAATGACGCTCTTGGAATAGCTCAAGGCTTATAAAAGGCCTTGCACAAAGCAAGGCCAGCCTTTCCTTCACTACCACTGCTGCATCAGACATGAAACAGCAAGTAGTGGAGGGAACCCTCTCCACAGCTCAGATGAGACGTCCTCATGCTGAGAGCAGTTGCATTGGGCCAGCGTGGGCTCCAGCAAGTCTCCAGAGGCTCATTGAAGACTGGGGGCTCCCCAAGGGCCTGATTGGGAGCCTCCGAGGGCTCCAAGTGGCCCCCAGGCCGGGGTTTGAGCACCCCTGTCCTAGATGTTTATGCCTCTAGCATTTGCTGCCTTATGTAACTTGATGTACTTAATAAACTAAAATCTATTTTAGTAAGTTGTTTCATTGTCTGTTGGGGACAAAGGTTCAGAATCCTGCCTAGCTGCTCAGCAAGCTACCAAGTGCTCATTGAGATCTAGTTAACTTGAGGACTGAAGCTTTAATTGGAGAAAGCACTCAGTGCCTGCAAGGGCTAGAATTAAGCCTAGAAGGTCTGAGTGTCCCTGGACTGAGGCACTGGCTCATACAGGGTGGTGGCAGTACTACTGAACCGGGGAGCCTTGAGGGCTTTAGGGTTCAAAAACCAAGAACTCTGAGCACCCCAACCCCCCTAAGTTTGCGACACTTCCCCATTTTAAAGTTAGGTATTAACAGAAGTGCTTCCTTAACCTTTTAGCACAAGCAACTACTTTTTAAAATGACTTTAAAAACATTTCACCTTGCCAGCTGCTCAAGCCCATTATCCTCTACTACAGTAGGGGGCACCTTCTGGAGCATTTGTTGAGCTCTACATTCATCAGTTGGGACCATTCTGGTGGCTTTGTGTTCCTTTTCATCTGGCCTTTACTAGAAGCCAAGGCACATTTGTCTACTCTTGAGTAAACACACCATGCTGGTGCTCTTTCCATAGGGCTCTATTTCTTGCCAGCTATCAACTTGTCAGTTTCATGACCCACCAACCATCAGGTTGCAGGCAAGCCACTAGTGGGTCCTGACCCAGTTTGGGAAACACTGCTAACCAGTCTTGCCCAAATTGTAAGCAAAGCAAAACATAAGCTTGAGTTCATAACAGCTCACATTGCACTTCTCATCCAAATGAAATAAATCACAATGAAATCAGCACTTGGGCCAGACATGAAGTTTAATTTAATAGAAATTTTCTTCGGTCTTTCATACATTCAAGTGTGAACAAATGAGATGACCCCCTCTGGTGTTAGCCTTTGCCTCCAGAAGCACTTTCCTCAATTCCTAGCTCCCTGCAAGTATCTTTTAAACACACAAAGCAAAAAAAAATGCACCAGCATTGCTCCTCCAGTTGCAGCTCTTCAGTGATCTACACAGCATAAGAAAACAAGTTGTCATATGACATAACATATGTCTAGAGACTAGAGACCACTGAAATAGAAGAGTTCTTAGTGCTTCTAATAAACAAATGGTTTGTATAACTGGCACAGGAGCACAAGGGACAGTTACTACAGCCTGCATTCTTCCTAGAACAAGGAAGATCTCCACCCTATTGGCTTTACACATGGTACAATACTGTTGTCTCAATGTCTTCTTTGATGCATGGAGAGAACTGCCTAGTCCCTATCCCGAGCCTCATTTGTAGGTAAGAAACCCACCACTCACAAAGGACATTTTAAAAAAAGATTAGCAGAAAAGGGTAGGATGGTCAAAGTTTCAGGATTTTTTGCACATCTGTTTCTGGAGGGCTACTAGAGGCAGCAACTTTCAGCCAAAGGTTGGCCCTTTAAAAAATGCAGGGTCAAATTGTACAGTCCCAATTTCAAAGGGTTATGTTCTTACAATTAACCTTCTTAGGATGTAGGTTCTAGTTTCCTTCTACGCACATGAATAAGTTGATGGCATTTGGGACGAAGGTTAAGACAAAACACACACACCAATAAAAAAAGAAAGTTCTTGTGTCTCATAGAGACATTACTGTTATTCCCTCTCCTTAGTTGGGTTCAACCAAGCAAACCGCATGGTACAGGCCCAGGGTGAGGCTCAGCCAACAAGCACACCCAACAACCCAATCACAGCTCATCCTTCAATGGGCCCTCTGTTTCTTCCTCCTCATCCTTTTCTTCTTCCTCATCTTCTTCATCTTCATCCTCTTCATTATCTTCACCCTCTGGTTCATCATCTCCTTCTTCCCCTTTCTTCTGGTCTTCCTCTTCCTGCTTCTTTCGCTGCTCATCATCCTGCTGTTCCTTCATTTTCTTCTCGGCATCCTAATGATAGATTAAAAGAAAGAAGAAATCACAATAGGGACTAAAAACAGAACTACGCAGAGTCATTTAAACCAGTACAGAAACAGTTTAAGACTTGCAACAGCATGACATCCAGCTTCCTCAAATGTCACATAACTTAAGGAATTCACTACCAATTACATGGGTTTGGAGGGGAAAGGGGACAGCAATGCTTTTGCTTAAACTGGTTTGGCAAAATAGGAACATTCTAGGCTGGACTCAACATCAAATGTCAGTCTCTTGTATACACGTTTTCATAGACAAAATGAAATTCTAACCAAAGTAACCCATATAACCTTCCAACTTGGCCTCCTGTGGTTCAATTCAAGATGTGCAGTATTACCAATTCATCTAAGGCCAGAATAGAAGTTATTCATTTACAAAACATCACAGACGAAGCAACACAGAACCTTCTCCATACAGTCTCCATAAAGGACAAGAAAAATGTCTCACCTTAGTGGCACCCCAGGTTTCATTGCCAACTTCTTCAGCAAACTTTTCATCATCAGTTATCAGAAAGTTGTCAAAAATTGTGCCAGACTTGACCTGAAGCAACAGAACAGGGAAATCTAAGCTGACACCTACTTAAGCAAGGAGAGTAAAGAACATTATTCCTAACCATACTACCGGTGAGTAATTCTTTCATCACGATCAGCAGGAGTCCAGGTTAACAAAATTAAATTTAGAACCATTTCTCTGCCACAAGGCCCTCAAATGCAGTTTACAGCAAAAAAAACCAAAGTGTATTTTTTTAAACTCTACTTGGATTAAAGAAGTTACAGCTGCCACTAGCAGCACTCTCCAGCAGTAACCATTAAAACGACACACAGCAGGACTGTCAGATCTCCTAGTAAGTAACTACAGTGCACAGGTACCACCCGCAAAGAATACATGTCTGATGGATTCCAGACACAAACCGAAGCACTTGACTAAGCACTTCTTGAGATGGATTCCCCCAAGGTGCCCTGGACCTAGGACATTCCATTCTTGAGAAAAGACCGACACACAAGCCAGCAACCAATAAAGAGTTAAGATTAGCATTGTGTATGTATAATAATGGATTCCAAATAAGAACTAAGCTGCCCCATTCTATGCAAACACTAAAATTAGTTTTCCCAATATGCTAAGCAGGAGTCTTGGTTTGAACACAAAGCATCATAAGAAAATTATATTCCTTTCTGAGAGTATGACCAATAGGGAAAACTATTTTGTAATAGTGTAAGTTATATTCTCTGCCCTAAACACCTTATTGTCATGAAAAACTATCTAACCATTCAGGTATAAACCTCAGGATCAAGCATACACTGAAGGTCTTTGAATGCCACTCAACCCAGAACAGAAAATTCTGAAATGGGAAGAAAACTCACCTGCCACAATTCCAAACCAAGAGAACCAAAATTATCATAGGAATATAGGTTGGCATCTGGTATATATTCAGGATTATCTATCTCAGGGTGAATCCATTTCCCTTTATAGTTGGGGTTGTCAATCTGACGAGGTTTCCACTCTCCCTAAAAAGCAGAAATTTGTTAGACGACAAGAAAACTAGATGCTATGAGAACATACCTATAAAGACAGAGGTTGCCCATCTCTAGTACTTGCTAGCACTCTTGATAACTTCAAGCATACAGGAAATAAAACCTGAACAGCTGATCCTAGTGTTCACACTGTTCTGGTGAGGACTGCAGCAGCTTTGTGAACTGTAAAATTAGTTTCCAACAAACACAAGTTTGCCAATGGAGTTTAGAAAGTCAGGTGAGGGGAAGGGAACAAATGAATAAAGATAATCTCTCATGTCAAAGGGGATAGGAGTACAACCTTTCTGATCTGTTATTTATTTATTAACAGAAATGCTAGAGGAAAACAGTGCCGCACTGGTTTTTTTTTTTATAATCTCTTTACAGGGCACCCGGCGATTTCATGATACCTGTGAGGCATTCAGTTCTAGCTTGAAATTAATATAAAAGTGATCAACCCTGGACACAGCATGTCACATGCACAAAGACTACTACTAAGGTCATAAGGACATGAATACTTCCATATACCTCTTGTCCAACACAGCTTAAAAGCAGTTTGAGTCTTGTCCTTGGCATACAAACAGCTAAAAGGAGGTTACTGATATTCACAAGAAATTTCCTGTTTTTAGCAGAAGACGATCCAATCAGAAACAAAATGTCAACATCTTCTACTTCAGCAATGGCAAGCTAGGTCATTCTGCACTAAGAGCAGGAAACCCAACTGCAGAGTGACAGATTAAAAGCTTACTAGTTCCAGAATTATAGTTGTAGGTGTACAAACAAGAGGCCCTCTTTCAATCAGAAACATTTCAGTAACCAATATAAAGACTCACCCAATTAAGGCAATTTATAAGTTAATACCAGTGTGCAAAGTTTAAGCTAGTGTGCAAAGTTTAGAGGATACATGCTGCACAAGAGAGCTCCATCTCAGAAGCATTTTCATGTGGGGAGGAAGAAGGGAAGAAGCATATCCAATATGCTGCCAGCCACACATTATGTTTATTCTAAAAGTTTTTAAAAAGAGAGTCTACTACCCAGTGAAAGTAAGGGTTTCAAAAATCAACTAAAAAGCAACAATCCTAAACCATTTCTGTATTTACTTTGTATTCTGGATTCTGTATTACTGGTGGTTCCCACTCCCCATCCATCTCTTCATCCCAGTCCTCAGGTTTCTTGGCATCAGGATCAGGAATATGCTCAGGTTTATCCCAGTCCTGTAAAAAACAAATTGAGTAAAATCTAGGAACATTAAGTGGACATGCTATTGCTCTCTACTAGTCAGAGCAATCTGCAGCAGATGCAAAATGCTACCATCTTCTCCCTCCTGGGTCACCACTACTTTTTCCTCAGTATCAAAATTCCAGCTATAAGTTTCTGAGCAAAAAGACAGGTTTCTGCTTCACTGCTTTAAAGTGCTGTGTATACCCAGTGGCAATAGTAGCTACATAATCCCACCCCCACACACTTACCTCTGGTTTTGTGTCTTCTGGATCATCTATCTTGGCTCGTTCATCCCAGTCATCTGGTTTTTTGGCCTCTGGATCCTTAATTTTCTTGGGAGGTAGAAAATCCCAGTCATCCTCCAAGTTGCCAGACTCAACTTTGTTGTTGTCTATCTTTACCTCATAAGTATTATCAGGTCGAACAATGAGAGTGTACAGATGACTCAATTCATCATCCTGTCAAAAACAAACACAGCTTAAATTGGAGGACTACAGATTCCCATTACTCCTGCCAAGCAAGGCTTAGCAGTAGCCCTGCTTCCTTTCTAGAAGGACTTAGCCCATCCAAGGACACAGAAAGTTCAAGTACCATTATTGAAAGCAGTTACCCCTGCCTCCAGATACTCACCTTACAACGAATATCCTTATTAATCAGAACATTTTTGCCTTTGTAGTTGAAGATCACATGTACTTTCTTAGTACCTGGACCACAGATATCCGGACCTGCATTGGAAACAAAACATTTGAGGAATGTCCAAACGAATCAGGTTTATGCTAGGAGGAATCTCTTTAAAATATTTCTCCATTACTTTAAGGGACAAAGTCCCACCCCACCTATCCCCAAAAGATCAACAAGGAGGGCAGAAGCATGCATTAAGCCTCAGGCTGACTACTGCTACTAAGATGCTCTGTGTGATGCATGCAAAAAATGGTTAGAAGGCTTACTATCGTGTAACTGTTATTAGGGAGAATGACAGCATTCCTAAAACTAGGGCGCCATTTTAAAACTGGATTTAACTGATGTAAAAATTATACAGTTTCACGCCCACCTGCTAACCTACAATGGGGCTCAGAAAAAGTGGCAATCTTTTTGCAGCAACATGCTACAAGGGAAGCTCTTTGATCATTGCTTCATAGGCACCCTACATTCTATACCAGCAATTTTCAACCAGTGTGCTGCCCACAAATGGTTCACAAGTGTGCCATGTGAGTTTGGAGGAGAATCATATTAGTAGGGCCATTGGGAGATGCGAGCCCCTAGCTGGCAGTGCAGTTTGCCTGGTCAACTGTAAAAAAAAACACCAATAGTGTGCCTTGACAATTTATCAATGTACCATCAGATGAAAAAGATAGAAAATTGCTGTTCTATAGATTAGTATCAAATGTTGAGACAAGTTTCTCCTCAAATTAAGCACTCACCAAACATGATGTTGTATTCAGAGTCCCCATGCATGTCTTCTTGGTTCAGAGTTGAAGGGAAGAGCTTCACATAACCACCTCCACAGTCAATGTTTTGCTCATGTTTCACTGTAAACTGCACCACCAGTGTCTTGTCCTTGTTGCTGAAGGATTCAAAACTGGTAGAAATAGCATAGAAATGGGCATCCTGGCTCGTCTGAAGTCCTGAGAAAACGCAACATACTGTCAAGTCTACAGTACAGGTAGGGATACAATTGCCTTCATCTAAACCAGGGGTGCCAAAACTTTTTGACAGAAGGGCCACATCATCTCTCTGACAGTGTCGGGGGCCAAATTAATTTACATTTCAAATTTGAGTAAATTGACATAAATGAATATATTAGAGATGGAACTTGTATGAATGAATGAAGGTCTTGCAATAGCTCAAGACCTATAAAAGTCCTTGCACAAAGCAAGGCTGGCCTTTCCTTCACTGCCACTGCTGCATCACAGATGTGAAACAGCAAGCAGCGGAGGCAACCCTTGTCCCACAGCTCATGCGAGAGATCAAACAGTCATCTTCACGCTGAGAGCAGTTGCGTTGGGCCAGCATGGGCTCCAGCAAGTCTCCGGAGGGCCAGATGCTCACTGGAGACTGGGGGCTCCCCGCAGGTCAGATTGTGAGTCCCTGAGGGCTGTAAGTGGCCCTTGGGTCAGGGTTTGGGCACCCCTGATCTAAACCAAGAGATCAGCATATATTTAGCATTCAAATCTGACTATACCAGTCTCTGCAAGCTTTCTCCATAGATCTACAGAACAGGCAAAAAGAAAGTAAGGTTCAACATCTATCTACAAAACTGAAGGGGAATACAAGTGACAGTTCATGTTTCATGGATTCCAAAGCTTCAGCAAGCTCCCATGTTGGAAACTAAAATCCATTCTAGATTATTTGGTCAAGGGATTACCTACACAATTCATCATTCAAAGAGGCAGCCTTGATTACAGCTCCCATCCTGCCACAAAAGGCCAGTTATTAAAAAGCAAGACAGCATATCTCCAATCCTGTACACACTAGGCTGTCTAAAAGCCACCAACATATATCCAATATAAACAGTCCAACAGCCACTGCACAGAGACAGCTTAAATCGATTCAACTATCATCTGTGCAGAACAGCCATTTTCAACCACTGTGCTGAGGCACACTAGTATGCCACGAGTGGTTCACGTGTGCCACAGGAATTTTGGTCATTTATTAATAGGGCCAATAGATGTAACCCCCCAACGGCAGCATGGTGTGCCTTGTCAATTGTCAAAAACCTGGTGGTGTGCCTCCACCATTTTAGTGCCTTGTCAGTGTGCCATGAGATGAAAAAGTTTGAAAATCAATGCCGTACATAATACATAGCTGGTATACAGGTTTGCAATTAATACCTTCACCTTCGGATTCCACTTGCAACTGGGTTATGAGAAAACAGTCCTCTACTACATCATACCTTTATCCTTCTCTGCGTCTCCATAAAATTTGCCAGAAGAAAGTATGAATTTCCCATAGTCTGATTTATGCTTAGATTCTACCCAACGTTTAGCCCAGGCATCTAAGGGGACAAAACAAAACAGTTAAAACACAAAGTGTTGTAACAATTCACTTATTTAATCAACACTAGGTAGTAAAAACTCTACACTTTTCTATCAAAAAGTAACTACAGAACAAATATCTCCCTACTGCAGCATGCCACTCAGCCATTCTTGAGCCCTTCAGTTACAAAATAATAGTTTTGCAACAATTTTGCAAGAACCTAGGAGAGAAGACAAGATTACAATTATTTCTGTAAAATAATTGTATACATACAATTGTAACATTCTATATACATACTGTGGGAATGTATAATTATGGAAAAGTAGTGTCTCTCTCAAAGAATCACTTTAAACAAATGAAACTTTCATTTTTAATAAACATTAACTGAGAACACCTTGAAGCAAACTACAAGTCAATATGGTGCAATGGATTGAACTGGTGTGACCCGGGTTCAATTTTGGTTGTTCTTAATGGCAGACTACCTTCTATGCATTGATCTTAGTACTGCCGGATAGACTGGGTGGAAGGATGAATTGAGTAATTGGTTCTGTCTAGTCAACTGAAGTTTTCCATTTTAGAGATACAAAAGATAAAAGCATATTCCTGTTACAAAATCTCCTGGACTTATTCTTATGTAATGCTAACATTTATGCCCAACCTGCTTTTAACAGCTAACCAAACATCTATATTCATATGCTCACTTTGCAAGAAAAAAAAATTAAAAAAATAAGCAAACTGACATTCTCTACATACAGAAGTAAGAGATCTGTACTTTGGGAAGACAGGTTCCCACAGTAGCTTTGTTTTCAGATCTGATGTTACGGATCCTTGCAGAGACACTCCACCAGACAAATCTAACAGCTGCCAAAGAAACTATACAGCTATCTTCCTTCCCAGCTCATTTCATATCAACTGTTAGGCATTAATAGAGTACAGATCATTATAGAAGATACCATATACTAACACACAAATCAAAATACATGTGTAGATTTTAAGAAAAAAATACTGGGCAAAGACTTAAGTTAGTTGCTCTTTAGTTATTCATGTGGTACCTACACTTGACACTTTTCATACCCCAGCAATGGGCGGTCTGTGTGTTCTGGAGAATCCCAGAGTGACCTATTTAGTTCACATTCTATGTCCCCATGGCCCCTGCTGATTAAGGCTTAATTATCAACTCCCAATTGGTTGTTCCTGTTGTGTCTCGTCACAGTCTCCTGTCATGCATGATGCTAGCTAACTTGTCCTCCCCAATGTATTTTTTTTTTAAACTTTCATCACAATTAACTGTAAAAGAAAGCTTTTAAATACCACCACTCAATAAGCTAAAATTAAAATTGGACCACGGCTTTAAACAAGAAATCTAAGAAGGGCACAGCAGGATCACTGCCCTATACTCTTCCACAGGGTTCCATCTTCAAGGCACAACCCTTCTTAGAAAGATATTCTATCAAAATACAGTACTCATTAGTAGCCCTTTCATCTTTCCCCTTAATTTTAAACTTACTATGCAGCTATTTCTGGAGATGTCAGGCAGATACTCACGTTTCCAAACACACAAAACACCAGAACCCTACCTGTCTCTTCAACTTTTGACATTGGTGCCACAGCCCTCTCCCCTCCCTCCTTGGGAAGGAATACAGCTAGAGGATAAGGGTGGGGGTAGAAATTATTGATAGATTGCAGAAATGCACTGGTGTAGCATAGTCAAGTTCACTTCTTGTCTCCGCCATAACCTATGTAGATGGCTACAAACTAGCTGCTCTCTCAGAGCTTTACCCACCACCACCACCTGCAATATAGAAACCACCCTGACCGATCTCTCAGGTTGCTATATTAAATACTCTGGACACTGAACACAGTGCTTCACATGCCCTGTTGAAAGTACTAAGCAAATTCTAATTATTGCGCCATTACCACCACACCCCAATATCAAGGTGTTGAAGAGCTACAACCTTTCTAGAGCCTTACAATATATATACACATATATATATATGTGGGGGGAGGGGCTCTTCAACACCTTCTTGAGAGATATTGGGGCGTGGTGGTAATGGCATAATAATTAGAATTTGTTTAGTGCTTTCAATAGGGCACATGAAGCAGTGCCTTATATATACGTGTGTGGACGGATGTGTGTATATATACACACACATAACACACACACACTATATATGTACAGGTATACATGTACTATATTATGTGCATTATATCTACACACACATAACGCCCACACTGTACAGGTATACGTGTACTATATTATGTACATTATGTATACACTCGAGAACACACACACATAGCCTCTAGAAAGGTTACAGTGTGTGTGTGTGTGTGTACACAGACAGCGATTTGAAGTGAAGAAGAAATGCAAGACAAAACCTTCATACTCAGCTGCATGCCTGGGTCGTGGTTAATCGTCTCCACCCCCCCACCCCCACTTTCGCAATCCCAAAGCCCACCCCACCTCCCTGGGAACTTCCAGCCTTCTGCTCCTACCATGAATCCAGACATGACATAAGGCTGTATGTGTGTGTGTCTGTCTGTCTCTCTCTCTCTATACGTATGTATATATTATAGAAATGTTTTAAGAACAGCCCCGGTTTTAGGTAGACGCTGCAAAAATAACCCATCCCCCAGACTGCAGCCAGTGGGACCAGGACATAGACCCAAATGCCCCCCGCAACCCGCTGAGCATCTCCCCCTTTCTAAGTGAGAGAAAGGCCTTTCAAGGCCCCAGGAGCCCCTCCCTCCCCGCCACCCCACAGCGCCCCACTCACTCACCCCCGTCCCCGAACTCCTCCCTGAAGAGTTGGGTGGGCCCGGCCGCCACCACGGCCAGCAGGGCGCAGAAGGCTAGCAAGGGACCCATCTTCTTCCAGTGGCAGGAGGCTTCTGGCCCTTTAAGGCACTCCGACCTTGCCTTCCTCCCTTGACAGCGGCAACCGAACAACTGCAGCCGGTGAGGCGCGTTCGCGGGCCTTTTATAGGGGGCTCGATAGCAGGCCTGCCCTCGCCGCCTTCTGATTGCTCACTCGGGCTCGAACGGGCGCTGCCATTGGCTCGCCGGCTGCACGGTGGGGAGGGCAGCGCCCCCGAACGTTGGCGTCCCAGATGGCCGCTTCCCATTGGCTGCCGGGATCGACCAATCAGACACGACCACGCGTTCGGGGGAGACGCCCCCTCCCTCCGCCGTGGATGCGTCATCGTTGCTGTCTGCACAGGGCCACGTGACCCCAGCTGGCTTTAAAGGGCCAGCTCAAGGCAGCTTTGTCACCCCTCCCTGTTCCCACAACCAGTCAATCCAAGAGTTGCCCAGGCAGAATCCTTTGCATTACAGGGGGGGGGCCACATTTCAAGTCCTGGGGGGGCAAAAAAGACTGTGCATAGGAATTTAGGGGACAACAACCCCCTGCAACAGGAGGCTCCCCTCCCACAGTGCAAGCCAGGCAGACAGACTATCAGATCATTTGGCCATTCAGCCCAGCGCCACCCCTCCAAGGTAGGCCTCCAGCCCAGCCACCAAGGTACCCTCCAAGTTAGGCCACCAGCCAGGTAGCCTCTCCCATCCCTGCTACCCAAGACCCTTTTTATCCAGATGCTGAAGCACAAAAGTGGTCCTTCCGCACACAAACGACAAACTCCGACTCTGAGCCACCACCCCTGCCCTTAGGAAGAACTTATGGAAGCATTGAGCTGCCTCATACAAGGCCACACTACTGGCATCCATCACCCCAGCGTTACCTGCTCCTAGTGGTGGTGGTGGCTTTCCCAAGGCCTCCTCCCAGAGTGGTCTTGGGCTAATCCGGAGACGATTTGGAACTGGAGGTGGCAGGCACTGAAAAATCAATATAAAAATGTATTTGAGCAGGCAGGGAAGAATCAGTTCAAAGCTGGCAAATTGGTCACCATGCTCCTAAAAACGCCTGACCCTGAACGGGGTGACCAGATGGCAAAAAGAGGGCCAGGCACCCCAAAATGTAGGCTGCTATGGCTGTAATCCATGACACAGGTTCAGGATGTGTACTCACCTCCCTGCATTACAATCTCTGTGCATGAACTGGAGGCTGTCCATGACTTTGTGTACCTTGGCTCAACAATCTCTGACACTCTTTCTCTCGATACTGAGCTAAACAAATGCATTTGTTCCCAAATGGGCGCAGTATTCGTTGGATGGCGGAGAGGCAAACAGGAGAATTCGGAAAAAGCTTTTACTATGTTTTGTAAAACAGGTCCATCACACAGGCATGATGGACCAAGAATGGGCTACAATTATGCAGTTTTTATAGGGTTTTCTGCATAGAGGAGGGTGTCGTAAACTTAGGGGGGTTCGGGTGCTCACCTGGCAGGACAAAGTTCCAAACAACACAGTCCTGGAACGAGCTGGAATCTCTGAAACAGAGACGCCTGCATTGCCTTGGTCATGTCGTGAGAATGGGCGATGGCCGGATCCCAAAGGCTCTCTTCTATGGAGAACTCATGCAGGGAAAGCGCCCTACAGTTAAGACCACAGCTGCGATACAAGGACATCTGCAGGAGGGATCTGAAGGCCTTAGGAATGGACCTCGACAGATAGGAAACCTTGGCCTCTGAGCATCCCGCTTGGAGCCAGGCTGTGCAGCATGGCCTCTCCCAGTTTGAAGAGTGGCCCAACAGACTGAGGCAAAGAAGGAAGGCCCACAGCCAGGGAGACACACCAGGGACAGACTACATTTGCTCCCAGTGTGGAAGGGACTGTCACTCCCAAATAGTCCTCTTCAGCCACACTAGACGCTGTTCCAGAACCACTTTTCAGAGTGCAATACCATAGTCTCCCGAGACTGAAGGATGCCAATGATGAATGATGGCTGCAATCCTAACCTCACTCTCCTGGGAGAAAGTCCCATTGAACACAATAAGACTTACTTCTGAGTAGACCTGGTTAGGATTGTGCCCTATACCTGACATCCAAGAAACATGTAGGATGTAAACTGTAGGATGAAGAGTCAGGGTGGTGTAGTGGTTTGGGAGGTGGACTCAGACCTGGAAGACCCAGGTTCAAATCCCTCCTCAGCCATGAAGTTTCCTGGGAGAATTTGGGCCGGTCACTTTCTCTCAGCCTCACCTACCTCACAGGGTTGTTGTGAAGAAAAAAGGAGGGGAGCAGCCATGTATACTGCCCTGCTCTTTGGAGGAAGGGCAGTATAAAAATGTGATAAATAAATAAATGCTAAAAACACACATATGTGGTTGAACACTATATTACTTGTTATTAAATTTAAAACTATATTCCATATAATTTATTAATTACAAAAAGGCTCAGCACTGCCTGCAGGGGCCCACTCACAGGGAAAAGGAGGACATTTAAGTTCCAGGACACATATCCTGGAAATAGAGGATGTCTGGGTACCCTGAACCTGAACCAAGCTAGAGAATTAAAAAACAGTAATGACCCTAGAGTGAATCCATTACTACACCTTAGTGGTTTGGGTCTAGGTTTCCTAATTCAAGCTATTCCTGAAGAGTCCCGTCGTCGTCCGTCCCCATATGAAGCAACATTGGAATCTCCTATTCCAGGAAGCCCTGTTAAAATGACCAGGATTTTCAGGAGTCATCTGCTTCCTTCTTGATACTAATCCCTGATTGGCCTGGAGAGTTTGTGACATTCCTCCTTTATGGCCCTTATCTCTCCTTCCCTCTCTTTGATCTTTTTTGCTTGTGTTATCATATATATATATATATCTCCACGCTATTATAAGCGCAATAATAGAATAGTAAAAATGTCAAATCAGAAATTTTAGTAAATGCAAGTGTGACTGACAGGTAGAAATTTGGCAGATTAAGCCTCTCTGTCTCAGCATTACTCATTGAAAACCATCTCATTTCTGCAGCTATTAAAGGCACAGGAGACCTGCCCCCCCCAAATGAAGAAAGCCTTACTAAACCCTCTGCTTTTATTATCTGCTAGTATTGCGGAGTCATGATTTGGAGCCAAAATAAATTCTTTTAATGCAGAATTATGTATTACATATGTTCATCTCTTCCCTCTCTCACCTCTGCTCTCCAGCCAACATATAGAAATCAGAGCTGTCTTTCTTGCAAGAGTATTGCAAAGGTGAGCAAGATAAAGACTAACAGCCCAATCCTATCTGGCCCTACCTTTACAATGTTGTGAAAGTTGCTCTGGAAACCCACAGAGCCCTGCACTTCTGGGCCACCACAGTAGCCAGCAAGGGGGACCTTATGCATGGCAGTAGCAGAGAGGAGCACTTCTGATGCTAGTAAATTAGCAGGGTAGGAGGAATGGGGTGGGGGGGAGGATTAAAGTAGATGGGAGGAGGCCAGGGGCATGTCAGAGACAGGAGGGGGTGGCACACATCATAAGCTAATTGCTTCAGATGCTATCCCTCTGGAGCCAGCCAATATGCTCTCTTTGTTTTCTTGGAGAGGGGACCCACTGGTGAGTGAAGGATTTACCAAGGGGTAAAGGGAAAAATGTTTTCCTCCCCCCCCCCCATCTCCCAGTCTTCACAACCACCATAGCATGCAGCACAGTCTCTTTTGAAAAGGACAAAAGAGCCACGCTTGAACAGGCCAAAGGCCCATCTAGTCCAGCTTCCTGTATCTCACAGTAGCCTACCAAATGCCCCAGGGAGCACATAAGACAGGCACAACCTCTGTCCTGGTGCCCTCCCCTGCATCTGGCAAAATGATGCAGCTGCATGCTACGGTGGGGAAATGATAGGATTGGGTTGTAAAGCACTTTGCTGATGTCCAAGCTTTACAATAATTAAACCATGATAAAAATGAATAAGCAGAGGAGGAGACCAATTAGATCCTGAAACTTCTCTTGTCCCAGGAGGGCATAAGTATAGGCAGAAGTGCCACGTTACAGGCTGGCAGAAGAGTCATGAAGGAAACTGCATAAAGACTTATTTTGAAGATACTAGTAGCCAGAAGATTTAATATATTTTCTTCATTCCATCCCCAGAACCATGGGAACTGTAATTTTGAGTGGAGAGGTGATTAGAATTTTTTTTAAAATTCTGAATACACCCTCCTACAGTTCCATGCATTCTTTGATGACACTAAGATAGGTAAATCAGTATAAAACTCATATTGGTTTGTAACATCTTGTTGGCATCCTTCGGTCTCATTCAGGTGCCAAGCTCTGAATGGTGGTTCTGGAACAGAGTGTCCTCTCCAGTGCGTGAAGCCTGGGTAAAACAGGTATGGAGGATAGGCTGTTACCCATGCAGCAAATCCCCCCTCTCCACGTCGTTGAAATGGTCCAATGGAAAGGCAGAGGCCAATATGGTTGGTTCCAGCGGCGTCGCAGGAGTTGCCAGAATGTGACTGTGTTCAGCCATGAACTGCCTCAGGGACTCCGACTCCGGATTTTGCCTCGAGGTTGACTCCTGAAAGCCTTTTCCACAACTGGATGTAGCCACAAGGCAGTGGAGGTTCGGGATCAGAGTTTTCTTTCTCTCAGATGAGCTGCCTTCCCAGGATGACGAGTCCCATCTACCCAGTGGCTGTTTAGTCGCCTCTTACGACAAGTACAGGCAAACTGAGGGCCTATTCTTATCCCCAGCCCCCAGGGGAAGTTTGTAACATAGGCTCCTCTTAACACAATACCTTTGCAGTCACTTTGTACCTGCCCAAAGGCAGGCTGTGTTCCTTCACAGGTTCTGACTTGGAGACTTTCGATCTGTGTTTTTTCATGCTTTCCTGGTTTTAGTCCCACTTTCCACAGTTAACTCATGCTTACTTGTGCAAAAAAAAAAAAAGAGAGAGAGAGAGAGCTGGCTGCTATATCTAGGAATAACTATTACTGAAAGTGAAGAGTAGTTACTCACAGTAGCTTTAGCACAAAATATACTAACAACCTGGACTGAAAGATGGTGGCCAGGAATAATTTCCAGAAATGATATAGGCTTCAACACTAACAAAAGTTATTATCTGAAAGGCAAAGGCCTCACTGCAGTAAGACATTGTTTTCTTGGTATGAGCAATGTTTGCAGAAGTAGAAACAGACAGCTCAACTATATTTCATTGAATATAAGAAGTTTATATGTTGCATACAGAAGTTTATATGTTGCATACCAAGAGCCCAAAGTAGCCTCCAAGAGTTTCCCTTCTAACGTAATCTATGATCCTAAAGCTCTCTGCTTCTGTCTTATAATGCAGCTCAGCAGATCTTTTCCCTCAGGAGCCAGTAGCCAGGTAAAGGATTCTTTAACCCCTTATTTAGGTGCCAGTCTACTTGGTGAATGGCACATGAATGAAGAAACCGACTCCACTGAGAATCATTGTGTTTGATGTGCTATGCAAATTCTCAGTGCATCTACTGTTTTGCCACTTTAGTGGCCCATATGCAATGTGAATAGACATAGGCAACAGGCACAAAGGGAGCTTAGCTACACATAACTATTTGCCTATATCTCAGTTTAGTCATGCAGCCAAGGAGTTGATGTATAATAAGGGGGGAGGGCTCTGCCAAAGCCTCTCTTGTTGATCATATGATGGATAGAGGGAAGGATCAGGAAGCCCATTGCCTGTGGTTGTGTCTCACACAGGAGTCACAGCCCAATCTGAAACAGTGTGCACTTGCTCACCACCGGTGCACACTGTCACAAATATGCCATAAAGCACATTTGCAAACCCTCAGCACCGGCCCATTGCCACCTGGCTCTGGGCTAGTACCAGTGGAAAGCCGGTGCTCTGCCACTTGCTGGTAGCCCAAACCACCAGGCAGCAGAGAGGTAGGTGGGGGTGTGAGGGAAAGCAGGAGGTGGGAAAGAGGTGTACTGGGGGAGGGAGCAGAGTAGGAGGAGGGCAGGACCAGTGGAGCTCAGCTCTACCAGATCCTTAGTTCCATATTGGGCCCTGTGGCCCGACACAGAGCTCTCCAATTCTGCAGCAGCAGCAGAGCTACCTTAGAATTGAGTAGCCCTATTGCAGGGCTACTTGCTTTACTCAGGGGACGGGGACTAATGTCCCCTTCTCCTGATGTGATGGAGGTGGCCACCTGGGGCATGTTGTATGCCACAGCAGCCATTTTTGCCCCCATGGCAGCCCCATGCTCCAGGCAGCTCAGGATTGGGCTGTATGTTAGCAAGTGGAACCAATATGCCATCCTTCCTCTATATTAAAATATGGTCCCTGTTAGAATTCATTGTCAACAGAATCTCTTGTAAAACCTTCTCAAAAAGAATGTTCTAGTGTCAAACATAAGGCCTACAGGTGAGATACAGCTTGCGGAAGCTCTTTATCCAGCCCATAAGATAATTGGGCTCTCCCAATTGGGCTCTCACCACTTATGGTGAGGATCTGGGAGGGAGAGAGGTAGGAGGCCCCAGAATGCAGGGGAAAAGGCAGATCAAGAGAGATGGGTGAAGGGGACACTGATGAGGCACTGGGAAAGCCTAATTATCACTCAGACTGCCCTTTTAGTAGCACCAATTCTGCCAAGCACCAATTCTTCACAGAGCACCTTTCAGCTGCTGAGCTGCAGAGTGATGCCTTGGTAATAATAACAATAACAATAACAATAACACTGGTATTTATATACTGCCTTTTTGGTCATCAGATTACTCCTCTGACTTTATTCAAGGCAGTTCACATAGGCAGGCTCTCTCTAAACCCCCAAGGGGATTTTTACAATAACAGAAAGGTTCTATCTTTCAAGAACCACACAACATTTCAGATGGATCTTTCATGGTCTGGTACCACTTCTGGCCCCCAGTTACCTCCCATGCTGGCTACAAGCAGCTCCTTCATCTCTCACTTGAAGGACAGCCAAGACCTTCTTCACTCACACCAAAGAGCAGGTGGAATAACTCAGCTCAGCTTGTCAGCTGCTTAAAGGTCTTGCGATTCACAGAGCTGCTGGTGGCCTCGAACTGGCAACCTTCAGATGTTATCTTCAAGCTTCTAGTCTAGGCTCTACCCTCTAGACTAGACCTCCTGGTAGAAGCAACACTGCCAAAAGGGAGGCCCACATGATAACTGGGCTCTCCCATATCTTGAAAATATGATCAAAATTTTCTGTCATTTGCAGCTGATGAATTCTTACATAAGAACAAAGTGCTTATTTCTGGCTATCATCTGCTTAATAACATCACTTCTTGCTTAATGTTGTCACTTCCAGCCCTCAGCAGGTACCATGGATGCTATTCAGCCCACTGTATGAAACAAGTTTGACACCCCTGTTCTACACGACTTTCCCCAAACCTACACACTTGGGCTGTGGTGGTTTATTAGTAGGCAGCAGCAGACCATATCATTGGCATCCTTCAGTCTCTGAAGACTATGGTATTGTACTCTGAATAGTGGTTCTGGAACAGAGTGTCCTCTCCAGTGCGTGAAGCTTGGGTAAAGTAGATATGGAGGATAGACTGTTACCCATGCAGCAAATCCCCCCTCTCCATGTCGCTGAAATGGTCCAATGGAAAGGCAGAAGCCAATACGGTTGGTTCCAGCGGCGTCGCAGAGTTGCCAGAATGTGACTGTGTTCAGCCATGAACTGCCTCAGGGACTGCGGCTCCGGATTTTGCCTTGAGGTTGACTCCTGAAGCCTTTTCCATAACTGGATGTACATAGCCAAAAAGCAGTGGAGGTTTGGGATCAGAGTTTTCCTTCTCTCAGATGAGCTGCCTTCCCAGGCTAATGAGTCCCATCTACCCAGTGGCTGTTTAGTCGCCTTTTATGACAGGTATAGCCAAACTGAGGGCCCATTCTTATCCCCCAGCCCCCAGGGTAATGGTAAGGTCTTAGAGGAGAGGAAAGACCTTCAAGACATTCTGTCTTCAAGACATTCTCCAAATCTTCTCCAGAAGATCTAAGAGGGAGCAGCTCCAAATGGGGAAAGACAGGGGTCCACAACCTGTGGCTTTGTTTACTAGCCAGTCATACACCTCCACATCCTCTGCCATATGGAGAGGGGTGGGGTCTTCCCTATCCACTGGACTATGAAGACAGGTAATAAACAGCTACTCCTGCTATTCACTCAGAACTTACTGTTTATTTTAAAAATAGGAGTGGAAGTTACCTTCAAGGAGGAGTTCTGTGGCCCAAGGTGCCCTTCTCACCAGAGGACTGAAAGGACTCAACAGTAATGAACTGGCAAGTGGGTTTCTGGATGCCTGGGGAGAGGGTCTTTCTAACAGCCCTACCCCACTACATTCAAAGGGCTTGAACCCAAATGCATGCACATAGAGTTGCATTCTTGAGATATAGAACATGTGAGGGTCTTGAGTATTTTAAAGTTCTAGACAATACAACCTATGAGAGTCTTATATTCAAGATAGTAAGAAGAACATCTTGAATTATGCCTGGAAGCTTACAAGCAGCCTGTGCTATTGCTGCAGTATCAGCTGTATATGAATGTGGCAACATCTACCCAGATATATGTGGTCATATCTACCTGCTCCCAAAATGAGGCTGACCATGATACTGTGTACCAATTGAAGCCTCTGAACACTCTTGAGGGATAACCTTCTGAATCTCATATTGCAGTAGTCAACCCCTGGAGTAACAAGCACATGAATAATGGCAGACATATCCCTGTTTTTTTCAAACGAGGTACACCCTGTGTATCTGATGCAACTGATAAAGCACACTTGTGACTGAAGACATTATCAGGAATTGCAGGAATAGGGCTGGATCCAGCAGCACCCTGAGGCTGCTGATCTGGTCTGTCAGGATTCTATGGAGCAATGTTATTGCTGCTGCCACCACCACAATTCTATTTAATGATTAAAATCTGCATCCAACACTAAAGCTCTGAAAGTGACCATGACAGCCTCCCCACATGTCCTAGAACACTTGCCCAGCTGTATTTAACCTGCCCACCTGTACTTAACCTGTTCTGTCTCATCCAATTAATCTGCCCCAGGTACTGACACTGCTATTTCTAGATCAGCAAAATAATGAAAAACAGAGTTAGGTGTCATTGAATTCCCAGCAGCTCAATATCCATTCTCTGTTGTTTTACATGCTGCAAACAAAGTTAGAAGAAAGACTCATGGAACAACTGGACTAATGCGGCTAATGTGGCCATACAAACATTTGAGATAGAAGATATCTCACACATGGTTTATAGGGCCTTAAACCTGGGGTCATGGTAACTTGAGCTAAATGGAAATTACCATATACAAAGCAAGTTTGTTTTACAAGCCCTTTGGTCCTTTCTCCTAGCACTCTAGTATCTCTGTTGAGGATAGGAGGAGTCAATCCTATTACTGCTGGAATCAGGGCCAGCACCAGTTTGCTTGAGCAAAGTCTTGCATTGGGCCCCAAAGGGACCCTTGCCTACAGAAGGGATGTTGGGTATTATCACTACTAATAGCAGTGAGAGTTCAGAGAGAAGCCCAGCCTGGTAGACCCTTGACTAGTGACTGACTTGGCTGACCCAAAACCACTTCTGGCCAGAATCCATGCAGCTATTAATTATTGCCTGAAATTGTGGGGAACAAATGCCTCTAGGATTAAAAAAAATACAGTACTTCATAAGAACAGTTGAGACCTTCCTTTTAAAAAAACTTGCACTCTAAATACTTGCTAGCTGAGCAAAGAAGCACTTTTAAAAGTGGTTTTCTCTTATAGTTAGGAGGGGGAGAGCAACTGTCCTTAACCGCAGTGTGGCATCTTCTCCAGTGGCTGTTGCTGGAGTCTCTTCTGTATTTTTTTTTAACTTTGAGCCCTTTGGGAACCATTTATTGATTTATTTTACTACATAATCTGCTTTTTTCAACTACTCTTGTTGAAAAGTGGTATATAAATATTCTTAATAATAATAATTTGTATTTATATCCTGCCTCTTAGACCTAGATGAGATCCCAGAATGGTTAAAAATTAAGGTTAAAAGAAACAAAAACAAATCAATCAAATACAATACAGCATCAAATTAATTTTAAAAAACAACAACAGACTGCAGTAGAAATTAGTACAGGAAAGGTGTCATTCGAACCTATTAGGAAGCAAAGTAAAGTAGGTATAGCAGGCACAAACACACCAAAAAGGGTGCAAAATGAGCAGGAATCGAGTGTCACATTTTTGGGTGTCACAACCGATTGCACACCACTGATTGTACATTATTCAGAGGGAAAGGCAGGATATAATTTACAGTACTTAAACCAGAAAGGAATGTAGGATGGAGCCTATCAATTGTAACTCCAACAGTGGTGGGGAGTAGGGCCTCCAAAGATTATTTAAAAGAACTGGCAGGATCATACTAAAGAAGACAATCTTTTAAATAACATGGTCCCAAGCCCATAGTGGAATGTTTGAAAATACTGGAGGAATGGGATTCTCTCAGTTATTTTCAGGTTTACTCAGTCTTCAAATAGTTGAACCACTAATTAAAATTATAACTGAACATGTGGTTGGGCAACAGGATATGGCAGTTACATGGGTACGGTTCCCTTTGCCTGCATTTTTTTTTCTTCCAGCTTGACTCATGACATGGAAATATTATATAAAGTTTACTGCACTTGGATTCCAAACCCTGCCTAGTATGGGCCTTGAAGAGAATACAGTATAGAAACTGCTTTAGGGGCATATAAGTAGTAGAAGAATTAACCTATTTCCCCCAACCCAAATAACTGAACTGCTAGCTTGGACAGGAGTTCAGGATGGCATAGACAGAATACAATTTGCATTGAGCATCCAAGACCATGCAGTTAGCAGCAGCTCAGGCAACAGTTCGCTTGACAGAATGCCAGCTTGCAACATCACTGGCCACTGGGATGGGGATCCAAGACTGGGTGGTGAGAGACAGAGCAGAAGCCCCAGTGCTGTTACTTCAAGCACCAGGCAGGTGCTTATCTGTTGAGTGGCTAGCAGCACCCAGCATACTAGATCAGTGGCCCATGTGCAGTGCACCTGTGTGATGAAAACTATAGATCTCCTAGCCAGATCCACTGGAATTGGCATGCAACAGCTGATAGGGAATCCAAGGCCACATGACCAGATAAGAGGACAGGAAGAAATGCCCAGGTGGTTGTACACCATCCAATCAGATGGATCCATTGCATCAGCAACCCTAGATTCTTTCAGGCTAAGAACAAGGATGTTTATGGTTGTTACCCTAGTCCAGTGGTTTCCAAATTGTGCACCACAGCGAACTCACAGGATGCTGTGGGACATCCCTGGTGGCTGCTTCCTACCAGCTCTCCCTGGCGTCACCATCTTGAATCATGCAGCTCAAGATGCCAATGCCCGGGACAGCTGGGTGATGGGGCTGCCACAACAGGGCTCCATGACTGTGATAAGTTTGGGAATTGCTGCCCAAGTCCATCATTAGTACAGTAGCTGCTTTCACAGAAGTTACACCCATTCACCTGGCTGCATTATGAGTGCAGCAGTTATATATAAATTGCCTACCATTGCAGTAGCAACTGGAAAAACTAGAGATAATATTGTGAAGTTGAATACATTCTATTGCTATGAAGATCTAAAATTCTATATTGTGTGGCCACACTGTTGTTGATAACTAGCCTTTCAGGGCAGGGAGGGGCTGTCACTCAGCATTAGCACATGTGCCTTGCACACAAAAGGACTTGTTCAATCTCTGGCATCTCCAGGAGAACAGATAAAGACTCCTGCTTAAAACCCTGAAGACTTGCTGTCATTGTCGACAGTTCTGAGCTAGATGGACCAATGGTCTGACTCAGTAGTCCTGTGTTGACATCTGAAGTTGACCTAAGATCAGTATTGTTGAGTCTCCTACCTTATTATGGCCTATGGCCTATGGTTTTTAAAATACGGTTTTATGGTTTTTAAAATAAGGTTTGAGGTTATTCTATTTCTATGGTCTTAGGCAGGGGTGCCTAAACCCCTGCCCGGGGGCCATTTGCAGCCCTTGGGGACTCCCAATCCGGTGCGCAGTGAGCCCCCAGTCTCCAATGAGCCTCTCGCCCTCTGGAGACTTGCTGGAGCCTGCACTGGCCCAATTCGATTGTTCTCAGCATGAGGGCAAATGTTCGACCTCTTGCATGAGCTGTGGGCCAAGGGTTCCCTTCTTGCTGTTTCACATCTGTGAAGCGGCAGTGAAGCCAACCTTGCTTTGCGCAAGGCCTTGAGCTATTGTGAGACCTTCATTCATTCATTCCATCTCTAATATATTCATTTATGTAAATTTATATAAATTTATTCAAATTTCACATGTAAATTAATTTTTTTTAATCCTGACACAGTGTCAGATTGATGATGTGGCCCTCCTGCCAAAATGTTTGACACCCCTGGTCTTAGGCACAAGTATGCATAAGATCAGACTGCACAGCAACCTCCGCTTCAAACTTTGGCTTAAAGCCAGATTGAAACAGATCAAAGGAAGGTTTTTCATCAAGAACACCTGAAGCTGTTCAATGAGCAGCTGTTCAGTCAGCTTCTGCAGACAAAAGCTAGAAGACTAGTTAATGTTAGAGAAGCCATCCATGTACAGTACAACAATTGTTGTCCTTAAGATGCATGATGCACCTTAGAATGACAGAGGTAAGGCTCGTGCCCTCCCACAGTGTAGTACTGATGAACCCTTCAGAACCCTTCAGAACAGGACCAACCTCTCCCAACTTGCCTTGACCAAAGGTGGACATTGGTTGAGGATGTACAGTCTCTCATACTTCTCTGCAAGCATTCTGTCAGCAACATTGGAAAAGCAGACTGGAATTCATCCACACCAAAGTGACAAACTACAGCTAATGACCCTTCAGTTTGGGGCTGGGCTATAGTATACAAGTCAGAATAACATGAGTAGCTTTGTTCGCAAAATGGTTAACCAACATGTCACAATGGACTACAATGGGTCACCACTGTAGGAGGGAATATCCAAAATATATAAGACGATACGTCACTACCTGAAACTGCTCAGTCAGACTGCACTTTCTGGATGCAACAGCAATGGAGAAAAAAACAGCACCACATAGCCTGCCAGATGGGTTTGTGCATTAGTCATATTCTTTGCTGCACTGTTAACTTTCAACTATGCCATATACTAGAATGATTCTTCTTCCAAAGTAGTCAATAATCACAGCCCAGCTCATGTAACTCCAGCAGACCATCAGCTGAGCAGTTAATAACATTTGTGTAGGGCTGGCTCAAGACTTCCTGTTGCCTTAGGCAGCATGCCAAACACTGTCCCCCACTACCCAATGATGTATCAGCTTCTGTTCCACTCCCCAATGTTCTAGCTCAGCACTCTCCCCCTCCACATTTCTTCTTCCTCTTTTTCCCCCTCTTTTTCCAATCCAGGGAGTGGAAGGAGGAGCAGTGGAGGCAAGTAGGTGGACAGGGATAGGCACCTGACCCATCAACTGCTGCAATTGGCCTCATGGATGGGCCAGCTCAACATTCATGAGTTAAACTCCAAGAGAAATCTGGGATCAGCTACACATTTTGGTGATACAATGGATCCCTTCTCTTCCCAGCTGTAGCAACATGTGCAGGGGGAGTGGGCTGCACTCAGGGTGACCAGATGCAATGGAGGACAGAGTGTCTACACCCTTGACCATTACATAGAAGAGGGGAATTTTGACAGGTTAAACCCTTTCATGTTGAACAGCACCTGCCAAAAATCCCCTCTTCTACGCACTCTGTCTTCCATTGCATCTGGTCACTCTGACTGCACTGCAAGGCCAAATTAACAGTGCCACCCATGCCTTTAAACAGCAGCAAAAATCAAATCAACAGGTCAAGCCTTTCCTAACCCAGGAATGAAGGGGTGGTGAAAGATAGCAAAAGTGTTACCGGCTGAATTGTTACCAGCTTACAGATAGCAGTTAAAGGTGCAGTAGTGAAAGAGGCTCAAATGGGGGGGGGTGATCTGTTGCCCTTCTCTGTTTTGTTATTATCTAGCTCTGTCCACTATGGAGCAATCTTTACTCATTATCTAAAAAAATCTTTCCCCTTCACAGAGAGACAATGTAGAAGGAGCTCACCAACAACTCAACAAGCATTATTTGGCCAGTCAGATCTCAGGTGCTCCCCAGATCTCCCCAAGCTCAATGCCTAAATCTTCTGAATATACACTGAACCAACATACAGATAACTGGAGGGCTCTGCCAGCTTTAAGGAACACCTGTTTATTGGTCTCCCACAATCTCAGCTGGATACCAAACCCTGTTGCACAGACATGCAAACAGTATCTCCAGAAGAGCCATTTATGCCTCTTTCTCTGGGATACGCCTGCATTTTGGATGGAAAGCCAGCTATACAGACTGTGCAACCAGATAAACTGGCAGGAGACCAGCAGGTGAAGAAGCATCCTGTCTGTGTGTAGTGCACAGATTGGCTGTGCTGTGCATCTAATGTATGCACAAGTTCTCTATGTATGTGTGCATCTCTATGTATGCGTAAGTTCTGTCCTTCCTTAGGATATTAGCACACCCTAAAGTAAAAGTGAAATAGGCCCCATCCCAGAACTGGCATTGCTATTCTCCTCCTATTGTATTTTTGATTAACCAGGCTTTTGCACTGTACCCCATACCTTGCTTGAGATTTATAGACCAAGGATACAACTGTGCAGCGCAGGTCACTGTATATTTATCAAACTCAGTCGCACTGAATTAAATCACATTTGTTCCCAAGTAAGCACACACAAAATCACAACCATTGTACACTAACTTCATAGTGAGGGCCAGTGAAATCAGAGGAATTTTCTTCCAAGGTAGACTGCAGTCTACCTTACAGTAGACAAATGCTTACAGTATTTGGAAATGCCTTTTCCCATGGAATGTACTTCTAAGGAAGCACACATAGGATGCCTTGGGGGATCGTGTGAACTAGTGAGGTATACAGACTGGGATACTAGCTGCAAGGGACAGACTGAACTCTTATACCTTTAACAACTGTGAGAAGAGTGGATTTGTGGTGGGAGCAATCTGATGTGCAGGGGTTAGAAAAACAACACCTACCAAAATTTCCTCAATTAACAAAAGGTAAAGGAGCCTGATCTTTCAGGTCATTCTACAGGCATAGGATCTTAATTAGTCCAGGTATTTATTTAGCCATAATCAACTCTGACCTCATAATCAACTCTTATAAGGCTTTGGGGCAGCTTCTCTATGTATGCTTAAGTTCTGTCCTTCCTCAGGATACAAAATGCTGTAGAAAACCTTGCGCATTCTGGATAAGGGAGACCAACATATATTGTGCATGTTTCCACTGTGGGAAGAGCATAGCAGCTGTTCCCTTGTCCTACAAAGGGTAAACCAACCATTTTTTGTAGAGAACAGCAGCAAGATATCACCAGTGGGCTGCTTATTCAGAGAAGAAAACTTTTTTTTTTAAGCCACTACAATGAGAAGGAATTCACATTCAAAATGAGCATTCAGTGGTTGTAAGCCTCCTGTAAATATTACCTGGGAACAAATCTAATTGAATTGCTGTGATAAATAGACATTGACCTTGGTCATGCAGAATAAAGGCAGATAGTGCTCATATTCTACATGATTTATATCAAGTAGCATCCAACCTCAAACAGAAATACAACAGCAAACAATACAAACGTAAAAGAAACCCGTATTTATGACAAACTAAATCAGATTTCTTGATAAGCTCCAAGGAGAAAAGACCACTTTTTGCAAAAAGCCTCAGACTGGGTTCTTTTCTCAGTTCTAGAAAGCAACAAGGTATTAGTTCTACCTCTGACCTACTAGTATTTTTTATTCAGTGGCTCCAAGGAGGTAAGTTCCCTGCTGACGTCTCTTCTTCCTTGCTTTTCTTGGCTTTCCAGGCACTTGGGTTGCATGTTGTATTACAGGTTTGGAAACTGGTGTTACTACTGAGTACTGACTGTCCCAGGAGCATATCCTGAAACAGCAGCACACCTGTCTCAGATCAGCTCCTTCAAATTAATTCACACAGAAAGTGCCTCTCTTATATGAGTAGCAGGCAGGGTTGTCTGCTAACCAGAAGAAAATAAAACAGCCCAACATCTTTAACTGAAGTCTGATATGCAGGGCTCAGCAGGTGAAGTTTTTTAGAGGGGCCCTTGCAAAAGTTGGCAAGCTTGTAGTAAAAGAGATGAGGGTGTGTGTTTCCAATCATTTTGCAGCTTGTCGTGCTCTGTGGAGTACTTTGCTCACAAGAATCTCAGAGCAAAACTAAATGTTTTAGTTAAAGGTGTTCTTCAAAGATGGAATTAAGATGAAAGTGCTTCTTATTTACTGCAAATAGCTATGCTGGCAGGCACTTCAGTTCAGGTTTTGTCCTCATCAGGTTCTCTATATTTAATAGTCTTTGTGACAAAGGAGGAGACACAGGATCACTGATTGTCTGTGGTGTAGTTTTTTTCCCCCTTCAAGTTAAAAGCAGCTGTACTTTATATCAGGGTCACAGTACTAGGAGAGGAGTTTAACCCTTCTGCCTAAGTCCTCCACCCTTTCTATGGGCACTGGCATATTTTTCCCCAAGGGCAAATAGCAGTTGGGGGGCAGTTTCAGTTGAAGAAATGGAAAAGGGGGAAAGGGTTACATAAGGACATAAGAAGAGCCCTGCTGGATTAGGCCACAGGCCCATCTAGGCCAGCTTCCTTTATCTCAGAGTGGCCCACCAGATGTCTCAGGGAGCACACAAGATCATTATCCTTGTATCCTGTTGCCACTCCCTTGCATCTGCATTCTGAGGTAGCCTACATCTAGAACTAGGAGGTTGCATATACCCATCATGGCTTGTAGCTGTAACGGACTTTTCCTCCATAAATCTATCTTATCCCTTTTTAAAGGCATCTAGGCCAGACCCCACCACCACATCTGTGGCAATGAGTCCAACAGATTAATTACGCTGGAAAAAGAAATATTTTCTTTTACACAAGCACATACAGAGTTATGCAGCTCTGACCTGATCTAGGGACTCCTATGGATACTTTTTCTTTAAAACAGCAACAACATGGAAGTTTCTCATTATAGCTCTCCCAGGTTATGTCTGGGTTATCGGTTTGTCCTTCTAGAAAGACAAAGAGGCCTAATCCCAGGTTTAAAGTGCCATTAGTCCTGACAGGGCTAGTTTTTATTTAGTGTTTAGTTCATGAAACCTCTTTTCCTGGAGTAAATAACAGCCATGTTACAGACCCTCCAGATCAGGATTATGTTACCCACACACTCACCCCCAATCTGGCTGCTACTGATTCTTTAATAACTAAGCCCTAATAACACTGGTAATCTGGCCAGAAAGAAAATCGGAATTCTCTGGTCTTAAGTACCAAAACAAGGGGCCTGCATCAGGCTCCTCACTACTTCACCTTGATGTGGGTTGAAACCCAAGAGGCTTAACCTAGATGAAGACTGACTACTGAGTCAGATCCTCCTTGATCCATCTAGCTCAGCTCTCCAAGGTTTCAGGCAGGATTCTTTTACCAGCCCTACCTGAAGATAGTGCCTACCTGAAGATCAGTGCCTTCATTAGCAGATTAAAATTTTCCTAAAACAGAGTTGAAATGATGAGAAATGCTTCACCAGCTAAATATGCCAGGCATAAATTTTAGTTGGGTCTCCAGGAATTTCCAACATTACGTCATGAATCTCTAGGAATAACTTCATCAGAATTTGCAAGTGTAGGAGCAAGGCTAGGTAAAAATAACAGATGGAAGTCCTAGATTCCTACCAGAGGACAGCAGGGCTCTTGTGTCCATAATGGTTGTGTAGAGGTGGTGGTTTAAGCAGGTGCAGCCTGACTACCTTGTACCATTATTGAAGATGTCCTGACCACCTGGTTAGAAGGAAAGAGAAATACAGAATGTAACACAGTACAAGGATGACCATGTGCAAATGAAGACAGGGTTCATCAGACTTTAATATGTAGAAGAGGGACATTTTAACACTACATGAGCACTCCTGTACTGAACTGATATAGCTGAGCAACACTGTTTTGAAGTCAGCTGGATGTGGAAACTGAAACCAAAAGAATGGAAGGGGCTGGTGCTTAAGAACAAAGATTCTTTAAATCGATTGAGTATAAGTTAACTGAGTGCTGCAGTGGCAGTAAAGATCTTCTACCAAAGCTGTCAAAGAGGTCAGTCTATAAATTTTGAGAGATGTTCTATCGTAGGCCCAAATGCAAGGCAGATTGCAACAGCATGAATTAAGAGCCAAGTTGCTAGACGTGTGGATGAGCATTATACTGCTTCAACTGACATTCATGCCAAATCAGATCAGCTGTGCTTGTGCCAGGTTCCTATGGGCCCTGAGCCTTGCACTGGCATGCCCCCATGGTGCCCCCTGCCTGCCCACCATGCTGCATTGAGTACTATAGCTGCCACCAATACTGAGGGTTCAGGCCAGGGTACAGGCCTAGCCAGGCAGTCCTCCTGATGAGTGTGCACCCTCAGCCAGTGGCCAACATGGCCAACCTTTTACTGCTGGTAAGTGCACTCCAGGATCTTTTGCAATGTATCGAGGAAGTTGGGTGTGCAGTTCTCTGTAACACTGCAAGAGATCCTGACCCAGTGCTGCCCAGAACTGATCATTTTGTTGCCTGCCTTTGCATGAAGGCTGCTGTTTTTGCTGTTTTCTCCTTCTCTGCACCCAGAAATGTAGGATGCCACAGACTAGTGGCAACATAGACTGTAGGGATCAGTATGCTGTACAAGCACATCCAAACCTGAGAGAAGTGCCCTGCAGGAAAGTCCTTATAATTCATTTGACTACCATATTAGAAGGTAGCTTTCATGCCCACTCATTAGACTCTAGGGAACACAGTGAACTGTTTCATTATGAACAAGGAATATACATTTGCTGCAGGAACTAAGTGTACACTTTCAGAGTCCTATATGCTTTTCTGTCTCAGGTACTTTAAAACTTCAGGGCAAGTTCCCACCCTGAACATGTTGATAAATTTCTCAATCATCCTGTGAAAGCCACAGTTAGCAGCTGATGGCCACATACAAAGGAAGATGCAGCTCTTGTACTAGTAGCAGATGTACAGAGGAGGGAAATGCAGTAGATGCAGTTTTTCACCCTTGCATGATGTGCTGCATCTCCTGATATTATCTCTGCTACATTTCTTCTGGTGCCTGTGAATACCACTTACTGGGAAGTAACCCTGGGAGAGGACTGTTTGCCCACATGTCCCATTTATGGACTTCCTAGTGAGGCAAGGTGACCTTTGACCCTAGAGCCACTGGATAGCCCAGTAATACTATAGCATACAGTAGCATACATACACTGATAAAGGGCTGCTTGATTTTAGAAGCAATAAGGTTAGTCTGACTGATTTTGGGGCCTCAAAGGCTGTGTTATACATTTTGGAATTTAGCTTAGATAACAGTATCAGGCAATGGCTGGAGATGTAAGGCTTGGCAGAAGTTAAACATACCTGTGTCCCCAGAAAAACTCTGTAACTATACTTTCATGCTTTTAGGGCAAAAGACATATGGAAACCAAGTGATCCCTTAATACCAATATACTCAAGGTAACTGGTCACAATAGTTATATAGAATTATAGAAGTTTTAGTAAAGCTTTTGAAAACCCCTTTTAATAAAAGGAACCAAAAGCTACTTTGCTGTGTTATGTTAAGCAACAGGTGTAAAAGATAAGAGGACTATCAGGGTGCACTAACGAGATGGGCATGCCAAGAAACAGGTCTGAAGTTCTGCCAAAGATGAGGTCTTCACACCTCTAAGTATTTTTGTACCCTCTTTTAATGAGATTAGTAAGAGGACATGTCAAAATACTCTTAATTGAAATGATGGATGTGAATAAGGTTCAAAACTGAGTAAATGGTAATATAGCGTACCCTGCTGGTTTTTGAAAACTTTTGGGAATTGTGTCATTTTGGCTAAGTGTTAAGGTGAATCCCCATGAGTCCCGTGGACCAACTGCATGCAATTCAAATAAAAGCTTGTGAACCTTCACTCCTGCATACCCAGTTGTTCTTGGGTTGCTCTATCAACCTTGCAACACTAGAAGTATCTGGTTAGCCACTGCCAGAAACAGAAGTGTTGGCTAGGTGGGCCCATGGTCTGCTGCAACAGTGCACTTTTTTGATTGTGTGTGCGATCTAGAAAAGCAAGCCACATAAGTCACCCTGGGCTCCATCATGGCTAAAACAAGATCTGAGTTCCACAAAAAGAAAGATAGAGACTTGTTTGGAAAAGAAACAGGTAGAAAGAGAAGAGAACAGGTATGAAGAGAAAGTAACTTTTGTGTTGTCTCAGCTGAACTTGATTTGCAAGTGCTTCTTATGAACCAACTGACTAGTTCTAGGAAATGAACTGCCTGGAGCAAGCAGGACTTAAAAAGGTCCTAACAATCTGGAAGACTTGTCTGCCCTAGTTTTTAACCATGAATCAGTTCCCACCAAGCACACATAATGCATATCTCACATATGTTATCTCTAGCATCAACATCTGTTAACTTTTGCTACATACTGTACTGCATTATGTACTGCAGACCCTTTTGACATCCGAAGCGGAGTGAAGCAGGGCTGTGTTCTTGCACCAACCTTGTTTGGGATTTTCTTCGCTGTCCTGCTGAAGCAGGCCTTTGGAACTGCAACAGAAGGCATCTATCTCCGGACCAGATCAGACGGAAAGCTCTTCAACCTCTCCAGACTGAGAGCAAGGTCCAAAGTCCAGCTGAAATGTCTGCGTGACTTCCTCTTTGCCGACGATGCAGCTGTCACTACCCACTCTGCCAAAGATCTCCAGCAGCTCATGGATCGTTTTAGCAAGGCCTGCCAAGATTTTGGACTGACAATCAGCCTGAAGAAAACACAGGTCATGGTTCAGGATGTGGACTCACCTCCCTGCATTACAATCTCTGAGCATGAACTGGAGGTTGTCCATGACTTTGTGTACCTTGGCTCAACGATCTCCGACACTCATTCTCTCGATGCCGAGCTAAACAGGCGCATCGGTAAAGCAGCTACCACGTTTTCCAGACTCACAAAGAGAGTCTGGTCCAACAAGAAGCTGACGGAACATACCAAGATCCAGGTCTACAGAGCTTGCGTCCTGAGTACACTTCTGTACTGCAGCGAGTCATGGACTCTTCGCCCACAACAGGAGAGGAAACTGAGCGCTTTCCACATGTGCTGCCTCCGACGCATCCTCGGCATCACCTGGCAGGACAAAGTTCCAAACAACACAGTCCTGGAACGTGCTGGAATCCCTAGCATGTATTCACTGCTGAAACAGAGACGCCTGCGTTGGCTTGGTCATGTCGTGAGAATGGATGATGGCCGGATCCCAAAGGATCTCCTCTATGGAGAACTCGTGCAAGGAAAGCGCCCTACAGGTAGACCACAGCTGCGATACAAGGACATCTGCAAGAGGGATCTGAAGGCCTTAGGGATGGACCTCAACAAGTGGGAAACCCTGGCCTCTGAGCGGCCTGCTTGGAGGCAGGCTGTGCAGCATGGCCTTTCCCAGTTTGAAGAGACACTTTGCCAACAGTCTGAGGCTAAGAGGCAAAGAAGGAAGGCCCATAGCCAGGGAGACAGACCAGGGACAGACTGCACTTGCTCCCGGTGTGGAAGGGATTGTCACTCCCGGATTGGCCTTTTCAGCCACACTAGACGCTGTGCCAGAACCACCTTTCAGAGCGCGATACCATAGTCTTTCGAGACTGAAGGTTGCCAATACAAATACTGCAGAATACTGCAGTATTCCCCTGGGGGCTGGGGACAAGAATAGGCCCTCAGTTTGGCTGTACTTGTTGTAAGAGGCGACTAAACAGCCACCGGGTAGATGGGACTCATTAGCCTGGGAAGGCAGCTCATCTGAGAGAAGGAAAACTCTGATCCCAAACCTCCACTGCCTTGTGGCTATATCCAGTTATGGAAAAGGCTTCAGGAGACAACCTCGAGGCAAAATCCGGAGCCGGAGTCCCTAAGGCAGTTCACGGCTGTATATAGTCACGCTCTGGCAACTCCTGCGACGCCGCTGGAACCAACCGTATTGGCTTCTGCCTTTCCATTGGACCATTTCAGCAACGTGGAGAGGGAGGATTTGCTGCATGGGTAACAGTCTATCCTCCATATCTACATTACCCAGGCTTCACGCACTGGAGAGGACACTCTGTTCCAGAACCATCATTCAGAGCGCGATACCGTGGTCTTCCGAGACTGAAGGATGCCAACAGTACTGCAGTGTTCCTCAAACTGTGGATGAGGCCTCATTCATTTCAATATGCATTTTATTTTTAATGTATTAGACTTGATGCTACCATGTTATGTGACTCCATCTGGGAGATGTTACAGTGCTATAATTTTAACAGGCTACTATGCATATGCTTTAACAATGATAGTCAATGAGGCTTACTCCCAGGTAAGTGTGGATAGGATTGCAGGGTTGGGATATTTGGGGATTTTTTTTTTAAATCAGGTCAGCTACTGCTTGGGAGGATTTTGCATAAAATTAGCAGTCTCAGAAGTTTGGTTTTTATGCACTTATAAGTGTAACGTGATGCACACTCAGGCAAAAAAATCCCAACTTCTCAGAATACTGATGGAGATCTGAGCTGTCAGTGACAAACCAAGAAAAAGATCTTGGGGTCATGGTGGATATCTCAGTGAAAATGTTGACCAAGCATGCAGCAGCAGTGAAGAAAGCAAATTCCAGCTAGCAGTTGTTAGGAACAGGATCAAGAATAAAACTGATATTATATTGCCCCTATATAAATGTATGCTGCAGCCACAATTGGAATACTGTTCTGGTTTTCACACCTATAGAAGGATATTGCAGAGTTAGAAAGAGTGCAAAAGGGGGCAACCAAAATGATCAGAGAACTGGAATACTTTCCTTATAAGGCAAGGCTACAGCATTTGGGACTTTTTAGCTTGGGGACATGACTGAGACTTATACAATTATGCATGATGTAGAGAGAGCAGGTAGATGGAAGCTTCCTCCCACCTCAATATAAGAACCAGGGGTTGTTCATTGAAATGATTGGTGGGAGCTTTAGGACCAACAAACAGAGGAATTGCACACAGCGCATAACTAGTTTGTGGAATTCGTTGCCACAAGATGTGGTGATAACTGCATGTCTTTAAAGAGGAAATAGACAAGTTCATGGAAGACAGGTCTTTCAATAGCTGATAATCATTATGGCAATGTGCTATCTTCAGACCTAGAGGCAGTATGCTTCTGAATTCCAGTTGCAAGGGAGCAATGGCAAGAGAGAAATATCTCTCCTGCTTGTGGGACTTCTCAGAGGTAGCTGGTTGGCCACCGTGGGGAACAGAAGGCTGGACTAGAAGGGCTTTTGAACTGCTCCAGCAGGGCTTTTCTTATGTTTTAATGGAAAATAGCAACCTACAAGTGGGATGTGAAAAAAATGTTGCATCTCTTCAACTTCAATGCCTAGTTGCCTCAAACAGGCCAATTCCTCCTTCCTCCCCATCTGCTCATGTTCATGTTTTTCCACCTTAACATTTCATGGATCATGGGGACTACTGAGCATTCTCAGTCCAGTGACAGGACCACTGCATCCTGGACGTGTTCCTGCCAAATGTGTCCAAGTCACTGACGTTCCTGAACATTTCCACCCTTTCTTTGTGTCCTCGACATTTGTGTACCAATGTATGTATATTTATATTAGATGTACTTTTTATTTTTAAAATGCATTCACAGGCTTAGGGTCAGGATAAATGGATTAGCATATATAACATGGGGTTTATTGCCCGGTTATAGTTTGTTTGTTGTCTAGTTATAGTGGACAAAAACTGGACACAAGTGTCCAGGGACAACACTGACAAGGATGCACTTGACTGGAACATGTTCATCCAGGAAGCAAATACAGGCTGGGTTTTTTGTTTTTGTTTTCCACCCTATTTCTTTCCCCCCCCCCCCTTTCATTTACAAATGTATGTATTTCAGTGTACATAAGGAGGCTGTGGGCCCAATCCTATTCAACATTCTGGTGTCGATGCAGCCGCAATGCAGCCCTGAGGTAAGGGAATGCCCCCCATACCGCAGGATGCAGAGCACATCCTGTTGGGACAGCTGCATCAGTGCTGGAAAGTTGGATAGAATTGGGCCCATGTAAAACAGCACCTTGTCTGTGAATGGCTCTGTTTCATATACAAACTAATAGATACTCAACCTCTTTAGTTTGCTATTTGGTATACAGCTAGATAATGCAAAACAAGTGTATTTAGGTTTAACAGCCATGCACATTTTTCACAAGAGAAGATGGTTGGTTTTTTTTCCTCCAAGCAATAAGACAGAAACTGAGTTTTGCTTATGAGAACAAGCCCTGCTACATCATGTGAAGAAATGAATACTTGAGTTATCAGCCACATGCACTGCAGGCAAAATGAACCAAAACATAGCACCGTGGGTGGCTTCAATGATGAGGGAGTAGTAGGGGATTTACCTCACTGTCTCCTAAAGTGTGGCCTTTATAGGGAAACGGTAGGATTACTAACTTTTCAGCTAGCCCTTGTGGCTTTGCTATTAACAGCAACTTGATCTACAGGTATTCATAATGCTCAGTTATCCCTATGCTGTGAGAAGGATTGCTTTGAGCCAGATTATGCATTATGTAAATACCTGACATGTTCAGTTTTTCTTTGCTCAGAAGAAGCCACGGTGGTGGGGAGATCCATATCAGGACTGTGGCAGGGGAAAGGGTTAAAGCCCTGCCACTGTTCCAGTCGAGATTGCCTACTCTGACTGAAGTTATTCCTGGATATCTTACCCCCCCCCCCAAACATGATATACACTGTAATGCCATTTAGCCAGGAAGATCCTGCTAAAATCTCCAGAATTGCTTCCGCTAATCACTTTGTGATTGATTCAGGTTCCTGGAGCTCCAGGCCAATCCTGAAGGGCTAGCAACTGTAGCTCTGATCCCTACAGTTATTTACAAAGAAAAACACAGCACGTCAAGGCCAATGATAGTTTTAACGTCAGGTATAGGCTGGTTTGTTGCCTACTGTTAAAGGCATTGGAGAAGGCAGGCTCATGTTTTTTTTAAACCCCCCCCCCAGGTTGCCTGGAAGCCCTAATTTAGAGAAGAAATATTAGAATAACTGTTGGATAAACTATTCTGTCCCTGAGAAGTTTAACACACACACACACACACACACACACACACACACAGATTTTCCTGGTGAAACTAGGAATATAACACATAAGGTGATTGCTTTCAGTGTCGCACAACGTGTTTGGATGCTAAAATCCTGAAAAACAACCAGTGAATTGGTATGATATAATGTGGTATTGCGGGGGGGGGGGAGTTAAGAACATAAGAACAGCCCCACTGGATCAGGCCATAGGCCCATCTAGTCCAGCTTCCTGTATCTCACAGCGGCCCACCAAATGCCCCAGGGAACACAACAGATAACAAGAGACCTCATCCTGGTGCCCTCCCTTGCATCTGGCCTTCTGACATAGCCCATTTCTAAAATCAGGAGGTCGCGCATACACATCATGGCTTGTAACCCATAATGGATTTTTCCTCCAGAAACTTGTCCAATCCCCTTTTAAAGGCGTCCAGGCCAGTTGCCATCACCACATTCTGTGGCAAAGAGTTCCACAGACCAACCACACACAAAGAAATATTTTCTTTTGTCTGTTCTAACCCGCCCAACACTCAATTTTAGTGGATGTCCCCTGGTTCTGGTGTTATGTGAGAGTGTAAAGAGCATCTCCCTATCCACTCTGTCCATCCCCTGCATAATTTTGTATGTCTCAAAGTTGTTTTGATATGATCACTTTTTTAAAACTGTGGGGAATATGATTTTAAAGTATGCATCTATTGCAGCTGTATTCTAATTGTAAATTACTGCTGTTAATTCAATGCTGTTGAATGCTTTCTTGCTCACTCTAGTACCCAAAGAAGTAGATAGTCACCTATAAAAGCTCATATTCTTTCAATAAAATCATTTCAATGCAATCCTATATATGTTTACTCAGAAGCAATTCCCACTATGCTTAAAGGGGCTTCTTTCTAGCAAAATGAGCATAGGTTTGCAGCTATGAAAGTTCAGTGTGACCCTTGAAGTATCTTTTCTAATAGAGAAAGGCTAACATGACTACCTGGATGTATCACCTTTGCTCTGCAGTGAAATAACCTTGACTGGCTGACTGTTCTCACTATGTAGGGCCACTTTCTAGAAATCCACCCACGCAAAAAACAAATTGCACTTAGCCTAAACTGGTGAAATACCTGTTGTCATGACAAATGGTCATGACACTTGTATGGTCTTATATTTCAGAGACTGATTATATACTTGTATTTCAGAGAGCTAGAGATCTACAGAGGCTTATTGCTCCCACATCACCCACGCTATTCTTGCAAGATTTCCGTCAGGTCACTCAGTGTGCAGTCCTATGCATGTTTACTCAGAATTCTCACTGTGACCATTGAAACATGCTCCCAGGAAAGTGTGCATAGGACTGTGCTTTCAGTTTCTACCCTAGTGCAGAGTGTGTCCTCCATAAGAACATAAGAACAGCACCACTGGATCAGGCCATAGGCCCATCTAATCCAGCTTCCTGTATCTCACAGTGGCCCACCAAATGCCCCAGGGAGCACACCAGATAACAAGAGACCTCATCCTGGTGCCCTCCCCTACATCTGGCATTCTGACTTAACCCATTCCTAAAATCAGGAGGTTGCGCATACACATCATGGCTTGTAACCCATAATGGATTTTTCCTCCAGAAACTTGTCCAATCCCCTTTTAAAGGCGTCTAGGCTAGACGCCAGCACCACATCCTGTGGCAAGGAGTTCCACAGACCGACCACGCGCTGAGTAAAGAAATATTTTCTTTTGTCTGTCCTAACCCGCCCAACACTCAATTTTAGCGGATGTCCCCTGGTTCTGGTATTATGTGAGAGTGTAAAGAGCATCTCCCTAGCCACTCTGTCCATTCCCTGCATAATTTTGTATGTCTCAATCATGTCCCCCCTCAAGCGTCTCTTTTCTAGGCTGAAGAGGCCCAAATGCCATAGCCTTTCCTCATAAGGAAGGTGCCCCAGCCCCGTAATCATCTTAGTCGCTCTCTTTTGCACCTTTTCCATTTCCACTATGTCTTTTTTGAGATGCAGCGACCAGAACTGGACACAATACTCCAGGTGTGGCCTTACCATAGATTTGTACAACGGCATTGTAATACTAGCCGTTTTGTTCTCAATACCCTTCCTAATGATCCCAAGCATAGAATTGGCCTTCTTCACTGCCGCCGCACATTGGGTCGACACTTTCATCGACCTGTCCACCACCACCCCAAGATCTCTCTCCTGATCTGTCACAGACAGCTCAGAACCCATCAACCTATATGTGAAGTTTTGATTTTTTGCCCTTAAGTGCATGACCTTACACTTACTTACATTGAAACGCATCTGCCATTTTGCTGCCCATTCTGCCAGTCTGGAGAGATCCTTCTGGAGTTCCTCACAATCACTTCTGGTCTTCACCACTCGGAAAAGTTTGGTGTCGTCTGCAAACTTTGCCACCTCACTGCTCAACCCTGTCTCCAGGTTGTTTATGAAAGGTTGAAAAGCACCGGTCCCAGGACAGGTGCTTGGGGCACACTGCTTTTCACTTCTCCATTGTGAAAATTGCCCATTGACACCCACTCTCTGTTTCCTGGTCTTCAACCAGGTCTCAATCCATGAGAGGACCTGTCCTCTAATTCCCTGACTGTGGAGTTTTTTCAGTAGCCTTTGGTGAGGGACCGTGTCAAACGCCTTCTGAAAGTCCAGATATATAATGTCCACGGGTTCTCCCGCATCCACATGCCTGTTGACCTTTTCAAAGAATTCTATAAGGTTTGTGAGACAAGACTTACCCTTACAGAAGCCATGCTGACTTTCCCACATAGGAGGAAAGAGCAGCCATTCACTTGTATGGAAGAAAGTAGCAGGGATGCAGTCATTTCTGAATTCACAGATTGGAGGCACAATATGGACATAAAGACGCAATTCTCCCCCCGCACACATTTTTTTAAAATTATGATAAAAAAATTAAGAAATAAACAAAATCATATAAAAGCCACCTGGTCTATATCCAGAAAGAAAATTCCTATGGTTAATAAAAAGATTGTCATTTCTTAAAGTAGGGTCCAGTATTAGCAATGTACAAGAGCCATTAATTTATCCACATAGGCGCTTTTTCAGAACTCTAATCAGTCAATTATTTTTCTTTACACATACCATAGTTTTCCAAGTCCTTGCCCAGAATAATTTTTTCAGAAGTCAGAAGCTTGGTTATTAATGATTCCAAATTTCCTGAAATATAACCAAACAAGAATGTTAATACCATAAGCTGGTGGGTGCGAACTATGGCAGGGCATCACAAACACCATCCAATGTACTCTCTAAATGAACTGTATATTTTGGAAACCTAGTATTCAGTCATAACCCAGTTTTACTCATGATTACTTGGAAAACAAAACAAGCACACTTTTAAGTGTTTGGGCCTTGCTCACAGGGGAACATTCACAGGTTTCAGCCATAGGGTACAATCCTAACCAGGTCTACTCAAAAGTAAGTTATATTTTGTTCAATCGAGCTTACTCTCAGGAAAGTGTGGTTAGGATTGCAGCCACAGTGGTTTAAACACCTTTTGGCTTCCTTTCTTCAGAATCCCTGCCAGCCAGCTGACCTCATGCTCATTGTTGAGACAGTCTCTCTTGAGAACATTAAACACAACCACCTAAAGCCAGTTACAAAAGAATATCAAGAATGTTTTAATAATCAGCAAGGTTTTAATTCAGAGCAAACATGGGTAGGATTTCTGGTCTCTGTGATGTCTATTATAGTGTGACAATATTGCCTCTGCCAGTGGAATTTTTTTGGAAAAAAAACAATTTCTTTTGCCAACTTTTGTTTTCAAAAATTCTAGCACCATGAGCCTGTATGGAGCTCCATATGCTCTAAGAGGTCAAAAAGTATTTATTTCCACCTGAAAATTTAGAAAGGAATATAGTTTTTTATACTGTGCTCTTAGCTGGCTTACCTAGGATGGAGGTAGCCTGGAATAAACTAACAGGCAGGAACTTACAGTAATTAAAGATATGGTTTTGATCTGGGTAAGCTGACTCATCCAAATGTGGCAAGAACTGGGAGACGCACACATCTTGCTAAATGCACAAGCAAAACACTTCCAGTTTCCTTCATGCAGCACTTATTCAAGCAAAGACTCCACATTAATTGTACATTAATATCTCCTTCACAGGGTGCAGCAGCTGTCACGCCCATGTGACATCTCAGTGCACACATGTGCATCGGGGCAACCCATACTTACACAGAAACAGCAAAAATTTCTCAGTTAGAATGTGTCTAACTCAGCATACATATTCTCCAGTTCTGACAATCTGCCACAAATGTAAAGTTCTGCTTGGTTGGCAACTCTAGTTGATTACTTAACCAATGATTTTCAACCACTGTGGTCTGCAGATGTGCTGTGGGAGTTTGGGGAGGGTCATTTATTAGCAGGGCAATTGAGGGATTTAAGGGCCCAATCCTAACCAATTTTCCAGTGCCAGTGTAGCTGTGCCAATGGAGTGTTTGCTGCATTTTGTGGTGGGTAGGCAGTCACAGAGGCCTCAGGGCTGCATTGCGCCTGCACTAGTGCTAGAAAGTTGGATAGGATTGGGCCCTGAGTCCCCTACCAGCAGCATGGTGTACCTTGTTGTTGCAAACTTAAGGGGGGTTTGGGGTGCTCAGAGTTCTTGGTTCTCAAACCCTAAAGTCCTCAAGGCCCCCCCTGTTCAGTAGTACTGCCACCACCCTGTATGTGCCAGTGCCTCAGTCCAGGGACACTGAGACCCTCTAGGCTTAATTCTATCCCTTGCAGGCACTGAGCGCTTTCTCCAATTAAAGCTTCAGTCCTCAAGGTACTAGGCTTCAATGAGCACTTGGTAGCTTGCTGAACAGCTAGGCAGGATTCTGAACCTTTGTCCCCAACAGAGAATGAAACAACTTACTAAAACAGATTTTAGTTTATTAATTACATCAGGTTACATAAGTTACATAAGGCAGCATATGCTAGAGGCATAAACATCTAGGAAACATATCAGCAATAAAATAATAAAGCTAGCTGGCTATCTCTATTAATCCTTATCTGTCCCCTGGGTCACTCTTGTAGATCTTTCAGCTCCAGGCTACCTGTGAGGCCAGATGCCCATGTTGGACAATGGAGCTCCCAGCGTGCAGGATGTTGCACCCAAAAACTCTGTTCAAGAAGGGTCACGGACACATCCCTTGCACCCTCATTATTATAATTCTTGTGCTAATAGTACTGAGATGACTTCAAACTTAGACTGTCCAGTCAGAAACTTTTGAGGACAGAACCTTCTCAAAGTGGGCCTGGCTGCTAGCCCTCTTAGTTCTTACCCCTCCCAACTGGAGATCCATCAGCTTGATAAGGTGCCGTTCTGTCTGCAAAGGTGCTACATTCCAATGGGTTGTAATTCTTGTTGTCCTTCCTTGCTAGTAGAGAGACAACAATCTTTGTGTTTGTTTACTCACATTCTTGCAGCTAGGAACTGCTAGCAACTTCTCCGTTACTTAGTTTGGTTCAGGCTCCACATGCTAACCAAGGCCTAACATGTACATATTCACGACACTTGTAAATGGTCAAAAAGCTGATGGTGTGCCTTGACCATTTTAGCACCTTCAGTGTGCTGTGAGAGGAAAAAGGTTGAAAGTCGCTTAATTATACTAAGGAAAAAGGATTTCATCACTAAAGTGATGAAAGTGATTTCATCACTAAAGAAAAAGGATTTCATCAGGATAATCTAGCTGGGTTTCTCAGCATAGATTAGCTAGTAGGTTTTGTGTGTGCAGATCAGGTATTGCCCCAGAAAAAGGCAATTGGAACAGTGCAAACAGATCAAAAATATTTGCATATACTGTACAGAAATACATTTACAGCACAATTATATGAGTGTCTACTCAGATCTCACTGAGTTCAACAGAACTTAGAGCCCAATCTTATGCATGTTTATCCAAAAGCAAGTCCCATTATGTTCAATGGGGACTACTCCCAGGTAATAGATAGATAGGACTGCAGCCTTACTCCCAGCCAGGTATGCACAGTATAGGATTGCAGCCTTAAGCAACAAGCCCGATTACCATCTGCTACTCTTTCCTCAACATCTCATTTGATCCATAGGTGGCGCTGTCACTATGTTTAATCCTGCCAACACAGCCAAAGAAATACTGTATTTCAGCACATCCCTCACTTCCAGTTCTGATGTGACTCCTCAGTGTAAAACAGTAGTTCCCAACATTTTTTTTATGATTTGTATGAAATCATGCCTTATAAAGGAAGAGAAGAGGCTTTTGGATTCTACATCCCCTCAGAAATCCACTTCAGAGACTGTGTGATTTGCGTTTAGTCACAATTATAAAGACTAAATAAGACTAATCAAGAGAACAAGAGTTTTAGAAAAAACAGAGTGAACCACTGAGAATTTCCAGCTGCTTTGTTATGCACCAAACAACCAACAAAGAACAATTGACAATTAAGGGATATTTGAAACACCTTATAAGGATACCATGGAGTAGGGAGACATCTAGTGGAGAAATTATCTTGTTGTTGGCATCCTTCAGTCTCGGAAGACTATGGTATCGCACTCTGAACAGTGTTCTGGAACAGAGTGTCCTCTCCAGTGCGCGAAGCCTGGGTAAAGTAGATATGGGGGATAGACTGTTACCCATGCAGCAAATCCCCCCCTCCACGTCGCTGAAATGGTCCAATGGAAAGGCAGAAGCCAATACGGTTGGTTCCAGCGACGTTGCAGGAGTTGCCAGAACGTGACTGTGTTCAGCCATGAACTGCCTCAGGGACTCCGGCTCCGGATTTTGCCTTGAGGTTGACTCCTGAAGCCTTTTCCATAACTGGATGTAGCCACAAGGCAGTGGAGGTTTGGGGTCAGAGTTTTCCTTCTCTCAGATGAGCTGCCTTCCCAGGCTGACGAGTCCCATCTACCCGGTGGCTGTTTAGTCGCCTCTTACGACAAGTACAGCCAAACTGAGGGCCTATTCTTATCCCCAGCCCTCAGGGGAAGGAGAAATTATATATTAGTGTATTGGCACTCTGGAACTGCCGTAGATACTCGCTTATAAGTCAATCTCACAGATGAGGGCAGGTTTTGAGCCCCAAATCATGGAATTTGCTGTGACCCTCAGATAAGTCGGGGGTTTAACTTAGGGAGGTGTCTGACTATAATTTTGTCTTTTACCTGAGGCCAGATCCTGAAAAGTGTTCTGTAATTGTTATCTAAGAACTGTACATCTAATTCATTAAAAATAAAGTAAAGGATCATAAAATACATTTGTATTCAGTAACTTTAAATTCTGGTCTCCACAACCTTTTTGTAAACACTGTCAGAGTATTAAGTGCACTGTAAACAACATACTAATAGAACAGTGGTTCCCAACCTGGGGTTCATGTACCCCCAGGGGCACTCAACAGGACCTTTAGGGGTACTTGAAAGAGAATGGAATAATGGCAGTGCTCCAGAATGCCTTGCAGGGCCAGGCAAAACTAAAACATAAAAAAAGTTATCACTTAGAATTTCTCAGGACATATCTGGTGCAAAACAGTGCAAAGGCAGAGTCTTCTGCTCTTAAGCCAGAAGCTCTACATATAACTTAGAGTACAACTGGGAGTGTGCAATTCAATTCACAGCAGAGACAAGCAACAGCAAATGGCTGTGACCAAGTGCAGCTCCCTATTTACTCAGAAGCAAACCCATTGCTTTCCCTGGGTGTTATTCCTAAGTAATGGTACTCTGAATTGTAGTTTGTGAGACATTTGATGGGAGAGTTTCCACTTTCAGGGAAGGTGCATCCTGCAGCTGCAACAAGCCCACCCTCACCTGGTCTGAGGGCTGTTTCCTCCTCTTGATTTACAGCAGGATAAAGGTTGTCAGGGGAGTTTCACTCTTAAAGAAGTGGGGGTGATTCTGCCCTTTTCCTCTCACTCCCACCCCCCACTGCTGGCTTAGCTTCACTGCCATCTTTTCCTGGGAGTAAGCCCCATTGACAATAATGGAACTTTCTTCTGAGTAGGCATACACTGGCTTGGGCTCAAAGGCTGCCATCCTATGCGCACTTTCCTGGGAGTGAGCCCCATTGACAGCTCCAGGCTCCTGCTCCCCTTTTCTGTCCTTTCGAAGACTAGCAGGGGCAGAGGAGGAGGAATGCTCTCCTTAAAGCTTACTACATAAGCAGCTGTTGCAAGTGCTTCCTAGCTCCTGCCAGCATGCAGCTAAGATCTCTGGCTAAAATACCTGTTGCTGCAGAATAATTCTACTTAAATTCTACTCTGCTTTTCCTGTGTTTTGCATCTTTGCAAGGTCTCCAGGACTCTTCCAGTGAAAAGGACACACACATAGGGAAATTGCTTCCCTCTCTCTCACACAGATGCTTCTTCCACATACAAAAATGCAGGGACTTTTCCCCTCCAGTCCAACTTCATTGGTGAGGATAGGGGGAAATGAGGTTAGCAAGGAGGTTTGCAAAAAGTTTTGCAAAGGAGAGACTGAAGTGTGACTGTATACAGTAAGGGGAGAGGTGGAGAGGAAAGCAAGAGGAGGGAATAGACTGGGAGCCCAATCCTAGGCATGCCTACTCAGAAGCAAGTCCCTTAATAGTCAGTGGGGCTTACTCCCATGAAAGTGAGGCTAGAATTGTAGCCTTAACTGTTTTAAGTGCTCTCTCTCTCTCTCTCTCTCTCTCTCTCACACACACACACACACACACACACACACACACACACACTTTTCCTTTTATAAAAGTTAACTCTTCCTCTCCCCCCCCCCAGTACAACTTCCTCAGTGGTGAATGATTATGGGGAGAGGGGCTAGCAAGCCTCAGCTTCGCAACAGAGAGTTTAAAGTTTGGATTCAATAAGGGGGAGGGGGCAAAAACAAGAAGAAAGAGGAGATGGACTTCACCCTTTCAACGGCTTGAGAAACAAAGGTACAGCCTTCTGCAGGCTGCCCCCCCTCTCTTTCAAAAGATCACTCTCCCCCCTGCCCCACCCTGTCCAACATCATCTGTGGGGAGATGGGAAGGGGGTTAGCAAGTTGAGCTTTCCAATGCTTGAAGTTTAAATACAGAGGGAAGGGGGAACAAGGAAAGAGATGGACTCAACTGTTTCAAATGACTGCTTCTCCCTCGCTCAGACGCCCCCTCCCACACACAGCTCATTGTCTCCTGCTCTGTCTTGGGTGCAGCTCCAGAGATGCCTCCATGGGTGCTAATGGCTGCTGTGGCAATTGCCCTGCCCTTGGAGCTTCTGCAGCTGGGCAACAGCCTGAAGGAGCAACTGGAGCACACCTGCACCACACCCACAGGCAGCTGCTAACGCGCAGCAGCCCCAGCCTGCACAGCCTCCTCTCAGCAGAAGAACACTTGCTCCCTCCCTCCCTCCCACAATAGTGATTGGCTGGCTCACTTGCCTCCCCCCTTGCTGCTTGCCTGCCCAGGAGATAAGGCAGGGCAATGATTTAGGTTGCTTTTCTGGGAAGAAGTTTTTCACCTTATAGGCGAGTATCTACGGTATTTAGTTTAAGATATACAGGAAAAAGGACTGTAAGAGGAGTTAAGTGGACTGCTCTGTTAAGCATTAAAGGATTATATAAGATTATATTAGAAAGAAGAAAGTTACAATTTTGATACAGAGTTTCCCTCTCTTCCTTAAGAAGAAAAGAAGCAAAGGGGACTCTGGAGGAAGCTGAGTTGAAGAGACTATCTGCGTGGGTGATGAATAAGCATGAAGCTGAGAGATTAATACTGTAAACATTAATGAGATTTTGATTTATTGAACTGATATAGTGGATATCTGCATAAGGTTGATAGATACGGCTCTGGGTACATTGTCTTTGATTCTCTGTTCATTTCTTCTTGCTTTAATATATAATGGAGCACCCTAGGAGACAGTCAATAAAAGGACATAAAGCCTCTCCAACTATGAGTTCAACGATCCAGACAATGCTCTTGAGAAAAGCACAGAAAGAAAGAAAGATGACCAAGCAGGAATTATAGATTTTCTTAGAGATTTTTGTGAAGAGACAAAGCAGATGCAGACCAGGATTTCTGATCTAGATAAAAACTTGACGGGGAAACTGGATCAATTATCAATTAAATTGAAAGAGATGGACAAGATGGTGAAAAAGACACATAAAAAGATTAATAGAAATCAGAAAGAGATGAACAGGATGAAATAACAAGTGAAACGTGACCAGGTAAAGACTGAGTAACTCACCCAATGGGTTGAGCAAAGAAACCAAACACTAGAAAGAAACGTGATGCTGCTGGAGCTTGAACAAGCGAGACATATGTTGCGCATTCAGAATTATCCAGAAGGAAAACCACAAGAAGATATTAAGATAAACAATTATTCATTGGCTGGGAGAGCAAACTGAGTTTGAGACAGAACTTCTTGAAGGATTACATGCAGTGTATAGACTCGGATCTCCATACACAAGAACTCACAATTTCCCAAGAGAAATAATGATGAAGTTTACACTGAAAAGGGTGAGAGATATAGTCCAACAAGCGCTGATGGAGAAAACATTAACTGTTAGGGGAAACTCTTCGAGAATTTTAAGGGAAACTCTATGGAGTATTATAATAATTATAATTATAATAATGGTATTTATATACCACCTTTCTTGGTCTTTATTCAAGACTTTATTCAAGGCAGTTTACATAGGCAGGCTGATTAAATCCCTGTAGGGATTTTTACAATTGAAAGAAGGTTCTCTTTCAAGAACCACAACAGTCCAGATGTTTCACTCTGATCTGGTTTCACATTCTGGCCTCCATCCTCCCACGCTCAGAGCAGATGGAATAGCTCGGCTTCAGCTTGTCAGCTGCTTCAAGGTCACACTGTGCCGGTGGCCTTGAACTGCGACCTTGTGGATGTGATCTTCAGGCAAATGGAGGCTCTTTCTTTCTTTCTCTTAGTTCAACAAGAATTTTCACTGATTGAATGAAATAATGTTTATTTTTGAGTTGAACATTAAACAATATGGTGTCTGGCCTAGATGCCTTTAAAAGGGAACTGGACAAATTTCTGGAGGAAAAGTCCATCACGGGTTACAAGCCATGATGTGTATGTTCAACCTCCTGATTTAAAAGTAGTCTACCTCAGAATGTCAGATGCAAGGGAGGATGCCAGGATGCAGGTCCCTTGTTGTTGTGTGCTCCTTGAGGCATCTTGTGGGCCACTGTGTAATACAGGAAGCTGTACTAGATGGGCCTTTGACCTGATCCAGCAGGGTTCTTCTTATTTTCTTATGATTCTCTCATACCCTCTTAGCAAATTTATATGCCTCCTCTGACAGCTACAAGCAGATTACAAGAGTTCCACATTTTACAGTGGCGTAGCTAAGACAGTGCAGGGGGTCGCAATCAGTGGTGGACCTCCCCTGCCCCATGCCCTGGGGCAAAGGTCCAAGATGGTGCCCCTGTGGGGTGCCCCCTGCACAAATCTGCCCCCCCCACTTATATGGAGCACACAGAGCCTTGTGCGACTCCAGGATACATTGGGAAAGCCTCTTGGAGCTTCCCCGACGCTGTGCTTCCAGCAAAATGGAAGCACAGTTTCTGACTATTTCAGGAGCCTCAGAGAGGCTTCCATATGGTCCTAGAGGTGCACGAGACTCCATTTATTTTATGAAAAATTATGTAGAAAATTGGCTCCTTTGAGCCAATATGATCTGATTTTGCTGGGTGATTTTAATTCAATGTTTGACGTGAATTTAGATAGATCAAGTAAGTGGAAAAAGAAAGGAGGAAACTTATCTAAATCTTTTTTAGAACTGGCAGAAGAATTTAATCTGATTGACACATGGAGAGTCCAGAATCCATGAAAAAAGCAATATACTCACTTTTCAACACGTCATAAAGTATGGTCCAGAATAGATATGTGTTGGATTACAGCAGTGACAGATATATTCAAAGCAGAAATATTACCAAACACCTTTGCGGATCATAATCCAATTAGTTTAAAACTTAAATCTCAGAGGAAAGGGTTCTGGAGATTGAACATTACTGATATGAAAGAAAATTTTGTAAAATTAGCTAAAGAGGAAATGAGTTGGTTTTTTAAAATACTCAGAAATAAGACCACAAATTATCTGGGATACAAGCAAAGCATATTTTAGAGGAATTATGATGAAATTTTCAGCAAGGAAAAAAGAGGGATAATCAATGTTTCAGAGAACTAACCTTAAAATTGAAGAAGGAGCAGGAGTTCCAAGAGAATCCATCTAAAGAATTAAATGCTAAAATACAGAGACTTCAACATGAGATTAGAATTATACAAATGGAAGAAACTGAGAAAAAATTAAATTAAACAGAATTATTTCAAAAATGCAAATAAACCTGGAAGATGGCTAGTACACAGACTGAAAAAAGAATGACAGAGGAACTTTATAAGTAGTTTGATAGATGAAAATGGAATTGAGAAACATAAATCTTCAGAAGTTAAACTTATAAAAAAGTTCTATCAGCAATTATATAAGAATATAGATCCTAACTTGCAAAAGGATTACCTATTAAAAAATAATATGCTAAAACTGACATCAGAACAGAAACAAATTCTGGATCAAAAAATTTCCATGCAAGAATTAACAGAAGCAATTAAAGACAGAAAAATCAGAAATCCCCTGGACCAGATGCAATTCTGGCTGAATGCTATAAGATATTTGAAGAGATTATACAATTACCATTCAAGAACTTGGTTAATGATATCTGGGAAACTGGAAATATACCAGACTCATGGAAAGAAGCATTAATTATGCTAATACACAAACAAGACACAGAGAAAGAAATTAGAAATTATAGACCAATTTCTCTTTTAAATATGGATTATAAGATCTTTACATCAATATTAGCCAGAAGATTAAAGAGAGTCCTGCTACAAATAATACATCAAGATCAAACGGGCTTCTTACCAAAACACCTAAAAAGAAATGTGAGAGTTATTAATATAATAGAATATTTTGAGGCACACCCAGAGAAGAAATTAGGATTTATTTATTCGATTTATATTCCGCTTTTCTCCCCGAAGGGCACCCAGGGCGGATTAATCTCTATAGATGCACAAAAAGCATTTGACAGAGTAAATTGGAATTTTATGATACAACAAATGTATCAGATGAATTTTGGACCAAAGTTTATAAAGATAGTAGAGAAGATATACACAAAACAGACAGCGAGAATAAAGATAAATGGTGATATAACAAGATAGAAATCCAACAGGGAACAAGACAAGGATGTCCTTTATCTCCATTATTATTTATTTTAACTTTGGAAGTATTGAACAACATAGTAAGAAGAGATGAAAGAATTGTTGGAGTGAAGGTCAAAAAAGAAGAATTTAAGATCCAGGCATATGCAGATGATCTTACTTTCATTCTTGAGGATCCAAAGCAGTCCTTAAAATATTTGATAGATAACTTGACCGAATATGGAGAAATGGCAGGACTGAAGATAAATTATGATAAAACAAAACTATTAGTGAAAAATATTAGAAAACAAGAGAAACAGCAAATTTGGTATTAATATTACAAATAAAGTTTAATATCTGGGTATTATCTTAACAGATAAACCCAGTGCATTGATGGAAGATAACTATTTAATGATGGAGATTAAGAATGATTTTAAAAGATGGAATAGATTGAACTTATCGCTGTTGGGGAGAATAGCAACAATAAAAACAAATGTGTTACTGAAAATACTATTTTATTCCAGACAATTACAGTGATATTAAAGAAATCATTTTTCCAAGAATTGAATAAAGTTATGGCCAACTTTATTTGGCAAGGAAAAAAGCAAGAGTGAAGATGAAACTATTGCAAGATGCTAAAGAGCAAGCTGGCCTTAGAATGCCTAATTGGGAAATGTATTATTATGCAGCAGCAATGAACTGGATAAAAGACTGGGCAGAACTGGAAAAATCCAGAGTGTTGAAACTAGAATTACATGATCTGCAGATTGGTCCCCATGCCTTTATGATTCATGATAAAGCTAAATACCACAGTTACTTTAAACAACATTTGATAAGAAGGGCACTGTTATTTGCTTGGGAACAAATAAGATATAAAGTTTATGGCAAACTTTCCCATAGATGGGTCAAACCACTAGAAATTAATACAAAGCCAATGTGGATACGGGAATCAAAAAATGAGATATGACAACTTATTAGACAATAAAGCAGAGCTTTATTCAAAAGAAGAGTTATTGGAGAAAGGGATTAAATTGGCTGACAATTACAAGTCAAAACAAGATGGATGGAATATAAAAAAGAAGGAATTTACCCAGTGGATACAGAATTTGATAAAATATTCTTATCAAACGAGGAACACTATATTAAGAAGATGTACCAATATTTGTTAAACATGAAAATGGAAGATGAGTCAGTAAAAGAGGTGATGATCCTGTGGGCAAAGAATATTGGACATAATATAACAATGAACAACTGGGAACAGATCTGGAAAAGAAATATGAAGATAATCAAAGCAACAACGATGAAAGAGAATATCTATAAAATCTTTTATAAATGGTACCTACCTCCAGACAGGCTGGCAAAAATGTATCCTGGTACATGCAATAAATGCTGGAAATGTAAGGAGGTGAAAGGATCTTTTTACCACATGTGGTAGCTCTGTTCTAAGGCAAAAGAATTCTGGAGAAAAATACATATGAATATTCAAATTATTTTTAAATGTGTTATACCCTTTGAACCAGAGATATTCCTATTTAATATTTTTCCTGAAAGTTGTAATAATGATACAAGACATATTCTGTTATTGCAGCAAGATTAATCTATGCTCAGATGTGGAAGAGCTCAGAAATTCCATTATAGATATGTGGATTAAGAAATTATATGAAATTATTGAAATGCATGTCTTAACTGAAAGATTGAAGGATGGTAAGATAGAAATAATACAGCAATTATGGAATCCATTTTACAGATGGATAGACAAAAGATTATGAGTCATTTAAGTAAAATCAAAATAGATGAAAGTAAATATATTAATGTTCATGATAATTATAGACTAGATTAGATTGAAATGTTTGTTAAATTGGTATTGACATTATAGAGTGGAGGAAAGTAGTAATTAATGGGTTTATTTGATGGTGATGTAATAACTACAGTTCTGCAAATTCCCAATGTTTTTTCCCTTTGTACTACCTTCAACCCATGTATATTTGGTTCCTGTACCTATGTCATTATTCAATTTAAATATTGAATATATATATTAGCAAAATATTTGTAATTAATGTAGTTGCTGTTATTTCAAATTTATGTTTTCAACTACTGATCTATCTCTGACAATACATGAACTGATGACTGTTCTGTCCCAATTTTCGACTCCTGCCGACCACACCAATTTGTCCCATCCAAATATCTCAACTCCCTTCTAATGCCTGCTTTTTGGCTAATTAACAACCCCCTTTCCCAAGAAAAGCAGCTGTGGTGTGCAAAGGAATAAATACTGAACTTCTTATCTATAGCAATTAACAAGAATTTATTGCTACAAACACATAAACTCCCTACAAGTCCTCTTGTCCAGAGGCTTTCCCTCCCCAAAACTCCACTTAACTTAGTGGGTAGAGGTCTGAAGCCTCCAGTCGAAGTCCAATCCAGTACAAAGTACAATCTCCAAAGTACAGTCCAGTCTTCCCAGTCTAATCTTCTGCAGTAGAGTTCCTCCTCTCCAGCAGTGTTCTCTCCAGCAGAGTATCTCCTCTAGCAGGGTCCTGGCAGTCCTCTCTTCTGTGTCCTCTAGCAGAGTTCTGGCAGTCCCCTTCTCCCAGTGTGGGTCCATCCAGGTTTCCCTCTGGGTCAGGGTCCAGCTTCTGGCTTGGTCAGCTTCTTGCTCTGGGTCAGGGTAGCTCTGTCTCTTTCCAAAGCTGCCTTTTATCCTTGGATGTCTCATCATCCAAATGCAGCTCAGCTGTGAGCTACCTCATTAGCTCCAAATTAGGCTCAGATGAGCCATCCCTTCAGTCCATGTCCATTCAAAGTCCCATCAAGGTCAAATGAAGCTCAGGTGTTCATCCAGGTCTCCATTGGCCTTGATTGATTACAGCTGTGGAGCCAGCCCTGCCCTTCCCAGAGCTGTCAAACAGCTGTCAAAACAGGGAATCGCTGTCAACACCACATCATCCACCTGATGATCTTCTGATCTTCCATTGCAATGACAAGAAACTAGAATTTGCTGGGGCTTTAGCTGCCAGCTAGTTGCCTTCCTTTCTACCTTGCCAGCTCCGTAAGGCATTTTAATACAGTCCTGCCTTTTTCAACCATTATTCAATTCTTTTTCGAGTACCTTAAAGGTCCTGTATTCTGCGGTACACATACTCTAGGTTGGGAACCACTGGTGTAAACCATTACAGAAAAACGGAGCAGGATAACAGGGGCCCTTTTTTGTTGCAATACTTGGAAAGAATGAGGTCCTATATGTTTTGTTTCAAAGATGTATATACCACCTTTCCTATATGATCAAGTAAAGATTGTGTACAAGTAAACCCATTTTTGCCAGGTCCACAGATGTACGCATTTGGTCCCTGTTGCATATATGCAACCTTGGGAAGAAATTCCTTTAAAACATAAAAGTACCATAAGTGCAACCATACGAGTATTTCTTCAGAATTATTTATATCTTGCCCTTCCCTTGAATTCAGGAACAAGCCTAGCCTTTGTTGCAACCCAAGGAGTAGTTTGTAGAGGTGGATTTGGGAATGGAAATCTAACAGCACAATCCCATGCATACCCACCCAGAAGCAAGTTCCAGTGTGTTCAATGGGACTTACTTGTGGGATCTCAATAGAGATGAATACAGAATATGGGATCTCAAATAGAGATGAATAAGAGAGACGAGGGCTGGGCTTGGTGCAAGATCTCTTGCTCTTTTTCCAGAGCTCTTTATTTTTATTCCCTCTTCCAGACACTCTCTTTGCCTAATCAAACAAGCTAATCCTCTCACACCACGTCTGCCTTTTGTTGATTGGGTTTGAGGCAAGGAGGCTGAATCACGGGTGGCGTGGTTTGCCAGCGCCTTCGTGACAGCGTCCCTACATCTCCCCCTTTCTTGTTTTAAGGCATTGATATGCATAATACATCTGGCGTTGAGTGGGCACTAAGTCTTTCGGCTGACAATAAGGGATACAGAGGGCTAACAAATTAGGAATACATTGTACAAAACAACATCCTATGATTAAAACAATACAAATTAGTGCACCATATTGTACTAAGGTACGAAGCAGGCCAGTGGGAAGCCAAGACCAAAGGGCATCCTACCATGCAGGGATGCAGGTCTTGATGTATGCTCTGCGCATAGCTCTTAAGTTTGTTAATTTGTTGTTGAATTCGGTTGCTATTGTCTGTTAGGTTAAAACAACACATATCTTTTACTGCTTCACAATAGCAGCTCGGTTATCTAGAATAGCATGGTGAAGTTCGTGCTGTTCTTTTGCTAAGAGACCAATGGCTGTAGAAGTGGCGTTGATGGTTTTTGCTAACAAACAGGCCATCTGGCCTATAGTTTTTGCATTATTCACTGCAAGGCCAGGGACACCTACTAAACTGGCTGCTAAAGATACAACTGAGGGGATACATTGACACAAGGAGGGGATACATTGAATAAAACAACAGATAATGATCAGAACAACCATCCCAAAAAATCCCATGTCCAAAAGTCTGTCCAAGCCATGCAAAGTCCGGCAGCCATCCTGTAAGCCAATCCCAAAATCCACCAAAGTTTACATCTTGTTGTATTTGTGCAATTGTCTTGAGTTGTCCACCACCAATGCTAGGATTACTACTAGGGAGGCTGCCAGTGAAACATACTCAGCTTTGCTTAACAATTTTACATTTGAATCACAATCACTGTGGAGTGTTAGAGTGTCAGCGCCTTCAGATCTCCCCAGGTTAGGGGATGAGCTTCCTGTCTGGGTCTTTTGGCTGGCTGTCTGTTCCTTGGCTGCTCCTGTAGTCCCAGCTGGTCTCATCTGGAAATTGGGGGTAGGTCATCTGGAAATTGGGGATCGGATTCTCCAGGCCCTGGTGACATCTTTGGCTGGCTGCACACACTGCGCTGGTGCCTAAAGCATTCCTGTAGGAGTAAGCATAACAGCATAGCCTCGCCCCCAAGTTACCAATGGGGCTGGGTAATGGTTTCCTGACTCCTTCATGTCTTTCATTAGGAGTAAACCTTTCTGCATTTAATGTTAAAAATTTTAAGTATAATTTTAAGTATATAATAAAGTATAGAATATGATAAAGTATAGAGTGTTTCCTAAATATGTATTAGCCCAAATAGTCTCATATCTCCCTTTTTTGTTTTAATAAAAAGGTTTTAATAATTTGTGTTTGCACTTGTGAAAAAGGGATGGAAAATTGTTTACCATCTTCCCTGAGTGACTAGCTATTGGATCAGAGAACAGGGAGGGAGTTCACTGATGAAATAGGGAGGCTCCTGAGAGTCTGATCAGCTTTGTCCTTTAGATAAGAGCCTTGGAAGGGGGTTGTGATTACGATGTGGGCTACAAAATAAGGCTGGGTCCAGTCTTGAAGCAAATTCTGCATGTTTCTTCCATCTTTGGTGATGGGGGTGTGTGTGAAAAGAAAACACATTGGTTTTAAAAGCAGATAGAAGAAAAAATCATGGTACCAAAAATGATAATGAGCTCAATATACAAAAATAATAAAAAATTGTTGCAACGAATATCAGGCCTATTACAGAAAGGAAGTCATGTGGACTTCAGATAGACTTCACTATAAGTCAAAGACAAACAAGAACAAGGACAGACAAAGCGCTTCTTTCATACCACACACACACATCCAAAGAACATATAGAACATTTTAGTATTTATATGTATATAAGCAGAGAACATAAGTAGAATTAAAAGAATTTGTCATGACAATTTTTCCATTAGAAAAGAAATACTTCATTAGTATTAAAAATACAGATATAGGATCACTGCTTATTCCTGTAAAGGAAATTGAGATTAAGTAAATTTGTCCTCTGGAGGACAAATGCTTTTTTCTTTTCTTTGTCCTTACTTGCTGCTGAAACAAAAAGTTGCTGTATCAAGCAAAATAAAATGTGTACATATGTCCTGTAAAAGAAACAAGGTTTAGTAATCTTTAGTCCTTCTCTTGAGAGCAAATGTTTTCTTTTCCTGTTCTTTCTTGTTGAAACAAAAAGGGTTAAAACAAATGATTGCTGATATTTTGCACTCTGTGCATGCTCTGAGGCTCTCATGCTCTGAGATTAGGAGAGGTCCTTCTGCTTTTCTTTTCCTTAGGAACCATGCATTGGCTTTTTGCCTTGCATACATGAGAAACCTAGAAAGTTTTAAGGAAACACTAAGTTATTATTCAAACTTCTGTTGCTGGCTACAGTGGCAGGGAGTTCCATTGGCCAGCAGGATCTATTAACCTAGCATCAAGGAAACAAAAATGTTATTAAGACCTTTTAATAGGTTTTAAAATGCCTTAAACATACACATGGTTTAGTCTTTGCTCCAACACGATAATCTGATAAGAAGTGGAAATTTCCCACAAATGAAGGTTTTCATTTTTTGGTAAAAGGCAATTTAATTTTTACTACAGCCTTGCCTTGGAGCCTCACTGCTCTTTCTGGCCCCTTGTGAATGAGAGCAGTGATAGCCTTCTGATAAGATAACACATTCCTGGATGGGTTGGCTGACTGACAAAGCCATTCAAGAATGTATATCTGAGTTTCTGTTTTAAGCTACAAAGGTGGGTGTATGGGTCAGAGAGTAGAATTACTAGCCACAAAAGATGGGAGCCAATCTACAAATTAGTGTCTCATGATTTGTTATATTTCTTGTATGGAATTACAAGCTTCTGGAGAGAGGGTGATTTGCTTTGCGGGGTCTTGGCCCTCTTTAAGGTGGTCAAATACTGGCTTTAATAGTTGTGTGGGAAGCTTAAAATACATACCTAATGAATATGTCCCAGTAACTGCTGCAATTGTACTAAAGTCAGGCATTGGGAGATTTTTAATTCTGGGGTTGCAGGCGCAGCATAAGTTGTTAATACTTTATGCCCTAGATACAAATAAGGAACTTGTTGCTGTACCATTTCTGGTGCTATGTGAAGACCAAACTGTTGTAAATTTTTAGATAGGTCTTGCAGGAGAGAAGAATTTAATTGGGGACCTGCTATCAATATATCTTCCATAAAATGATGCATTATGAGTTTTGGATATTTATTAATTAACATGGAATGGGATAGTGGGTTAAGGGTTTCCTAATTGCACTTGCTTGTCTGTTTCATTCAGAAACTGATCTACTCGGATGGCTTGTCCCTGTGTGTTCTGGCCAGCCCCTGCAGGGCAGATCATTGAATTTTTTTCTGCTTTTAATTATCCTGATTTCAGGGTCTCTCTGGCCATGCCTTCCATGACTGAAGCCTGCCTGTGAGGGGTAGTTTCTGGAGGTTCTTTCCTTTCTAGAGGAAAAAAGGCAGGGGATTCCCAGTGGTCGGCCAGATCTAGGGTGCCTGCTGCGCGGGCGGCTATTTGAGACCACCGCGGTGGCTCCGAAGGAGCACTAGGCACGGGAGGCGATTTAATTATTTCGAGGGTTGGCGCTGCTGGAAGGAGTATTGGATATAGGGGTGGCCCTGTAGCAGAGGGGAGAGTACCTTTCAGAAGCATATTATCAGGTGGATTAAGTTGGCACAGAGCTTTATATACCTTTTTCCAGGTTAAAATTAGAGCAATGGGGATCCGGGGTTCTGCCTGCAGATTTTTCCCCAGCCTCCCCCAATCCGCAGTCAGAAGACTGCCTCGTTTCGGATACCATGAACAAGAGGTGTCCAATTCCCTGACAAGATCTCGAAGATCTTGCACTGAAGCCGAGCCCTCGCCGGTCTGTTTGACCAATTTATATAATTCTTGAGCATGCTCGCTCTGTTCCTTTGACAAGGAATCCCCCATACTTACCAGGGAGCCGAAGCTGAGGTATACCGAAGACTGTTCCAGTCGAGGTAAGTTGGGTTCTGGGATCACGTCGGGGTCACCAGATGTGGGATCTCAATAGAGATGAATACAGAATATGGGATCTCAAATAGAGATGAATAAGAGAGACGAGGGCTGGGCTTGGTGCAAGATCTCTTGCTCTTTTTCCAGAGCTCTTTATTTTTATTCCCTCTTCCAGACACTCTCTTTGCCTAATCAAACAAGCTAATCCTCTCACACCACGTCTGCCTTTTGTTGATTGGGTTTGAGGCAAGGAGGCTGAATCACGGGTGGCGTGGTTTGCCAGCGCCTTCGTGACAGCGTCCCTACACTTACTTCCAAGAAAATGTGTATGCACACTTTCCTGAGAGTAAGTTCAATTTAGTTCAATTGTCCCTACTTCAGAGTAGTCATGCCTAGGATGGAACAGTGTAAGCTGTCTCATCCCTACTTTTAACCTTCAGTATGAAAAAATTACATGTGAGAAGACCTGATCCAAAGATCATCATGGGCTGTGTTGCTTTTGCAAGCCTCTTAAAGCTTAATCCTATGCATATCTACTCAGAAGTAAGTCCCATCATAGTCAATGGGACTTACTCCCAGGAAAGTGTGTATAGGATTGCAGCCTCAGAGCCCAATCCTATGCATGTGTATACAGAAGTAAGTCTCATTATACTCAAAGGGGCTTACTCCCTGGAAATAGTAGATAGGTTTGCAGCCTCAGAGCCCTATCCTATGCATGTTTACTCATAAGTAAGTCCCATTCTATTCAATGGGGCTTACTCCCAGGTAAGTGTGGATAGGATTGCAGCCTCAGAGCCCTATCCTATGCCTGTCTGTTCAGAAGTAAGTCCCATTCTATTCAATGGGGCTTACTCTCAGGTAAGTGTGGACAGGCTTGCAACCTACAGGAAGATGGGGGCGCTCTAACATCTGAGTGCCACAGGGAGTGGGACGTCACTTCCCCTTCAGCTCCAGCGGTTCCTGGCAGGGTGTGGAAAGATGTCTCCGACGGTGGCGTCGGGCGCGCCGGGCGCCGTGTCGCCGGCCGAGCTGCTCCTCCAGCGGCTGGAGTGCGCGGGCGCCGAGGCCGGCATCTGCAGCCTGGAGGCGGCCGCGGCGCTGGGCCTGGACCACCAAGCGCTGGTGGGAGCGGTGAAGAGCCTGCAGTCCTTGGGGCAGGTCGGTGGGGAACGCGCCTCGTGGCTGCCGAGCGGGGCGGGCTCTGGCTGGAGAGCCTGCAGGGCTGGTGGCTCCGCTGTGCTTGTGGGTTGGTGGAAGAGCTTTTGCACGTGGCATGTTGGTGCAGAGCCCGCACCAGCCATGCGCCTCAATGTGCCTCTCGCTGCTTCCCAGCCATCAGGGGGCTTTGGCTTTCCTCCTGTGTCTCAAGGCTGGACAGGCTTGAGGAGTCACACTGCACTTCAGGGAGGTGGGGTGGGTGGGGAGGCAGGTGAGGCAGAGCCTCCCCGTGGCAGTCCTTTGAAAAGTTGTGCCACTCACAACCCATGCGCTCCGCACACCTCACAGGATAGCAGCACCACTTTTTGAAGGACTGCCACGGGGAGGCCCTGCCTCCCACCCACCCTGCTGTAAATAACATCTTGTATGGAGGCACATTCCAGCATTCACTATAGTCTGAAGCCTTTAGGCAACCTTGTCAAAGGTTTACCCCCTCAATAAGAATTAATCCTGTGGGAGACTCCGTTAACACAAACAGGTATTCCAAATGGACTCTTATTCTTTTTTCAGTCACCATCTCATCATTTGATCTCTCTCTCTCTCTCTCTCTCTCTCTCTCTCTCTCTCTCTCTGTCAGGGTACAGTCCTGCTCCCTATTAATTACTTGTATTCTCACAGAACTTCTCAAAATTTCCTTAGGTCATTGAGGCTGAACAGCGCACATCAAAGAAGTGGGAACTAACACCTGAGGGTCAAGAGATTGTCCGAGAAGGAAGCCATGAGGTCCGGGTGTTTAACAGCATCCCTCTTGAGGGCCTGGTCCAGAGTGAGCTGATGGTAAAACAATAAATGTTTATTTTATATATATAAATATATATATATGTGAGCTGATGGTAAAACAATAAATGTTTATTTTATATATATATATATATATATATGTGAGCTGGTGGTAAAACAATAAATTTTTATTTTATATATATATATATATATATATATACATATATATATATATATATATACACACACACATATACACATATAATATGTGTAATATGTGAGCTGATGGTAAAACAATAAATTTATATTTATTTATATATATATATTATTTAATTATTATTATATATATAATATATTTATATTTATTTTATATATATTTATATATAAAAACAATTCTACCCCCAGTCCCTTCCAGTGTTTCACCAAACTGTAGCATCATAGAGAGAACTGCTACTCCTAGATCAGCATACCCTAGCTATGGGTTCAAGCTCCTCCCTTCATTCTCCTTGGGCTGACATTGCATGTGGGGGAGTATTGGTTATGTGGCATTTGGAATTACTTTGCACATAATGGATGATGTTTCCTTTGTTTCACTGTAGAAGCTGCCAAGTGGGAAGGTAGGATTCAGCAAAGCAATGTCCAATAAATGGATCCGGCTAGACAAGAGCTCAGAAGATGGACCCCGGATCTTCCGAGCGGTGAGTAATCCCAGTGCAGTGCCTTGGGCTCTTGCTTCTGCTGAGCAGTATATTGCCTATATGCTTAAACTGGTTAAACCATATGTCACATATTGAAAAATGCATGTGCTCGTATCACTGTTTCTGCCCCTACTCTGTCATTTATGTCTTCAGACTCCTTAAATCCAGGGTTACCGGTATGGCAACAAGTATGAGAGAGAGCAAATTCTGTTCTGAAAGAGCTTTTCCCTTTCCTTCTCTAGGTGGACAGTGTTCAGGACTCAGTGAGGGAGAAACTGCTCCAGGTGCAGCAGGGTGAAGTAGACAGCCTAGAGGAGAAAGACAAAAATGAACTGAAGAAGCGAAAACTTCTGGCAGAAGTGTGAGTTTAAACAAGGCCACTGCCACTCTGTACACGTGTTGTGTTTCAGGGACTCATTTCTGCAGAAGTGATGTTTGTTAACATGATCAGTTGCCCCTTATGCTGAGAAGGGTCATTTCTCATAACTGAGAAGACCACTATTGCTGACTTCCTGTATTCTGCATGTACTATTTTGTTTGTTTGGTAAAGTTGGGTAAGAACAAGAACAGCCCCACTGGATCAGGCCACAGACCCATCTAGTCCAGTTTCCTGTATCTCACAGCGGCCCACCAAATGCCCCAGGGAGCACACCAGATAACAAGAGACCTCATTCTGGTGCCCTCCCTTGCATCTGGCATTCTGACATAGCCCATTTCTAAAATCAGGAGGTTGCACACACACATCATGGCTTGTAACCCATAATGGATTTTTCCTCCAGAAACTTGTCCAATCCCCTTTTAAAGGCATCCAGGCCAGATGCCATCACCATATCCTGTGGCAAGGAGTTCCACAGACCAACCACACGCTGAGTAAAGAAATATTTTCTTTTGTCTGTTCTAACTCTCCCAACACTCAATTTTAGTGGATGTCCCCTGGTTCTGGTGTTATGTGAGAGTGTAAAGAGCATCTCTCTATCCACTCTTTCCATCCCCTGCATAATTTTGTATGTCTCAATCATGTCCCCCCTCAGGTGTCTCTTTTCTAGGCTGAAGAGGCCCAAACACCGTAGCCTTTCCTCATAAGGAATGTGCCCCAGCCCAGTAATCATCTTAGTCACTCTCTTTTGCAGCTTTTCCGTTTCCACTATGTCTTTTTTGAGATGCGGCGACCAGAACTGGACACAATACTCCAGGTGTGGCCTTACCATCGATTTGTACAATGGTATTATAAGATTAGCCGTTTTGTTCTCAATACCTTTTCTAATGATCCCAAGCATAGAATTGGCCTTCTTTACTGCCGCCGCACACTGGGTCGACACTTTCATCGACCTGTCCACCACCACCCCAAGGTCTCCTGATCTGTCACAGACAGCTCAGAACCCATCAGCCTATATGTGAAGTTTTGATTTTTTGCCCCAATGTGCATGATCTTGCACTTACTGACATTGAAATGCATCTGCCATTTTGCTGCCCGTTTTGCCAGTTTGGAGAGATCCTTCTGGAGCTCCTCACAATCACTTCTGGTCTTCGCCACTCGGAAAAGTTTGGTGTCGTCTGCAAACTTTGCCACCTCACTGCTCACCCCTGTCTCCAGGTCGTTTATGAAGAAGTTGAAAAGCACTGGTCCCAGGACAGATCCTTGGGGCACACCGCTTTTCACCTCTCTCCACTGTGAAAATTGCCCATTGAAACCCACTCTCTGTTTCCTGGCCTCCAACCAGTTCTCAAATCCATGAGAGGACCTGTTCTCTAATTCCTTGACTGTGGAGTTTTTTCAGTAGCCTTTGGTGAGGGACTGTGTTGAACGCCTTCTGAAAGTTCAGATATATAATGTCTACGGATTCTACTGTATCCACATGCCTGTTGACCTTTCAAAGAATCCTATAAAATTTGTGAGGCAAGACTTACCCTTACAGAAGCCATGCTGATTCTCCCCAGCAAGGCTTGTTCCTCTATGTGTTTTGAGATTCTATCTTTGATGAGGCATTTCACCATCTTACTTGGTATGGATGTTAGGCTGACCGGCCTATAGTTTCCCAGGTCCCCCCTCTTTCCCTTTTTAAAGATCGGTGTGACATTTGCTATCCTCCAATCTTCTGGCACCGTGGCCGTTTTGAGGGACAAGTTGCATATTTCAGTCAAGAGATCAGCAACTTCATTCTTCAATTTCTTAATAACTCTTGGCTGGATGTCATCAGGGCCCGGTGACTTATTGATCTTTAATTTATCAATGAGGTCTGAAACATCTTCTCTTTTAAACTCTATCTGACTTAATTCCTTGGTCAGGAGGGGCCATTCGGGCAGTGGTATCTGCCCAAGGTCTTCTGCTGTGAAGACAGATGCAAAGAACTCATTTAATTTCTCTGCCATCTCTAAATTAAATCCGGATAAGACAGAGGCTCTCCTGGTTCGGAAATCCTCAATGCAGGTGCTGGATTATCGGCTTGCTCTGAATGGGGTTGCACTCCCTCTGAAGGAACAGGTCCGCAGCTTGGGGGTCCACCTGGACTCGCAGCTGCTCCTGGATTCCCAGGTGGCGGCTGTGGCTAGGGGGGCCTTCGCTCAGCTTCGGCTGGTGCGCCAGCTGCGTCCGTACTTGGATCGTGCAGACCTGGCCACGGTGATCCATGCTACGGTGACATCGAGGTTGGATTATTGTAACGCGCTTTATGTGGGGCTGCCCCTGAAGACGGTTTGGAAACTGCAATTAGTGCAGAATGCAGCGGCCCGTGTGGTCACTGGAGCTAGGCAGTTTGACTCTGTCAGCCCGCTTCTCCGGGGGCTACATTGGCTGCCCATTCGTTTCCGGGCCCAATTCAAGGTGCTGGTTTTGACCTTTAAAGCCCTATACTGCTCTGGGCCAGGCTATCTTAGAGATCGCCTACTCCCGTACAATCCGGCTCGTCAGGTCATCAGAGAAGGCCTTTTCACAAGTGCCGCCGCCTAAGGAGGTACGTGGGGCAGCGGCAAGAAGTAGGGCCTTCTCAGTAGTGGCACCAACGTTGTGGAACTCCCTTTCCCTTGACCTGAGAATGGCTCCCTCTCTGGAGACTTTTCGGCGAGGCCTGAAGACCTTGTTGTTTAATCAAGCCTTCTGACTTCATGGCCTTTTTAACATCTTTTATACATCTTTTAGTTGCTTTTTACAGGCTTGATTCCTCTAAGTACTGCTGTTTTATGCTCTTTTTTTCTGACTTTTATCTGACTACTGTTTTTATGGGTTCTGCTAATGTGTTTTTTAATGTGTTTTTATCTGTTTGTGAAATTATGTTTTAATCTGTTTTATATGTTGTTAGCCGCCTTGGGTCCCTTTGGGGAGAAGGGCGGGATAGAAATAAAGTTTTTATTATTATTATTATTATTATTATTATTATTATTATTATTATTATTATTATTATTATTATTATTATTATCTCCTTTTATCTCCCCTTTCCCTCCCTCACCATCCAGAGGGCCAACCACTTCTCTGGCGGGTTTCCTGCTTCTAACATATTTAAAGAAGCTTTTATTATTCCTCTTAATGTTGCTGGCCATGAGTTCCTCATTGTCTCTCTTGGCCTCCCAAGAGGTTTGGCAACAACAAAGACATGTTGTTACATGCTGCAATGCCAACCCACAATCACTGCACTGGTCATCTGTTTTGAAGCAAGGTATCCTGCTTGACTAACTTTTCAATGAAAACTTTCACAACGGAAGTTGTCTGCAGCTTCTCTGGGTCCATAGTACATCTTCATAGTATTCCAGTGTGTGTCTAATATTGCAAGTAATAGTGGGGCAACTTGGAACCCCTCTTGCTCCTGTACAGAAATGTGTCTTTTGTAGGGTAAGCAGTTCAAGTTAAGAGAGCGTATGCATGCTCCCTCTCTATATATCTACCAGGCAGGCAGCCTAATCCCATCCTCAGTGGCCACCTACCCCACAGAGGCTGCTGGAGGTCTCTTCAGGGGAAGGGGACTCTCGTCCCCCCAAGTAAGCAGGCAGGCCCTGCAATGGGGCTGCTCAAGTCTATGAGGGCTGTTTTGCTGGCACAAAACCTCTGCATGGGCTTTGCAACCCAATACAGAGGATAGAATTTGAAGGAGCAAAGCTCCGCCAGTCCCACCCCTCTCCTGGGCTGGTTCCTTCCCCCGCCGTCCCTTCCCCAAAAACCTGCACTGCCACCCCATAGTGCGACTTACCATCAAGCATTCCCAAGGTGTTCTCCATCCAGTGCTAACTGGTGCTGGTCCAGCACTGACACTCCCTACTTGGAGGGTGCCATAAATGCACTTTAAAGCATGTTTATGACACCAGCTGTGGCGCTGGAACTCAGCGCTGGCACTAGGTCCAGATACGATTGGTCCCCAAGCCTTTTTAGGCTGTGAGTAATGGTGCAGAGCACTCAAAAAGTAGAACGGTAGTAAGACAGACACTATTTTGAAAAAAGCTTTGCAATCACCTCATTCTCCTGTATAGCACTATAGATTCACTTGGTCAAATGAAATTTAAACCAGATCTCCTGTATTCTATTCACTGGATTGTTCATGGTATTTTTAGATCAGGAAATATGTCCCAAGCCTTGGTAATTGGGCTTTCTGGCTGTAGAGTTCTGGGACAGGGGGCCAAAGCTTTTTCAGAAGTTGATCAATTTGCAGTTGCAAAAACAAGGAAAAGAGCAGCATCAGAAACAGGGATGTGAAAAGGGAAGCTTCAAAAGGAGCCATGGAAAATGGAGTTTTAATGTAAGAAATTCAAAACACCCAATGTGTTTCTTCTGTAAGGGTGCACAAATTCCCCTTTTGAACGTGGCATTGAATTCCACTAATTGTGGTAGATCAGAAAAACATATTGTCCTCCTGAGCTACCTACCAGTCAGTGAAACTCTTTGTTGGAATAAAAAACTGATTTTATGCTGTCGAGGAAGGCATATTGCTGAAAAAGAGTTGGGCTTTTGGATTTCTTGCCATAAAATTGTGTTCAGTTTTTTCTTCCCTTTCTGTTCTTGTTGCAGCATTGTTCAGACATAAAGTGAAAGTTTTGTTCCCTTACTAAAAGCTAACCCCCACTTGTTATCCCTGTTTTGTTCCATATATCGTCCTTATTCGGCCTGCCCCAGTAGTTTCAGAGCAGTTGTTAGCACTGAAAATAGAAGCAAAGAGGCAACTGCATAGAGGGGTCAGATGTATTCAAGTGCCATGAGTTGGGAGGCAGTAATTTAAAGTCTAGCTTCTCACCAGAGCTTACTAAACCCAGTGTCAGTTTTCCCTGGGATTGTCCTTGCAGTATGAATTTGTATGTCTCTTTCTCTCTCTTTCCCAGCTCCCAGAATTAGCAGCTTTCTGTTTCCTTTCAGGACTATTAAAACATACTGGATCAAGAAAGGGAATGCTTTTAGTACCACTGTCACCAAGCAGGAAACAGACCTTACTCCAGAGATGATAGCCAGGTGAGAAGCTATTTTGGTTCTATCTCACAGTGGAGCCAGCAGCAGAATCTGGGACCTGTGCCTCCAAGCTGCTATTTATTTCCAGAACATGCTGTTCTGGATCTGAACTTATCTTTAGAATTGTTGGCTTCTCTTAACACAATGTGGAATCTGGCATTACTCGTACAGGTGGGGTCTGTACCGGTATCCACAAGGGATCTATTCTTGGACCCCTTGCAGATATAAATAACCATGGATACCAAAATCTGCAGTTTCAGCCCCCTTTAAAGCCTCTGAAGGTGACTAGAGCTGAGCTGTGGTAACCTGAGGGCTTTCTGAAGCCTGCAGAGACCGCGCATGCCAAACTTATACGGAAACTGGAAGTTGCTTTTTTTGCCTCTATGAGGCATTTTGAAGCCCACAGAGGTCACGGGTTGGCACACACAGGCTTCAAAAAGCCCTCCAGAGGCAACTGGAACTCAACTCTGGTTGCCTTCAGAGGGTTCAGGTGAAACCAAGTCTGGCTCAATGCAGGTCCAAGGGTACCCAGATCCACAAATATAAAATCTGGGGAAAAACAGGCTCCACCTGTATCCCCACTGCTGAACCAGGATGTTGAATGGATTCATGGAGGTTATCAATGTTGCAATCCATCTTGGCAGAATTCTTGTTCTCCCTACTTCCTATTTTGTGTTGGTCTTATTGAATAGAAGGGCTTTCCTGTGTTTCTGGGTGGTAGGTAATTTGAAAAATCTCATAGCTATTGCAAAGTTGACTTTTTTTCTGTTGCTCTCTCCCCAAACTTGCAGTGGTTCCTGGAGAGACCTGAAGTTCAAGGCCTATAATTTTGAGGCCCTGGGCATCATGCCTGAAAGTGGCCATCTCCACCCCTTGCTGAAGGTTCGCACCCAGTTCCGGCAGATCTTCCTTGAAATGGGGTGTGTTTATTATCTGCAAAATATGGGGAGGGGGCACAAAATGACAACTGTGGAAAACAGGTATGCTGTATCATGTACAATTGAAAGGTCTGCCCAGCCAGTTCTGAGAAATGGAAGATGCAACACACACAAATCTGTCTTTGGGATTTGTCTCCTTTCAGTGCAGGATACAATGGATTGTAGACTGGGCTTGCAGTTACGGACTGGTTTGTGACCAAGCCCTGCAGACCACTTCCTGTGGAGCTCGACGAGCACTGTGACTGGATAAATGCATCTTGATTTCTTCCCCTGTGTCCTTTGGAGAGCATTCTAGAGTTGCATCAGAAGCTGATTGTACAGTCTGCCTTCTTAGAGACCATGTGCTTGTTTTTCTTCTCACAGTTTTACAGAAATGCCCACGAATAACTTCATTGAGAGCTCTTTCTGGAATTTTGATGCCCTCTTTCAGCCACAGCAGCATCCAGCCCGGGACCAGCATGATACCTTCTTCATAAAGGGTCAGCTATATTGCTTTACATACATATGTGACTGGTGTCACCTTTCACAGTTCAGGGGGAGACTACGGATTAGGACTTTGGGACAGTTTTTAATTCAGACCAGGGCCAATGTTTGCTGGGAGCAACGATAGAAAGTAAAATTGACAATGATCAGATAGTGGTGGGACACACAAAATCACCAGAAAAACTGCCTTGGTCTACTTTAGGGTAATCTGATTAAGTGGACTGTAATCCACAAAAGCTGACATAACTGTGTTAGCCTTTAAGGTACTATGCTGCTCTTTTTGTGATTGAAAAGAAACGTATTTAACGTAATTTTGTTCCACATTTCCAGCCCAAAGGGCAGCTCATGCATGTGTGTTATGCACTTGCACACACAGCATGTTGGTTTTTGTAACGTGTTGGAGGTCAGGGGGGCCCACATCCAGCCAATCCCAGGGCCTGCCTACCACTGCCTGTGCTTCACCCCTCCTCAACAATCAATGGGCTTCTTTAGAGGCCCCTGTGATGACACAGGGACCTCTGAAATAAGCCTATTTGTGACTGACAGGCAGGAGGGAAATGACTTACAAGCAAATAATTACAATGTTGCCACTACAGCTGTGGCAATGGCTCTGGGGGGGAGTATCTGCTGCTGCCCAGTAAGCTTACCTTCCCCTCCCTACCCTGATAAGCTCACTGGATGGCAGCAGCCCCTCATTCTATTTTAGAATTTCCAGGTGTCCTGTCCTGTTCCATCCCCCTGAATATAAAATGGCTCTGCACCACCATGGAAGTGCTGAAAGTGTGGTAGTCATTCCTACTGCTGCCCGGTAAACTCTCCTCCCTGCTTATAAGTTTATTGGGTTTCAGCCACAGAGGCAACAGTTCTTTGGTGCTTTTATCCACAGTGGAACTGTTGCTGCCACTGTCCAGTCAGCTGAACCAGAGACAGGAGGTGGGTGAGATGATGAGAGCTAGAATCATTGAGGGGAGAGGGCTGCAGGTCAGATGCTCTAGGGCCCCTGTTGAGGGTTATGCCTGGAGGCTCACCACAACCTGATGGCACTCCAGCCTTGTGTGTCCACTTACTTGTGTGTATCACATACCTTCCAGATCCTGCTGAAGCCACTGACTTCCCAATGGATTATCTGAAGAGGGTGAAGAAAGTTCATTCACAAGGAGGTTATGGTTCTCAGGGGTGAGACTGATCAGCAATATTTTATTAGTAATGGGCCAAGAAACCCAAAAAGGAGAGTAGTATTAATGAAGTTATGGCAGCTGACTCCAAAAACCTTGTTGAAGAGACCAGATGGTTCACTGAAGCTGCTTGTAGTACAGAGTTTTTGCTATTCCCTCCCAGGTCTGGAAAGTGCCTTAAGCACCTCTCTCTGTGACAGTTGTTCTATAAGTATAGATGGTGAAAGGGGTTGATGAATTAGATGCTGCCATCTGGGTGAAATTTAGTCTTCTGTAATCCTAGGATCACTGTGGTTGTAGCCATGTTGGTTGCAAAGGTCAACAGATTGGGGTGGGGATTTGGCAGGGAAGAAAAAGCAAATCTTTATCAGTTGGAAATAGGAAGCTGTTTTCAAAACTGGATCGAGTGGGCAAACTGATCCTGTTCTTTCTTTTCTTAAAGCAATAAGTATGCTAAACCTGTTCTTGGGCCTTGTACTTCATATATTAACAGCTTTGTATATTAATGTATATTATAAAAGCATACCTCAGGGTTCCCTTGTAATTTATTCTCTCTCTCTCTCACACACACACACACAGGTACAAATATGATTGGAAGCTGGAAGAGGCTCGGAAGAACCTCCTTCGGACACACACCACTGCTGTCAGTGCTCGCATGCTCTATAAGCTTGCACAACAGGTAACTACTTAGTAAATCCCACTTCCTGCCTTGAGTATCTTGGCCATGTGGAAATTGGATAAAAGCCCAGGTATGCATTCATGTGAGGTGTGGCAGACTTCATTTAAGGTTGATGGAACTGAAACTAGCCTGAGGCTGGAGTGGTCTTTCTCTCTAAGACCGAACTACTTGAGCCAACTCGAAGGCCAGGACTATGACAACTATTTCCTCTACAGGAGAAGTTCACCCCTGCCAAATATTTCTCCATTGACCGTGTCTTCAGGAATGAGACCCTGGATGCCACCCACCTGGCAGAGTTCCACCAGATTGAAGGAGTGGTGGCTGATTATGGCTTGACACTGGGGGACCTGATGGGCGTCCTAAAAGAGTTTTTCACCAAGTTGGGTAAATACTGCTGAATGAGATGGAGGGAGGACGTTGAATGGAGGGCTTGGGAAGGTTGGCAGTAAAGGAGGGAGGCAACTTGCATGATGTTTTCACCTTTCCAAGGATCAACAGTAGTATCACTGCCCCCTCTCTCTGGCAGGAATCACCCAGCTGCGCTTCAAGCCTGCTTACAATCCTTATACTGAACCCAGCATGGAGGTGTTCAGCTACCATCAAGGTGAGTTCAGAGGAAAAGGCTAGATCAATTTGAGGAGCTGATGTGCCAGAGCCAAAGCACCCTGGCAGAAGTTTCTGCAGTTGGGGATTAAAGCAAGTTACCTAATAGCAAAAATGCCTTTGGCAGCAAAGCTCAGGCTAGCTTAATGCTGGGTGTGTTTTGAGGGGAGAGAGAATAACCAGAATAGACACACTGATCTCTGCTTGCATTCTTGCCTATAAGGCAGTGTTTCTCAAACTGTGCATCGAGACCCACTAGGTGGGTTGCGAGCCAATTTCAGGTGGGTCCCCATTCATTTCAATATTTTAATTTTAATATATCAGACTTGATGCTGCCATGGCATTTGGGGAAATGTTACAGATCTGTACTTTTAACAGGCAACTATGTATATGCTTTTAACAATGATAGCAAATGGGACTTACTCCTGGGTAAGTGTGGGTAGGACTGAAGCCTTGGATTGTTAAAAAATTTTCCTGCTTGATGATGTCACTTCTAGTCATGACATCACTTCTGGTGGGTCCCAACAGATTCCCATTCTAAAACATGGGTTCCAGTGCTAAAAGTTTGAGAACCACTGCTTATAAGGCATTTCAGACATGTGGAGTTTTACACCCCAGCCAAGAAAGCAGCTGCATAGCCAGTGCTTTAAGAAAGTATTCTAGTTGCTCCCAGTTAGTCTTTGATAATCCCCTATTCATGATTTATGCAGTTGCAAAAAATTGCTTGCCCTGATAGCACACTATAAATTTGAATGCTTTTCCACTGTGTCAACACAACCTGACAGTATTCTCTCTTGCCTCCTATTTGTATTAAGTTCCTATTTCTGGAGTTCTTTAATATGGTATTTAAAGGCTTGATTCACTCTTTTCCGGGTCACCAATTCACATTAAAAACATATTTCACTAATTTGTGCCTGAAATGTAAAATCTGTTTGTAATCTTTTTGTTCTTTTGGGACTTGAAGATACTACCATAAATATTTTTCTAAATAAAATGCATCATGATTTTAATTTTTTTTGTTGTTGTTTTTTGTGCAAAGGGGGTGTTTTCCTGGACTTGCAAGATAGGGAGAGAGTCTAGGTACAGGGAAAGGGCACATAAACATGTACTCAGGTTAATCCTCAAACCATATAGAACTTCAAAGGTCAACATCAGCATCCTGGATTGGGTCAGAAGGCCATGTAGATTTGAGAGCACAGGGATAACTTGCTTCTTTTGCCCTATGTCTGGTGGTGGCAACTGTTGCTGCAGTAATATTATAGAAAAGCAGCTGTGCAAAAGGAGTACAGTTGTGGATTGTGACGAGCCACTGTGGCTTACCTCTTTGCTCCTGGCTTTGCTTTCTAAGACAGTCATCAAATTGGTCAGGCAATAATGTAGATTTCATTGATATAGCCTGGAAAAGGACAGCACATAAGCTGATGGAGCTGCCTTCCCAATCCATGTGTTTTGTGTGAGCCCAGAACGCTATCCTTCCAATGTCTGTCCTTAATACATGCCCTCTCAGCAGCCTGACTTAACATTAAAAATATTTGAATATGTTGGCACATGCTGATTTAGCTTTCCTGGATGGACAGCAGTGTTGCAGAATGGAGCCTCCAACACCCTGGAGGCTTGGTGTCTGCTCAAAGTTAGACCCTAGGGTTATTGGTATTGCTCTTCACCCTACCCCATCTCCCCTCTTTATAGTTCAATTGTCTTCATTTCCTTTTAGGACTAAAGAAGTGGGTGGAAGTGGGTAATTCGGGGGTCTTCCGCCCAGAGATGCTGCTGCCTATGGGTCTGCCAGAGGGGGTGTCTGTCATTGCCTGGGGACTATCTCTGGAAAGGTGAGTTTCTTGGTCGAGGAAGATGGGCTGTCCCTTTCAGCTGAAGCTAAGCTCCTTTTCCTATTGTGGCCTTCTGAAGGCTCTCATTCTTGGGACCACTTGCATCTGACCAAGCACCTCCCTAACTTGTGTTGCACCCTGCAATCTTACAAGACTCTTAGATAAGCAGGGTCTGAAAGTAATCTCAATAAAGTCTCTGTCTGCAGTTGACACTCTGTCTCAAGCTCTAATCTCTGCTGCTGGATCACTCAGGCTGTGTGCCATCCTCATCTTTGGGGGATTAACTCCTACCTACCCTCTTTCCTCAGATACAGAGAGCAGGTGATTCTCCTGGATCAAGCTGGTGAAGCATTGGTACTGTCTGTATGTGTTTACATGGCATATGACAAGCCAAAATGCTTGCAGAGAAATCATAAGCCTAGAATGCTACAGAGTGGAGGCAAGGAGAGTGTCCTGCTGTTAGTAAGGACTTGCCACTACAGTTCATTACTTGTACTTGTTTGTTTTTCATTTGTGTTTTACGTTGTCTGCTTTTTTTCCTTAAGCACCAAAGCATTGTAAATTTCTAATATGTTCCTCCTTGATGCTTGTCTCTCTTTTCTTCTAGACCTACTATGATCAAATACGGCATCAATAATATCCGAGAGCTGGTTGGGCACAAAGTCAACCTGCAGATGGTATATGATAGTCCGCTCTGCCGCCTTGACACCTAGATCTTGGCTGCCTGCCTCACTTGCCTCAGATCTCCCTATTTATTAGTGCTGCTCCTTGCTGGAAGACTGGGACTATTCAACCCCCTGCCATTCTAGTCTCTTTTGGGGAAAGTAACTAAAGTCATCCTGGCCTCCTTGTGGACTAGTCTGGATGAGATCAAGAGTGATTGTGAACTATCTCACTTTGTGTTGGAAAATGATCTTTAGACAACTTGTGTTCAGTAAATCAGGCCAGAAATCTGATTGTGTCATTGGGATAGCACAAATACTAGAATGTTGCAATAACAACAACTTTAGCTGTAAGCGTTCTGGGGATCTCTTGTAGTGCAGGAGCACATGAATCTTCTCTTCCTGGCCTATAGAAGAGTAACACATTTAGACTAAGAAGTTCTGTACTGATAGGAAGATGACCTACACTCTGTACGAAAGTCTAGTTGTGGGGTGGGGGCACAGCTCTCTAGTGCCCTGGGAACCTGCTTAGAGGCTGAGTGATCTGCTTTCCTTCAGTGACATCTCAGTTCTGTAAGCTGTTTCTTGGATTTTTTTTTCCTTTTGCCTCTCAGTACCTTTTCCTTTTTGCCTCTCAGCAATTATCTTGTCTGGCTCTTTGTCTAGCCTTTCTAGCTTGGTCTCTTATTCTCACCTTTCCACTGTGCATGAAGAGGAAAGTCGCTAAAAAGTCTTATTTGACTACAAAAGAAAATAAGGAAACTAGTTCTAAAAAAACCCCACCAAATCTGTCTGGAACGTATGGAGGTTATTTAAGTACAATAGTAGAAGCTTGGTTCAAGTTCTGCTGCCAAGTAGGGAAGATATCACTAAGAGGATGCCAACATGGCTGATGAATAGAGTTAGAAGCAATAAAACAGCATGAAGGTTTTCTTCAGAAAAAGGAATTCTTGCTGAAATGAGAACAAAAGGACACAAACTGATAAATAAAGTATAAGTGAGAAAATAATAAAGGATATATTAAGGAGAAAAATATAAAGGATGTGAGAAAATAATTTCAGGAACAGGTGGCTAAAAAAACTGATTTAAATAGGTGCTGAGAAGGTGGTTGGAGTGCAGGATGATATCCAGGAAGCAAAAGAAAAATGTAGAAAGATTAGAAAGACGTGTAATGAATTATTTGCATCTGTCTTCATTACAGAAGATGTAGGACATGCTTATGCTTCAATTGGCTTTCCCTGGGAGGTCACTTGAAGAAAATCAGAGTTTACAAAAAATAATGATGATTTTGGGTACACTAACAAATTAAGCCATTTCTGCCCAACATTGCAACAAGGATCAAATTGGTGTATCTGAGCTGGGCAGAAATGGGTTAAACATTAACAAACCACCAGGTCTGAATAATGTCCACTCAGGAATTCTTAAAGAGCTTCTGACTAAAAGCTAACAACCCTAAAAATCAGCCTCTATGATGGAAGACTGAAAGCTAGTTTGTTCCAAATCAAATGGTGGAATGCATAATGTAAAGATAAAATTATTAAACATGAAAGAACAAGTCTTATTGGTGGAAAATCAGTATGGATTTTGCTTTTGCAAGTCTAGCTGAGAGTATAAATAACTATGTGTATGGAAGAAATCTGGTTTATGTAATATACTTGGACTTTTGACAAAGTTCTTTCACAAGATAAGAGGCCAGGTCCTTTCATGGATGAGTAAAGAATAGGAAATGGAGAGTAGAAATGTCTGGACAGTTTTCAGAATGGAGAGAAGTAAGAAATTGCCTTATACAATTAGTACTTCTTAACAGAAAATCTCTGTAGTTTAGGGGTAAGTAGCAAGGTGGACTCCTTTTAGGTGACACTAAACTTAATATGAAGAGCTCCAAAATGATCTTTCCAAATGGATTGAATGGGCAGCAAAGTGGCAAATCAGTGTAAATATGTATAGAGCAATGCAAATTCTGACCACTTACACACCAGTGGGATCTGTGTTGGTAATTGACCACAAATTTAACTTGGATTGTAAAAAAGGCAACCTTCATGCTAATACAATGCCCTTGTACAGTATATGGCACAGCCATGCTTGGAATAGTGTGTTCAGTTCTGATCATTTCTCAAAAAATACTGTAAAGATGTAGAAAGTGCAAGTTTTGGAGTTTCTAAATTTAGAAAAAAGCAACTAAGGGAACACATTCTGAAGTTCATAAAATTATACGTAATGTAGATAAAGAAGGTCTTTGCCCCACTGACACAGCACCAAAACATCCTGTTGGGGAAAAGCTCACTAACACTACGTAGGGACTCCTGCAGCTAGAGCAGGGGAGGCCAACCTTCCAACTTTAGGGCTCCTGGATCTTTAACAGAGAGAATTTCAGCAGGTGTAGTTTGTCATCTCACAGATGATAAACTACACTAGCTGAAATTCCTGCCTCTACAGCAGTGGTTCCCAAACTAGTGGGGCATTGACACACCAGGGAAACAGAAAGCAGGGCAATCCCCCTTAAGGGAAGGGGCCTTGCTCTGAAGGTAGTGACAGTACTATAGCAGTCATAGCGCTGCCCCTGCCAAGAGCTTGTTTACTTAAGTGTGGGGCATCACTGGCCTCCTGCAGAGTTTTGGAGGCTCACAGTCCCCTCTGATCTCCACAGCTTCTTTGCAAAGCCCTTATCTCCAATCTAAAGCTACTTCTGGGTTTTCAGGGAAAACCCTCCCCATGGAAGTAAACAAGCCCCTTGGCAGGGGCAACACTGCACTCTCTGCAGCACTGTCACTGCCCCTCTCCACATCCACGCAAAGACCTGGTTCCTAATTCCCCTATAGGAGTTTGGGAGCCACTGCTCTACACATTTGTTAAAGGTCCAGGAACCCTAAAGTTAAAAGGTTAGCCACACTTGAGCTACTGCAAATGTTCTTAATAGGTAACAGAGCCCAAGGTCAGATCACTGTCTCTGTACTGTTGGTGGTAATCACCACACTGCTTAACATCCATTAAAGAAGAACATATACAAGAGCCACAGATTTGTTTAATTGTATAAAATGCACACACCCTTTTTTGGTAGCAGGACTGCACAGTGGTCTCTTCACTCTCCCCAAACTTCTATTCCACCTCCTTGTTTCAATTCTTCCTAGTTGAAGCTATATTCAACCCCTGTGCACTTGGCTCTGCCTCCTGGTCCTCTTGAGACAAACTCTCATAGACCAGAAGCAAACAGACACCACTGGGCTCTTTGGCAGGTGTTCTTTGCCCTTACTAAACTGGCTTATAAGACTGCTTAGGTAGGTGGAAGCTGAGTTAATGGTGCTGGAGAAGCAGAATCTCAGAAAGGCAGCAACTAGACACTTATTGTCCAATCCAGTCTGTGATCTCAGAAGGTGGCACAACTGTGTCAAACAGTCCCAGTGCTCCTTGACATGCTCATCTGGTTCCCTGCTAGTCTCCTTTTCTCTGACTGCAAAGCATGTTCTCTCCCTTCAGCTCATGAGGCCAAGAGCCCAGGCTTGCCTCTTCATCACATGCTCCTTTCTTCACTGCAAGACTGTTCTGCCAGCTCTTCTGCAGTCCCTACGTCATTTGTGGAGCCTCCTGTAGGGTGATGTGAACGTCTTCAAAGTTGTGCGCTGAGCAGGTGCATATGTGAGTTGAGGTCAGGAGGGAGGCCTGGAAGTCTGAACCAGCTGGGGGCTCTGACTCCTCATCAGGCTCTTCAGGCTGCGGTCCCAGCAGGCAATCTAGAAGAACACATTTTCAAAAGAGTGAAAGCATCTGAACATGTAAAACACTGTCCTAGCAAAATTGGTCACTGGTCATTGGTATCTACTGTTCTTTTTGTCAGCTGGCTTATACCAGACAGGCATTCCTCTGCCTGCCTATATTAACTGAAGGGGCAAAAGACAGAGAACAGGCTTTTCTGCTAGCTGCTGTAGAGAGAGTATATGAAGAAATCTTCTCTTTACCCCATTCATTTTTTACTACTGAGTGCAAGGCCTCTTGCCTTGCCCCAGAAGTGACTTTTACATCCCTGATGCTCCATAAAATAGGAACTGTTGGAGGTAGTTAGTTCACATGGGTAGATGGTACCCTTGTGTTGGCTTTTGATTTCTTCAGTACTCACCCTGTTCTGCAGCTTAACTATTCAACAGATTCCATGTATGGTTTCTTGTGTTTGGCAGTCATGTGATCCAAGGGATGCATCACTGTCATTGCTCTGTTCTGCCCCTTAAGGGGCCAGAGAGGAGTGCTTCCTGGGTGGTAGGTTGCAACCCACCAGTTTGAGAACCACTGCTCTAGATCTTTTGTACTGATGCCATAACTGGCAGGGTCTTGGAAGAGGATTTGATTATTATTTATGTTTTCAAGGAACTTTAATTGCCTCATAGAGCTCAGATAGTGGGGTTCTCATTTTTAATCTTCACAATTGCCCTTTGAGGACTCATAAATTTTGAGTCAAGTCATGGGGGCGGACACTCATTATTTGACTCAAGCCAAGCTATGCCTGACTTGCCCATCCCTGGAAAGCAGCAAAAGGGGAATGGCTAAGATTTCTGGCAATTTGGAGATAGGACTTTGGTGTCCTGCATAGCTTCTGGTTGCTCCACATGATTAGCAAAACTAGTATTTGCAAAATTATATGTCATAAATTATGCCATTAAAGGTTGTTGAGTTGAGTTGAAAATATATGTCATAAAATGCAGTTTACATTTGTGTAAATACAAACACACAAATATTAGCAGGGCATAACTTGTGCATCAATATCCAGACTCACCTGCCAGGTCATGTGTCAGGTCCTTAATCAGGTGACCAACGATGGCATATGCCACACCCACCACCACAGCAGCAGCCATAAGCATGTAGAGCACAAACTTGGGCACAGGAAAGTAATACTCAGGTGGCTTGTAGTCACTGTAAAGGGGGCTCTCATCGGAGGAAGAGGAGGAGTGCTGAGTCAATAGTGCTAAGGTTTCTGTGCGGTGAAAGATGCTTGTGTTCACTGGCCATGTTTGGGAGACAAACTCCATATCCTAGCAGTGTGGGGCCTGGTTACTTGGTAGACGTGACAGCAGCGGTGGGGAGAGACTGAAACACAAGAAATACAAAAGTCACTTTGGTTACGAAGAGCCATTCATGACACAAGGTTTGGTGTTAATTTTGAAGCAAAAAAAATTACTCCATGCCATGACAGCCTGCAGTGCCTACCGAGAATAAGAAGCAGGCCGTACAGACACATTTATTTTTATTGAGGAGACAGAAAGAGGAGGGAGAGCAGGACCAGTGGTGTCACTAGGGTTTGTGTCACCTGATGCAGGAGGCCAGCACATTGCCCCTATGATGGACCTCCTCCCATTCAGTGCTGATGTACCATCGCTCCTCCCCCCACTAATTTTTTGGCTATAACTTTTGATAGAATAGAGTAGTGATTCTCACACATTTAGCACTGGGATCCCCTTTTTAGAATGAGAATCTGTAAGGACCACCGGAAGTGATGTCATGATCAGAACTGACATCACCAAGCAGGGAAATTTTTAACAAGCCCAGGCTGCAATCCTACCCACACTTACCCAGGAGTAAGTCCCCTTTACTATCATTAAGAGAATATACATAGTAGCTTGTTAAAAGTACAGGTCTGTAACATTTCCCCAGATGCAGTCACATACCCTGGTAGCATCAAAATAAAATATTGAAATTAATAGGGACCCACCTGAAATGGGCTTGCAGGCCACCTACTGGGTCTCGACCCACAGTTTGAGAAACACTGGAATAGAGATATTTCAATGTGGTTCATTTCATCATTGCATTCTGCATCAATTGATATATAACATGATGGTATTATTTGAAAACACCAAGATTTTAAAAATCTTGGCATGTAATGGTGTCATCCCCCATGTGTCACCTAGTGAGGCCACACACCCCCACCCCCCTAGGGACACCACTAAGCAGGACCTTCAATTTCCAAGGAGAAATCACACACAGGTCCATTTATCTCAGTCTATATGAAGCCAGTAAAAGGCTTCTAAGAAATTCAGTCCTAGAAGTAGTTCCCTACTGCAGAATCATTGGGTCTTCAAAATTGATACAAATCATTCCTACCACCTCTTGCTTGGAAGTAGCTGTTTAGTTTTGTTCAGCTGTGATGGCATCTGGTCGTGTGTGGCCAGTATTCCTACTTATAAGGCTACCACCAGGGCAATGGGGAGGGGCAATTTAGTTCAAGAAAATGGCATGGGGGATTTTTTAAAAAGATGCTCTTCTAGTTGCTATTGTTCATCCCAAATTTAGATGACTTTAAAAAAATAAAATCAAAATATATTAGCAGATCAGGTTACTAGTTTGGCCCTAGGTTATTTAATATGCATCTGAATCAAACCACTTTGGACCATGTGATTGAATTCTCCGCCATACTAAATAAAATTCCCTGCACATTGGAAACTAGATATTAGGAACAGAGGTCTAGCCAAGACAAGACAAGTTCTAGCCTTGTCTTCCCTTCACATGCCACTTGTCTAACTGTTGGGAATTTGATGGTATGGAAGTACATACAGTCCTGAGATTCCCCATCTGCAATGTGAAGTGGTTCAGTCCCAACACATGAAAACTCAGTGAGAACAAGGCTAGTACTGACAGAATCGTGCATAAAAGCCAGTAATGTCATTCCCCTGGTCCCTTCTGCATCTAACCCCTCAACCACCTTGCCAAATTTAAAGGGACAACTCAAGTTGTGGAAATTTTAATCCTCCTTTCACCAACGTAAACAAAATATCCAGGTGGTGCCTCAGGTCTGGATCCCACTTATCTTCCCACTCAGCAAGTACTGAGTGCAGGAAAATAAAGAAATATGACTTATCAAGTGTCCAACACAGGCATATTGCTTTTCTTTGCCAAGCACTTGTTTCAGTTACCTCCTTTATGGTGGTAGTATACAGCTACACAAAGTCACATAGACAGGTCAGCCTTTTAACATGTCAGCTTTTAACATTAGTGTTTATTTTTAAGATGCGGGAGAATTTCAGTGGGTATAGAAATGTCAGTATTTTGCATCAGTAAGAAAAGCCGCAGCTCCCTTATTTGTAAAATCATGAAAAACATGAGTCACAATGTAGAAACATTGGCCGTCTCTGAATTACAACATCCTAAATTCACCAGTAATAAATAGCAAATGGGGAAAAAATCCCAAACAGCAAAAACAGATTCATAAATGCTCAATAGGGAGTCTTGAATTTTGAAATTCCAGAGGAGGCATACTCTTTCTTGATTTAACAGCATTTGGATATGCAAAAATGATTAGAACAATCTGGTTTAACTCATGATCTGGGTTGAAATCAGCCAGCGACAGAACCCTTACAAGAACAGAACAGTGTTCTATGATGTGCCAAATCCCACTGGAGGAGGCTGAAAGAGCTTTGGAGTCAGTGAGCTTGACCAAATTCCAATGGTCTAATTTACATTCCTAGAGGATTTTGAGGAAGAAATTTTTCCTGTCACAGATAATTAGAAGCTGTACATCTAACCAGCAGGAACCTTGGTATGGGACTGTCACCAGAGATGTGTCAGGCAAGTTTCAGAACTTTGCTAAGAGCAGCCCAATTACTTTTCTTCCACTTTATGAGAAGGAAGACCCAGATGTTTCACTTTCTCTTTTGCAAAGTTTCTTTATGAACCTTCAGGTTCCTCTGCAAGGTTCCCCTCTTCTAATAATTGAAATGCTGCCAACCACTCTAGCTTCATAAACCAAGATGTGTCTCTCAGAGATCCTGCCTGTCTTTGGGATGTTACCTCCCTCTCTCACCATTGTTTCTGCCACTGTTTGTCATGTGCATGCTGAATCTGTATGAAGAGGCCATATCTAGATGGAGGGGCCCGCAAGTAATGTGTTGTGAAGTTACACTCCACAACTCCAATCTGGGTTGGAGTTACCAGATACTCCCCACCTTCACTGAAAAGGAAAACCTTTTATTCTAGTAGACATTTCCATCAAGCATAATGGATCCAGACATCACACCTTACTTCTACTGCAATTTATGTGGTCAAGCAATGGAGAGAGCTATATCAGAATGGACATCCAGAGCCAGAGGCTAGGATTGATTCCAGACGCATCATAGTTGTGTGAAATTTCATCATAGGGGAAGCAGCTCCCACTTGCTAGACATGTGCATGAAAATGGGATAAAGAAGACAGAATGGCAAATGAACACATCAGTGACAAGGAGAATCCTTCCTATTGCTTTTCCCCACTGGGCTCTTTCATTTTTAGCAATTGTTATCCAACAGGTCCCCCTCAGCAGATGAGCTTCAGATATGTGGAGCTCTGTAACACCTCCTGGAATTCCATCATCCAAACAACTCTTGGCACTGGAGCAAATGGTGAATGGTTGTCCTGTTCATCAGCATGATGAACCTGAAATGGATACTTGTACAACATCACAAAGGCCCTAAGGGGCATCCTTTGAAGGATAAATTACATGGTCCCCCTATTCTGAAGAAGGAGAACTAAGGTTAGGAGGAGTGATTTGCTATACATAATCCTAAAGCAGTCATAGAATTTAATCCACATTCTTTTAACCACACCTTGTGGCACCTTAAAAAGTAACAAATATGGCTTAAGCCTATATGAGCGAGAACTCACTTTGTTAGATGCATCTTGGAGTCTTACCATGAGAATCTTTGCTGGTTTTGCCACACTAGACTACATATTACCTACCCCTCTGGTATTACAAGGAGCCTCTTCAAATGGGGTATCATGGAGCCCTTCTCTTTTTCTGGAAACTGAGCACTGGTTGGCATTGACAAGAAAATTCGCAGCCCTGGAATAGTGCCATTTGATCTGGAAGCCCTTCTCCTTGATGCATAGGAATTCTCTGTAGTTATCTGATGGTGAGGAAAATGCATTTTGAACCTGCTCGGGTACATTTTCTTGCATTTGTCTGTGCTTGTGTATGTATACTGTATATCTCAAGTGACTGAGCATGACAGTGGTCACAGCTGCAAAAGTTGACAACTGGGAATCCTTGCTCCAAACAAAGAACTGATGACGGTGAAAGTGAGGTTCATGATTCCCATACTTAGCAAGTTATATTTGTATGTCCTAAAGACACAATTTAGGAAATGTGTCTTTAAAGGGGCATCCCCACAAAGGCACTAGGTTCTCACATATTTTCACATCTGGGGGGTCTAGCAGAGTGTTAATGATGGGGTAGCAGACATTCTTTTGCATGTCCAATGCTATTCCCTTTGGACTTGACAGCTCCTTACTTTTTGCTTGCTATTTGCTTCTATTCCCACCAGTTCCCATGTTGCTTAAATATCTTCTGTCCTGTTCCCCCAAAACAGCAAAATAACCCCACCCAAAATAAAATGCACAAACTATTTGTCTATGGAAAAGCTGCTGCCCCCTGGCCTTCCTAGCTAATTCCAGCCAGGGTTGCTGAGCAAAGGCTTTGTGGAATCTTGTTACTTGCCCCTAAGCCTTCCAAGTACAAGAACTTATTAAGACTTACAGGGCTTAAAATAGCTGCCCTTTTGTCTGTTTTTCTCCCTTGCCTACCTCTGATGTGCATTACACACACGCGCGCGCGCGCGCACACACGCACACACACACACACAGAGAGAGAACTGAATTGATTCAGAACCCTAGACTTTGTTTCTAAAATCCAATATATACTTGGAAGAATTCAGAAAGTGGGAACCTATACAATACATAGTTGCTTAAGGGGGCATATTTGCTATGGGGGGCCCTTCCTAGAGTCCAGATAACTACAAAGGGGAGTCCTAGCCTTTAATCATTATGTGAAGGAAGGAACTTTGCAAGAGGGGTGAATCATGCCCAGGGCGAGAAAACTTGCACTAGTCGAAATTCCCCCCTCTGAATTGGGAGCTTAATTTCCTCCCACTACCCACCCAGATCTCACTCTCACCTGGGTGCTGTGAAAGTAATGTGCTCTCGCCCCCCCGTCCTGATGGCGCATCTGCTTCTCCCTTGCAAGTTCTTCAGGCTACTGCCAGAAGGAGAAATTCTATCCAGCTCACGAGATTCAGGGCTGCTCTCCCCAGCCGTTTAGGCTCTGCTAAATCGGTACTACCAGCGACTGTCTGCGCTCAGTCTGCTCATTTGACAAGATCAGAGAACAGGTGAAGGGAAAACCCAGAAGAAAGACTCCGCCTACTCATGTGATGTCACTCAAGGAGTTCCCACTTGACTGGATCTATTTTAGCCTTTGGGTACCCAATTGACACTGAGTTGTGTGACATGCGCAATAAGGTACAGATTAGTGCTAAATGATCCCACTTCCACTCCCTTTTAAAAAACTGAGCTAAGAAGAATTGTAACTGGGTTGTGTAGGTACAGCTAGCCTAGAACATGGTCAGGTTTGAAGGGTCACACACATTTGTAAAAATGGTCATACTTCGTGTTGCAGCAATACCCCTATGCCTGCCCCCCCCCCCCCAAAGTGTGCCATGGTTTTTAACAGAATCCAAAGGGTGGCCAAGGTCGGTTGCATTAATCATTGTATATAAAAGAGCATGTACCTGAGCTGTCACTTTTGTCACCCTTGTGTAAAAAATTGTCTTGACTAGTGGTACGCAATTGGGGAATTGGATCCAGAAGTCGGTTGCAACAGTGCTATTGCCACTATTTTGAGGTTCTGACCCACATGGTTTGAAGAGTAAGGTTAAGCGTCCCAGTTCTAGGCATGCCTATTCAGAAGAAAGTCCCATTGTGTTCATTGGGGCTTACTCCCAGGAAAATGTGTATAGGATTGCAGCCCTAGATGAGCAAATCCCTCTGGAGACTTTGGCCTTTGAGTCGTTGCTTCTAGCCACCCAATCTTCATTATCTTCCATTTACCTCCCTCTGTTCCTTGTCTGGCTGCCCCTTCTGCAGCATATTGTGGAAGACAGTGTACTTTCAAGTGCATACTGCTGCCATGCCACTCTTCATCTCTCCTCTCCTTCCATTGGTCATTGGAAAATAAAACAGTATACAACACACACTGATTGACAGAACAAATGGAACACAGAAGGAAGGACGGAGGTGAAAGAACCCTGGTCTTTGCCAATGGGTGCATAGGATTTTGAAAGTGGATCCTATTTTGCAGATTGGATTTGGGGTGGATCCCAGTGATGGACAAGCTTTAGAACACTAATCTACACACTATTAATAGTGTCAAAGCCTAGGCTTCTTTGGCACTTGGTCACCCTAGAATAGCCATTTGCAAGCATTCTACCTTGTTTGCACATTAATGTGTCCATCACAGAACCCCTGCACATTGCAGTTTAGTGCATGTCCCAGTAACTATGGCAAGCACATATACTTCATAAAGGCACTGCTCAAGCCCATTAGACCTCACTGCTGCCTTTGCAAGTTAACAGAGGTGGTTGCCCTATGGCTCCCACTGTAGGGGAAAATCAGTTGAGTAACTCAGAGAAGCTTGCCTACCATTACCAATCTCCTCATTGAGGAATCCTTAATAAACTTCCACAGTGGCCTTGGGTTATCTGCAAAAATAATCAAAGTAATTATTCTTGATGTGGAGTTAAGCATTTTCTGTACCTGCTAATGTCTGCACATCAGGCCACTAAAATGTATTTTTTTTTTAATTCAAATTTTTAAAAAGTCTCTTTTTATTATTAAATTTAAAAAATCAATGAACTGTTTTTAAAAAGATACAGGACAAAGCTGCTGGCAGCTATTTGGCACTTATTAGTACAACCTGATCACTATTTTCTCCCACTGGGGCAGTTCAGAGACTCTGATAGTACCTCACATGAGAATACAACAACCACATTTCTGAGATTTACTCCATAATTGCTTAATCATAATTGCTTAATCAGTGAACACGTGTTTTTCTTTTACAAATAAATTAAATAAAATCTACACTTTTTACATTGAATTGTCTGGGATATTTGCATATTTCCAAACTAATTTAAATGCACTTGAATCAAACCCTTCACAATATGTATCTCACCAGTGTCCTGGAAACTCAAACATTTCAGCCTCCTGTATTGCCACTCCTACTCCCTTCCACTACTCCTTTCTTCTGCAACCTGCTGCATTGCTATTGAGACCAATTTCAAAATATTGTTCTGGGCTTCCAAGAAAGTGGGGTGACTTTTGCTTTCCTCTTCCATAGTGGCACAATTTTAGGACACTTGTCCCAATAAGCAAGGGGGAAAGCAGTGCCCCGTTTTCTTAAGGTGGCAAGTTCTATTCTGGTGCAGTCTGCACATGGATTACGACAGTAAAAATACACCAGCTGGCAGATCTCATATGCCGTGTCACCCAAATCCAGGACAACCCACAAATCCTTACTGTTGGTAGAGTTTCATGAGCTATTTATTTCTGTCTGAAGTTCTCTTAAGTCCAAACTCCATTCATATTTTGGGAATTTAACTGGTGCTCCTCTGAGACAGATAACCTTTCTCTCTCTCTCTCTCTCTCTCTCTCTCTCTCTCTCTCTCTTTCTTTCTTTCTTCCCCCCCTTCCTTGGTACTTTTGTACTCTCCAGTTTTAGATTCATTGAGTGCTAGTTAGCCTTTTTAAACTGTCTGGAAGATACCAAAGAAGAACAACAAAGCAGCTTGTGGCATCTGAAAGACTAAATAGTGTAGTATAAGCTGTGGAGATGTGCATACACACAGAGATGGAGATTAAAAAAATACTAAGCATTATGGCTGCTAATTACAATAGTATCCTAAATTCTGAATGTGTAGTTTCTGTAAATAGTGTTCGTATTACAGAAGGATTTTCAATTCCTACTTCAGGCAGTTGCTTGTTGGAAGTGTTAGCAGACTGCTGACAGCAGTGCAACTGAGCTATGATGTGTTCACAGTGCTTCATGTATAACAGTTGTTGTAATGCTTACAACCCTGCCAGGTAGGGTCAGGACAGTAATTAAGACCACAACTGTATACGCCAGTGGTTCTCACACTTTTAGCATTGGGACCCACTTTTTAGAAAGAGAATCTGTCAGGACCCACCGGAAGTGATGTCATAACCGGAAGTGACATATCAAGCAAGAAATTTTTTAACAATCCTAGGCTGCAATCCTACCCACGCTTTCCCAGGAGTAAGTCCCTTTTATTATCATTGTTAAAAGCATATATAAACCTGTTAAAAGTACAGATCTGTAACATTTCCCCAATGCAGTCACATGCCAAAGTAGCATAAAGTGTAAGACATTAAAAATTAAATATTGAAATGAATGGGGACCCTCCTGAAATTAGCTCGTGACCCACCTAGTGGGTCCTGACCCATAGTTTGAGAAACACTGGTATACACAGTTATCTAGGAGGAAGGCCTACTATAATCAAAACATTTTACTTCTGAGTAGACATACTAGGTGTGTGCTGTAAGTCCTTCAGAAGTTGAATAAGGGGGAGGGTTCTGTACATAGTGACTTGATAGCCAATCATAATATTTATAGACTAGCCTTCTAAAAGGGGTCATAACACGTTCCTGCATGGGCACAGAGGAGTTGAGAGAGCACACAGGCATATCTAGCACATTACAAGTAAAGGCAATGATGAGGGCAATGTACACATGCCTTCACCTCAGGCCTGTGTGCCTCCTTCACCTCAGGCTGACACTTCTCAGTGGATACAGCTAGCCCTCTTCATCCACCCCCTGGAAAGGCTCCACACCAAACAGAGATGCCATTGATTGGCTGTCAGGGGACAGCTCCTCCCCTTACAGAAGCTTCATTTCCGAGGAAGGGGAAAGGGTTGTGGCTGTTGTGAAGGAACGGGAGTGGGGGGGAGGAGAGGACATTTTACTCAGGGCTCAATAGAGCAGTGAGAGAGTGAGTGAAGAGGCAAACCATTATTGTTCAGAATATTTATATACCACTTTGCCACAGGAGTAGTTCATAAAGCAGTTTACATCGTAAAACTAATCAGAAAATGGTTCTCTGTCCTCAAAGGGCTCACAATTTTAAAAAAATGGAGAAGAGACACCAGCAACAGCCACTGGAAAAGACACCATGCTGGGGTGAAGAGGGACACATTCCTCTCCCCCTGCTAAATATAAGAGGACACCACTTTGAAAGGGGCCTCTTTGCCCAGTTAGAAAGGGTATGATGTGAAGGTATCATCATAAGCCTTGACAATTCCTTCACACAAGCACACAGGTGTTAGCTCTGACATCATGTCCAAAGCCTTTAAGTCCTCTTTTATGCATGCTGCTTCTCATAAGGTCCACATGAACAAGGAGCATAAGAAAACCCCTGAAAAGGCACATCTTGGCCAGCGTCCTGTTTTACATAGTGACCCACCTGCCGTCTCTGGGAAACCCACAAGCAGACATATTTTTCTCTCAGCATTGCTCCCCTGTGACTGGTATTCAGAGGCATACTGGTTCCAGAGATAGTTCACAGTTCTCATGACTAGTGGCTATTGATAGACCTGTCCTCCATGGATTTGTTCAATCCCTGTTTAAAGCCATCCAAGCGAGTGGCCATCACCACAGCTTGTAGCAACAAATTCCATAAATTCTGTGTGAAGTACCTTTTCATTTCCATGATCAAATTATTGATATATTTTGTTAACTTATGCCAGTCTGCTACAGGCCTAATTTGTATTTGCCTTTTAGAAAAATGTTTAAGATAATTTAAACCTTCAAAATGAAGAAGAAAAAATATCCGCACTGGCACTACCGCATCATGGTCTCTGTTTTTACAATCAAGGTATATATGATTTTAACCCATTTTTGCCTAGCCCACATTTGGTCCCTGTTGCGTATATGCAATGTAGGGCAGAAATGGCTTAAACTATGTATATTCAACTGGATTGTAGACTGCTCCTATATTAGTTACAGGAAATTATTCCTAATGTATTAGATAATATGACATGTATTAGATAATAATGATATGACAAATTAAAGAATTAGTTGGTCTGAACATTAGTTGGTCTGACAGAAGAACATTCTGAAGGTTCTTTCTCTCATCCTTATAGGCTACTATGTCGAATCAGGACTTTCAACACCAGGAAGCAGAGCAGGAGCAAGATAAAACAGACAATTTATTCTTCACTCACTTAGAAAGAAATGAATTAAGTGATAATTCATCAAGGTATGATTCAGGTTTTTTTAAAACTCAAAATATGTTTGACTTTTGGAATTTCTATGTAAACATGTTTAATAGCACAATCCTATAAGTGTTAAGTTAGAAGTCCCATTGAGTTGAAATGTGTTCCAGCCCTAATCTAACAATTTTAACAAATGTGAGGGAGTTGGATATTTAGGATAGAACAAGTCATAAAGATAACTTTTAAGTGAGACTGATTTTTCAGCCTAAAAGTTTACTGAATGTGGTTCAGTTCCTCCCCCATTTCCTCCCCCCATACTCACAACTGCTGTTGTACCTGACCAAAAATATTGATTATGAAACAGGCCTGACCCTACATAATCATGATGCTTTGCTAGGAATCATGAGAGCAGCTGAGATGGTTCCCTCAGGCAGCAGCTCGGTGGGACGGGGGGGAGGTGCCCAGAGTGCCTACCCACCCACCTCTGTCTGCCCACTTCCTTATCATGAGCAAAGGAGAAGGAAAACAAGAAATCCAAAACCTATCTCAGCCCATTAACCCTCCCTCCTCCACCCACTCCATCCATTGCAAGAGGAAGAGGAGTGTGATGGACAGGAGAGTCTTCTGAGCAAGGCCAATAACACTGTCATGACACTCTAGTCTGGACTGGGACTGGACAGGGCTGAGGGGGGCAGCCCAGTCCTGGGCAGACTCAGACGCAGGTCCCACCAGGGGGCTCCCTCCCAGCACTGCAGCCTCAGTCTTCCTGCACAGAATGGGCTTCCTTGTGAGTAGGGCAACTGACACTGTCATGGTACTCCAGTCTGGACTGGGACTGGGCAGGGCTGGTGCCTCCAGTCCTGGGCAGACTCAGACGCAGGTCCCACCAGAGTCCAGGGGGTCCCTTCCAGGACTGCACCCTCAGTCTTCCTGCACACAATGGGCTTCCTTGTGAGTAGGGCAACTGACACTGTCATGGCACTCCAGTCTGGACTGGGCAGGGCTGGTGCCTCCAGGGGCAGCCCAGTGCTGGGCAGGATTGCATGGTTGTCTCCTGGTGTATGTACAATTTGTGCACATTAAAGCTCAGTCATGAAGTTTATTGGTGACTTTAAGCTGAGCATTCCTTTCCAGGTTTGGTGTGAAGATTATACAATATACCATTTTGAACTTATTAGAGCAGGAGGTCGCTGTAGATGTAAAAAATGAAAGCGAGTGCAGAATCATGTTCAAAATGCAATGTGTACCTAGTTGGCTAGTACCAGGAGAACTAAAACTTCTCTGTTGAATTTTATCAGCCACAGACTTCACGGCAGTGCAGGGGAGCTGTTGAGTTCCTGCCCAAGAACAAACATACCATATTTCACATTTTCTAGCATGATTGTAAGCAACCAAAAAGTGACCTTTTCTTTCCTGCATGAAAAATATGGTTACTTTAAGACCAGCTGTTTAAAAATAAATGCTTCAAACTTCATGCTGCTTTGAGTTCAAAGTCAAAAATGAGAGACATTTTAATACTGTTTTTATGTTTTTGTTGAAAACTAGGAAAGAGTCTCCCAGTACATCTCTTCCTAATTCAAACACTAATAAAGGAGGTTCAGACAGCAAATCCTCCAATTATTTTACAGTCCTGGATTCAACTATCGAAAATCTTCAGGAAAGAACCCAGCAGCTAATTGAGAAGATTAATGAGAACAGGAAGAAAGACCACATGCTCATGAACAATTTTAGGGAAAGCCTTTTGATGAAGGTAAATATATGTTGAGGTAATAGAGTGCAGAAATTGACAGTAACGGAGAAGAATCTTTTCAATCCACAAAAAAGGCAGCAGCCTGCCAGCTGTATGTTAACCCTGGGTAACACAATTAAAATCACCAATGCCCTGAAAGACTAAAGTACTGGACTTGAATTTGTCCCCTCATATCCTAACCTCTCATCAGTTCATTTCCCTTCCTTTTCCCCCACAATGAAAGTCTCCAACAGCACTGTAGTGAAAATTCCCAATGTTCCCTTACTTTAAATGCCTCTAACTCTCCAGAGAATCTCAGGATTCATTAGAATCCTAAACAGGATGCAGAATCATCTTGAGGGAGTTGTCATTTTGCTGACATGCTGCCCCTTTTTAAGCATCTTCATCTTCCCCTCAACTGGTAAACAAAGAAACTTGACTTTGAGGCAACTTGTTGAACCATGAAACCCACAATGTTGGAGAAATTCAGAGATGCAGCTGATCCTCAAAATGATCAATCCCCACATGATTAACACCCACAGGCTATTAACATGATTTCCCCACATGATTAACTTTCCCTCCACTTTCCTTCCACTTTCCTTCCACTTTCCCCACATGATTAACACCCACAGGCTATTAACACCCACAGGCTAACACCCACAGGAGAGAACTTTCCTTCCACTTTCCCCACATGATTAACACCCACAGGCTATTAACACCCACAGGCTAACACCCACAGGAGAGAACAATGATTGTTGTGGCTAAAATGAAAGGGCAGGAGCCATATGCTGTTCTGAGCAATTTGGAGCAAAGACAGTATACAAATGTGAAAAAACAATGTTGAATCTTTAAGGACTTGCGCTGAGCCATGCTTTTGGTTCCTACCATTAACAAATATGTCCAGGAAGAGGGGCCAACGGTAGCCTAGCCTTAGTATAGCAAATGAAGGAATGGTAGCTGTTCAATGAGTCCAGAAGAGTTGGGCTGTTACTATTAACACTGTAGTGAATGTGTTGCGCAGCATGCTTTTTAACATTGTTTTAACATTGTAGTCCACTTTCACTTTTGATGCCAGATTTTTATTTCTCCTACAAAGGTTTCAAGTTTAGCAGAAAAGTTGGAAGAAAAGGTGTTCCCTGTTTATGACCACCATAACAGTCTCATTCAGGATAAGCTCCAAGAACTTTCTGAGATCATGGAGAGGATCAGACAGATTGAAACAGAGCTCAAGGAGGTCTGCCACACTGTGGAAATGTTGTATAAAGACCTGTGTGTTCAGCCAGAGTTGTGAGTGAACCAACAAAAAAATGTAAAGCAAGAACAAAATAGAATGTATCAAAATAGGAAAAAAATTGAATCCCCATGTTGGTAAGCAAACAGATACAGAACAGTTTAGGGGAAATTTTTGTTGCAGCAGGGCATTCCAGACTATGTTGTTGATCTGTACCCTGCTCATAGTGCATTTATTTTCAAGGAATTTGTTCACCATTCTTTGCTTGAAAATGTTGAAAATAAATTAATATCTATTAATATGAAACCACAATAAAATTAAAAATATAGTAGCATGAGCCTCCAGAGTTAGGTTATTTAGAGGTGTTCAAACTACTGCCACTGGTGTTCATTCACTGCTACAAAGAACTTAAAATACAGAAATGACCTGGCACAGTATATTAACTAGAAGAACACAGACCCTTATCCTTTGGGGTGCTCCTCCTATACATGTTCCTTCCCATAGGGTCAATGTAAACATACAGAGCATTAAAAAAGCCCTGCAAAAGCCCATTTCCCAAAGTGGCTACCAGTTGTCTATGGAAAGCTTATAAGCAAATTATAATAAGACATACATCTCTTTTGCCATTGCCCCCCTGCAACTGGTACTCAGAGGCAGATTGCCATTGAACCTGGATGTACATACCTATCATGACTAATAGCCTGTCCTCCATGAATTTGTCCAAAGCTGCAAAGTCCTACTCAGCAGTGTTGTTCTGGGTAGGGAGTAAGCAACTTCTGAAACTGTGTGACCACCAGCCTCTTACAAGAATCATGCAACCTAATTTGCAAATTTATTAATTTGTTTAAAATATTAAGCTGCTTTTCTAATATATCCAAAGCAGCTTACAATAAAAATCATCCAATTAAACCAATAAAGGCACATAAAAACAAAGTAGCAGTCAAATATTGCTTCCATAACAGCAATTCAATCTAAAAATTGACATCCAGGTTCTCTATAAAGTGAATGAGCAAAGGATGACATTGCAAAACCATTGCTTTCTTGTTGCCCTTTTGTCTAAAATCTGATTTACTGCCATTATATTCACAAAAAATGCAACTGCAGCATCAGTCTGCCTAATGTGGACAAAGTTTTATGAAAGCTCTTTTGGGCTCATTCACCTTTAATCAGAAGCATCCTCCTCTAGATGGAATATCACCTTCCCCAATTTAATGGAGAGGAAATTAGTAATTAAAGTAGCTCCCCTCCCTGGAACAGACTTGTTCCAATTCATCAATAATGCTGCTGCTGAACTGAACAGGAAGCAATTTGACAAGCAGTTGCCATAAGAAGAAAGCTTCTAATTACAGTTGAAGGGGATCTTTTTGGATGCAACTGATTTCTAGGTAAATATTATAGAAGGATCTTGGCCTTAAGGATGGGCATTGCTGGAAAACATACCATGTTAAATTTAAAATTAATTTTCAACTATTACTGGCCTTCCTATCTTGTTGATATGTCAGGTCCTCAACAAGTCACCCTATCACTTAAAATATGTTTACCATAAAGTGATGGTACTCAATTTACCCTATAAAAAACAGAACATCAGAATCATAACTGGAAAAGAACCCTAGCTGAAACAATTTTGTGAACCATACAAGATATCTACTCAATTGCCAAGAGGATTCATAAAGTTTATTTGACAAATAGGGACAAGGAGGCACTGAAACACAGCAGCTTGTCCAAAACCACAAAGCAGGATAACCGCAAAGTTGGGCAGTACCTTTGATTTCCAGCTTTCATGTTTGGCAGAACTAAGAAGGATCCTGTTAGGCCTCATGCACAAGGCTACTGGATTTTTTTTTAAATAAAAAGTAGGTACAGGTCCTGCAACAGCTCTAGCTCTGCTTGAATCCTGATAGCAGAAGTTCTTCCTTTAAATTTAGCTGTAAGGTCAAATGTCACTAGTTATATGTCACTAGTTATATATTACAGCAGCTTGCTTCACAGACAATTTGCCAATTTCTACATATTCCCCTGCTCCGCCTTCTCCCCCACCACTTCCATGCTGCCTACCTCCCACCACAAGGACTGTCAATAGCCTAATGATGTGCATCTTTACAACAGCGTAGTGCTTGCAGCTCTCTGTGCTTTCTGAACTTTCTGATTTTGGTACTGAGTTTCAATTTAGTGTTTAATTATGCTGAGCTAAAGCAATACATTCATTCAGAGTCATGCTCAGCTTTTAAAACCGTTGTCCATCTTCACTGATATTGAGGCCATGAGCAACAAATCTGCAGCCTGGAGAAATGCATTCATTTGCCAACTGTGAAAGCCTGAAGACCAGTGATGGCTCTGCCTAGGATGAGTGCATGGATGTCATGGGTCCCTGAGGGCAAAAAGAAAAAAATGCTTCGTTAGAATTACATTTATCTTCAGTCTCATCTATGAGATGTGATTGATTTGAACGGGGGGGGGGGGGAGCATAATACTACTTTTTCTAAAATTAAAGTCAAATACTTAGACCAGTGGTTTTCAAACTCTCACTTATGCTTGCAGGGGCGGGGGGAAGGCAGCGGCGCGATCCCCACGATCCGCTCCACTAAAGCAGAAGTGGAGTGCGATCACTCTGCTTTCACAGCTGTGGGGAGCCCTGCAGAAGGTTGCGCTGGGCTCCCCACACACGGGGGGGGGGGCTGCAGGAGGCTTGGGTAAGTACACCCAAGCCCCTGCAACCCCCTGAGCGGCGCAATCCTGGGGATTGCGCCGCTGCCTCCTTCCTGCCTCCAGGCTGCCCCTGCCCCTCAAGGGGGCAGAGGCCAGGGCCCACAGGCTGGGGCGTTGCGATGCCCCAGTCTGAAAAGTCCTGACTTAGACTGTAGTGAAAGCAAAACCAAATCAGATATTGAAAGACGAGGGGGGAGGGGAAGACACCTGTGTTTGCAAATTTCAAATGCCTAAGTGGAACAAGGAGAGAAATGTCCATGATGTGTTTTATCTTCAGAAGTCTGTCCTCAAGTCTAACATAGGGCTTCATATTGGTCAATGAACTGGGCTGTCTGAAGTTCTATCTGTATCTTGCCAGCAGGTTACATAGTACATAAAGGAAAGAGAAAAATAGGAACTTCCTCTAGCACAGCAAATGAACTGTTTGTACTTTCTATTGTTATAAATCCTATCATCTCAAATGCTATTCCTATCTTTTTCTCAATGCTGTGCCATGGAAGGCAATGTGTTTGCAGCTGGAAAACCGGTTTTGAACAGAAATCTATTTTACCTTCGTATGTGTTGACTGCCTCCAGGTTCATAACATGCCTAATAACATGGTACTCATCAGCAATGCCATTGCCCCCCAGCATATCACGGGCCTGTCGGGCAATCTCCAGTGCTTTCCCACATGAATTCCGCTTCAGCATGGAGATCATCTCAGGGGTTGCCCTGGGAACACAAAGCAGGCATGAGAGTGGAGCAGGAATGACAGGAGGATGTGTTTCTGCAGTCTTAGTTACCCTGCACATGCCCGATCTTGTCTGATCTTGGAAGCTAAGCAGGGTCAGGCCTGGTTAGTACTTGGATGGGAGACCACCTGGGAATACCGGGTGCTGTAGGCTTATACCATAGTCTTTTGAGACTGAAGGTTGCCAACTAGTAAGACAAGGCTTGTGCCACTTGTGGCAGAGGCTCAGGCCTGATGTATTACTGAAAATACTTAAATACTGCTTTTCAACAAGAGTAGTTTACAAAGCAGTTTACATAGCAAGATAATGAGTACGAGATAGGAGATCCCTGAAGTGGCAGAGTAGAATGTACCTTGCAGATAACAAGGACAGTACAGGAACAAGATGACTAGGCTAGATGTTTTGTCAACTAGTGCTAGTTTTCTACCACCTCCAGGTTCTAGTACTTCATTCCCACGGGAAATGCAAAGGGCTTTTGAATATGACACAGAACCAGTGCCCCAAAACCAGTCCAACAACCCTCCTCCTTCCCTGCCCAGTCAGGCAAACCCACTTGACTTCGGTCCACACGGATGCTTAGAAAGGAAAGGTTATTTATTCAGAGGGAAATCCAAGCTCCTGGGACTGTCAAATCCTGGGACTGTCAGCAGGAAGCAATGCTCTATTCTCTCACTAAACACTTACTTGTCTTCATCTTTTAGGCGGCCCAACTGTAGACAAGCTTGTAAACCAATAGAGATCTCTGTGAGCATGTCAGCAAGCTTCTTCTGGATCAGCTGGTTCCTTGCCAGGGGGACATTAAACTGGATCCTATAAGATAGCACTGGGTGGTCAGAGAAAGCAGCTTAGCCAAATTATGAGGAAACACAAACAGCTGAATTATATCATGGAGTGCAAGTGCACTCTCTCGCACTTGCATATGGGGGAAGAATGTCCCCTCTGAAGGCTACCTATGCAGCCAACTTCAGTCTTTCATTTTAGTTGGAGACACTGAGTAATGCCCTGCATGTTCCTGACATTGCTGCAACCAAGCCTATAAGACAATATAAATCTGGTGACAGAATGCCCAAAACTCTCACTGATTTTTGAGACTTGAAATTTCTCCCTGCAATCACAGGACCTGGGAATATATACAACAAAAACTGAAAATTCCTTTTTAAGTATAAATAAGCAGATTTTCTTCTAGTTTCATGTTCTGGTCTTAATGCCACATGCACATATGTGAGGCCTACATGTAGTTGTAGGCTTAAGTCCTGGGTAGCTGCTGTGCAGGGTCACAATTTAGATTGGGACTGCTGCACAGAGGTAGGGGTATTTAACAACCCATGCACTGTTGCCTTGTTAAAATGGCACTTTTAGGATTAAAGAACCTCTTTGAAGAGGTTTCAGCAGGAAAACAGTGAAAAGATTAAAAAAAACAAAAACCTTCCATCTCTACTGTAGGCCAGCATGGCTGCTACATACAAGTAGATTTGGGCATGCAACTACATAGTGACATATGTTTTTTGGCCACATGACAACATGTGTTTTGGCCATAAGAGTTCTGCATAATTCTTCCTACTCTAGTGAAAGGAAATGTTGCTAGCAAAGTGTGTTTGTTATTTTACTAGTCTGCTGATCTCCACATCATCTTAAGGCAGTCTTTAAAAAACCATTCTGGTTTCATGTATCAGCTAGAAACCTTTGCTTCAAATCTCAGCCAAAGTAATGTTGGGTGACTTAAGACAAGACACTAATTTCACAGTCTCTACCACCCATCTATGAGATGGGAATTATTTTTTCAGCCAATATTACGAGGTTGTTAGAAGGATTACTATGAGATTACTAGGATTACTATGGGAAATACTCTGAGTGAACACTTTGAGGGAAAAAGTGGTATTGTGCTCTTGCCCCATAGTCTTCCCGGGAATCCTATTTTCACCCACCATATGAAGCAGGGTTGTCCAAACTTTTTGACAGGAGAGCCACATCATCTCTCTGACAATGTGTCGGGGGCCGGGAAAAAATGAATTAATTTACATTCAAATTTGAATAAATTTACATAAATGAATACATTAGAGATGGAAATTATATGAATGAATGGAGGCCTTGTGTCCAGTCAATAGCTTGTGTCCAGTTCTGGTCGCCACATCTCAAAAAAGACATAGTGGAAATGGAAAAGGTGCAAAAGAGAGCGACTAAGATGATTACGGGGATGGGGCACCTTCCTTATGAGGAAAGGCTACGGTGTTTGGGCCTCTTCAGCCTAGAAAAGAGACACCTGAGGCCCCCCTATGATTGAGACATACAAAATTATGCAGGGGATGGACAGAGTGGATAGGGAGATGCTCTTTACACTCTCACATAACACCAGAACCAGGGGACATCCACTAAAATTGAGTGTTGGGCGGGTTAGGACAAACAAAAGAAAATATTTCTTTACTCAGCGTGTGGTCGGTCTGTGGAACTCTTTGCCACAGGATGTGGTGCTGGCATCTAGCCTAGACGCCTTTAAAAGGGGATTAGACAAGTTTCTGGAGGAAAAATCCATTACGGGGTACAAGCCATGATGTGTATGCGCAACCTCCTGATTTTTAGAAATGGGTTATGTCAGAATGCCAGATGCAAGGGAGGGCACCAGGATGAGGTTATCTGGTGTACTCCCTGGGGCATTTGGTGGGCCGCTGTGAGATACAGGAAGCTGGACTAGATGGGCCTATGGCCTGATCCAGTGGGGCTGTTCTTATGTTCTTATGGCCTATAAAAAGCCTTGCACAAAGCAAGGCTGGCCTTTCCTTTGCTGCCAATGCTGCATCACAGACATGAAACAGCAAGCAGTGGAGGGAGCCCTCATCCCTCAGGTTGCTCACATGAGAGGTCGAACAGTTGGCCGTCACGCTGAGAGCAGTTGCATCGGGTCAGTGCGGGCTCCAGCAAGTCTCCAGAGGGCCAGGCTCTTAGTGGGCCGGATTGGAAGTCCTCAAGGGGTGCAAGTGGCCCCAGGGCCGGGGTTTGGGTACCCCTGATATGAAGCATTACCTGTCCAGAGTGTACTGCCTGGCTGTCTTCATACAGAACTCAGCAGCTCCAAGTGCTCCCCATGCAATACCATAACGAGCATTATTCAGGCAGCCAAATGGACCCTGTGAGAAAATGAAAGCATTAAAAGATAAGAAATTGATGGAGGTTCTCTCATTTCCCCTGCCTCAAATGGGGCCCCTCAGGCTCACCACAAGAGCTCTAATTCTGAATTAGCTTCATGCAAATCACTGCCCGAATGAAATTGGCTTTTAAAAAATGATATGTTCATTCAGTCCTTGTAAATTACACAGCCCTCATTTTAAATAGTTTGCCTAGAAACTGGGAACTGTATGGGTAGGGAACAGGAAGGTCCATAAAGGTTTGTTACATGTTTCAAGGCCCTTCTTAAGACTCCTGTCAAATCAACTTAAGTCCTGACTCCTCTTAATATACACCACCATCTCATCACTCCATCCAAACTCTATGGTGTATACGGCATCATAGGACACATCTGAATGCTTGCAATAAGTCTCTCCATTACCACTCACAAGAAGTGAATTTATTGGCAAATAAAGACAATGAATATGAGTGGTAGAATTTTATTTTTTATGATACCCCAAACCATTTTTTATAAGATATGCTAGGAATAGGCTATATGACTGGATCAAATGGGTTGGTCAACAAACTCATTTACACTTGAGCAGGTATCATTTAGTTTCAATATGTTATTTTCACATTTCACTAAGGGTGAGCAATAGCCCCTAGTTAGTGATCCAGTGATAAGGAAAGCCTGGGTTGAACTTTGTGCCCCCTAGTGGCAAACAAGGGTATCAGAACCTGATAGCATGTTCAGACACTGCACCCATTTTCACTGCAGAGATTCAATGTCCTGAATCTCCTTGTCATGTCCTGTAGCACCTGGGGTCTCTTATCAAATGGCAGGTTCAAACCATGAATGGGAGAGAGATCTTACAGCAAGTCCAGACACATTGGGCAGCAGGTTGTCCTCAGGCACCTCCACATCCTCCATAACTATCATTCCAGTAATAGAGGCTCGCAGAGAAAATTTGCCCTCAATCTTTGGAGTGGAGAGACCTTTCATTCCACGTTCCAAGAGGAAACCCCGCACTTTGCCATCCTCACACACAGCCCACACCACGCACAGGTCAGCCATTGGAGAATTGGTGATCCTGACAAGATACCAGAAGTTTGGTAAGTCATCTAGAACAGTCTGTGCAGAACACTGAAGACCCTGGTCAACTAAACCAACTAAATGCAGGAAGCCAAAAGGAACTGCTCAGTACATAAACTGAGAAATCAAGGCACAAAAACTACTAGGGGTGAGCAGCAAAGCTACAGCAACCTGGCTGTTCCAGAACGTAGCTCATCTTTGGAGCCAGTTGCCTGGAGCCCCTTAGTTTGCCATAGCCCATTGCAAATGCCATTACCTGCAATCTGCTACCTGCTCTGCTCCCCACCCACCCTCTTTCCTGGGCACCAAGACAGCTGCAGGATCTCACCAGGTCTTGGTACCATTGAGTGTGTAGGTCTTGCTTCTGGGATTGTACTGGGCCCGGGTCTCCATGCTACCAGGGTCACTCCCATGGTTGGGCTCTGTAAGTCCAAAACAGCCCAGCAATTCTCCTGTTGCTGTGGAGATAGAAGATAATGAGTTATTTCTCAGAGAACGCTCTGATAAAGCACCTTATTATGGCTCAGAAGACCCTCCAGAGGCAAGGGGAGCTGAGTTCCTCTTGCATCCAGAGGAGGCATGGGGGGTGCATGTGGGAGCAGGTGCAGATACAGGATCCATGGATATGAGCCCCCCCTGTACTGCTTTCGGTGGGGGGAAGTGCATGACATAAATTTTGAGTCTTTCTGCTATTATGCAAGGGTCAGGTTTGGGCGAGATACCAGAGTATTTTATTGCTGTATGGCAGAGGTGCTTGTGCTGGAGAATGGGAAAGGAATTAAAGTGTTATTTTTCAATTTCTTCATTCTGAAAAAGTTTTTTTTTTTCATCTTGCGGGGAGAGGAGTTTTGTTTTTTTTTTAATTCACAGCATGCATCCGGATGCATCCCCCCAAACTCTTCACAAGAATATTTATAAGCTGTTAGGGGGTAGAGTACACCAATTCCCTCACTCCCTCTGCCCTCCATTTTCTTGTGTCTCTTTCACCTAATACTCTAATATTCCATATCTCAGCTGCATTCACACAAGCTGCTGGACTTCTGGTTCCTTTTGGACACCTCCACCCCCTTTTCATTTCTCCCGGGCAGACATGAGAGCTGCCTACAGAAAACAATGGAGAAATCCAGAATTTTAGCACAGCTGCGATTGCATGACAGTAGTGTGTTCCATGTCCAAATAAAGGTAGCAGCAGAATAGGAAAGTCTTCCTCTTCAGACAATGAGAAGAATTTAATTAGCGTTTTTCTATTTTATATCATCAACATCCTACAAGGTCCTAGAAGCTGAAAGAGCTTTTTTTTTGGGAGGGGGGGAATTAAAAATTTTAAGCTATATATTTATCACATATATTTATATTTATATTTATAACATATTTATCTGCATACCTAACAAGTTCCAGTTCGTAGAAATCACAGTCTTATTTTTGTATGACCCCATTTCACTTCAAAATTGATAGTTACTCAACTGTCCAAATTTACAATATGTATACGTGATAGGTTACACGGCAAAAAGCATACAGAGACGCTTATACGGTTCAGGAAGAAAGAAGGAGCCCCTTATTACACTCTGTTTCAACCAGTGAGTGAAGAGTGGCTGTACCGTTAACAAAGACCCACAAATATTATGATACTGCTCAACTATTGGCAGCTTATGGTAACAAAGAATTTATAATTGGGACGGATGAGCATAGCCATACAATTAACAACATACTAAGGTTGTTATGTATAGATGCATTTTTGGCTTGTATTCTAGGCTGAGGCACTGGAATGAAACCAGAACTGATGCTTGTTTGCAATACTGACTTGGTAAGGTTGCTCCAATCAACGTATCAATTTGGATGTAATGGCAAATGACGGTTTGTTAAAACAGGAAGTAATGAATTGCACGAAGGAATGGAAGAGGCAAGCAAACAAGCAAGCACAGCACCAGTTCACCATGTTCTGGAGGACCACCAAAATGCATCCAATGCTCATGCGTAGCCATTTTCTCTGTTCTCTTTGTTGTAAAGAGACAAACAACTTTGTTGTCTCATCTTTCTTTGTACTGCCATGTTTGGATTTATTACACCAACAGTTAAAGAAAATCGAGACAGTAGTAAAACCTGTTTAAGGCTGGACCTCAAAGAATAGGCACCGAATCAGTTACTAGCACAAAAGATGTAGACTCCAGCCTAGGGGTGCAACGAAACCCTGATCTTCCACACCCAGCTGTTTACTCACCCAGGCGTGGCAAGTATTTCTTTTTCTGCTCTTCCGTCCCATATGCATATATAGGATGCATAACCAAAGATGACTGAACACTCATAACTGAACGATAGCTGCTGTCCACTCTCTCAATCTCCCTTGCCAGCAGTCCATATGCTACGTAGGTGGTTCCTGCACAGCCGTAGCCTAATGGAAATGGACATAGAGAGTCAGCAAGCGAGCTATGAATCTAAAGTCCACCCAGGTTGCCAGCTGGTCAACAGAATCCTGCCAAGTTCTTTCAGACGCTTTTGGAGCATGAGTGGAAATGTTTGAATTGACTTATCAGCTTTTTTATATTTCTGTATAACTCCAGTCAGTTTACAAATAACTGAACGCACTATTGAAGCAACATACAAATCCAGATTAAAAACCTCAAAATTACTAAATGAGCAAACTAAATGCAAACTACCAGAAACAATCCAAACTAAGCAATTTATTAAAGCACTTTCTTAATAAAACTGCTCAGTTGATTATAATACGCCTATGTTCCTGCTACTTAAATGGCACCATCAATACATATGCTCACTGAGACAGAGGCACTTTCTGTTCTGACCCTTCTATCCCAAGAACACTGGAACAGGCCCTGTGAACCCAAAAGTGGAGTTGGGCCCTCCTGGTCTACATCTCTGCTCTCATTTCCTCCCATACCCTCTGGTCCCAGAAGAAGAGAAGAGTGACATAGTATTACCTTTGATGGTAGGGCCCAGGACACCCAGTGCCCCCATTTCTGACACAATTTCCCGGTGAAAAACTGCAAATAGAGAGGGAAAGGGGTGAAGGAAAATGTGGCTAACAAAATCATAAACAGAGCCTGCTCTGCCTGCTACATGTTAGAAAGCCTCCCATTGACTCCACACAACCCTCTTTTGAGAGGATGACAGTGTGGCTGCTCCTACACTGCTGTTGTGCTGTTGACAATGTTGTATTGTCGCCAGTTCAAAGGATGGCAATCACATGTGTAGGGTCAGTGGCCTTGTTACTACCAGAGCTAAAGGGGTGCGGGAACTACTGTGAGAGACGGCTACTCCCATGTCAGTAAAGATAATTTTTCACCTGGACCAGAGCCTCAGGCTGCTCAAAACATCACTTTTCATTAAAAGCATCAATTAATGATAGACCTAACAGTGGAAGCATCCAATTTTAAACAACCACTATTAACAATGGGGGACTCAGTTTGCATCAGGACCATAGCATAAGAGAGAAAGGGTAATGCTTTTCCCCTCTTCCTTATTCTCATCTTATTATCAAACCAGCTACATATAGCCAGTTGGGCAGGAAAATGTTGGCCTTTCCATTTGGAAAATGAAAATAACCTTCTTCTCACTTGATGCAGCCCTGAGCAGAATTGGGCCTCCCCACTGCTGGGTTTTTGTTTTTTCAAAGTCTACACCTTGTGTTCCACCGCAATTAAGGGAAGACTTGGCATGTAGTTGGGCCCCAAGACATGATGATCTGTAACTGAAAAGTGCTGCAGTTCCAAATGTAGCACTGAACTCCTACGGCCTTGCAGGGTGCTCAGTCAAGGAAACATAACACACTGACCATGGAAGCACTGAGACACCCCTTTTGGTCTTGATCCAAAACACATGGCAAAACTCATGGACTCTTTCAATGTCCCATTGAACCAAGTCATTCAGTTATCAATTATCAACTCTCTGGTTACCTATTAAATGTAGGTAGGTACCTATTAAATGCACATGCAAGAAACTACAAGGGAAGAACAGAGTACCCCCAACTCTAGAGGAGGAATAAAATTCTGCACCAAACCATGTGGCATGCTGTAAGCATTCAATAATCTTTTAAAAAAATAGTGTACCTTCATTTCGATTGGCCATGAGAATCCTGGGCATCAGTTTTTCCTGGCAATAGGTTCGAAATGAGTCCCGTATCATTATTTCTTCAGGAGTCAGGAGCCTCTCCAGTTGTAGGGCATCTCGCCAGTCAAACTGAACTGAACAAAGCCAGAAGTAGCCTTAGGTACCAAAGACCTCACTGTTATGCGAGGCATCTATAAGAAAAGTCCTTCCCTGAACACTTCTAACGGTTGGTTCTACTAACAGTCAGCTAATAAGCTATGTTATAAGCATACATGATTCCTCAGCACAAGAGATATCTTTTTGGGGTTTTTTTTTTTTGGTATGTTATAATCTAGTCTTAATGTGTTTTGCCCCTTTACTTGGTTTTTTTTGTGTGGGGGGCCATGAGATCACTCACGTGATCCCCCAAGGCAGGGAAACCTGTTACATGAAAATTCCCCCTTTTTGTCTTTTAGTTCTCATCTTCTGTTTCTATACCTGGTTACTATAATATCATGCAAGCTAAACTGTTCTCCCAGCATATAGGCCACATTTCCAAGACTTTGGTCAAGGCACGAGCTCATTGTTACACAACCCCCACCCCCACAGTCACACCTTATGGGAGGAATTCTTGTGCCTCCCATTCACCTTATGGGAGGAATTCACTTTATGGGAGGAATCCAATCACTGTTTAAGCATCTCCTACAGTACTGTATGCAAACGTGAACTGCCTTCCATGATTTTGGTGTTGAAATTCTGTTTCTGATTCATTGTATTGTACCTACATCCTGTATTTTTTCCATACCGTCTTTGTTAATTTCCCCTTTCTAGGAAGCCAGCCTTGGACCCGATTGAATTTTGCTGATAGCTGATACCTGACGGCCTGATCCCCATTCGAACTTATACATATGAAAGCAGGACTCCAAGCACCCAGCATTGTGTTAGCAATCAAACTACCTTCCAGCTCAGCACTTAGGCACTGTCTCCCAACCCCTTATAAGAGAGGGCTTCCTCTCTCTCTCTCAATCAATCATACCTTTATTGGCATTTAAAAAAAAGTAAACGAGATTACAACAATCACTAAAAGATAAACATAATAAGGAAGGGAAATGAAAATAATTCAAGAGAAGAGGGAAGTTTTCCCTTCTTTTAATTTTTTAGGAAGCAGAGATATTTTAATTTGGGATAAAAAACTGGCAACTGCTGCGGTTAGCCTGGTTGTCACTTAGCAAAACAAAAAGGGAGTCAATGAATGGGCCCGTGGGATGCCATAAAAAGGGATCCAAATACAGCTTTCGAAGTGAACAATGCGCTGGACAATGAATCAGGATATGCTCAAGTGTGTCCGGTTTGAGGTGACAGAAGGAGCATAATCTGCAGTTCCAAGGAATATGGGAAAATCTGCCAAAATGATACGAGGAGGGGAAAATATTAAAGCGCGCAAGCATAAAAGCCCTTCTAAGGGAGGGGTTTATTAAGGTATCAAAATAATTAGATGGCTGACCTGGTAGAGGGCAGAGACCAAAAGAAAGAGGGGAGCATACTGGGTTAAGATTGGCAAAAAGGGAGGTAAATTCAGCTTCCCAGAGCCTGGTTTGGATTAATTTATATGCACTATTAGCATCAATGCCCACAAAGGATTCCAAAGAGAGATCTAGGGAATTCAATTTGGAATCAATTTTTGAAAACCAGCTAGACAAAAAAGGGTCTCTTAATAGGTCATTAAGGAGGGAGTCGGATGGAAGGGACAGATGGAGCCGAAGCCAGAATTTAAGCGTTAAAGCGCATGCTATGGTTGAAGGGAGGTGAACTCCCAACTCAAGAATCAGCGTTGCTAACCGATGGAGTTTGGGACTCCACTCTCTCTCTCTCCAAGGCCCAACACATTTGTGTTGTGTCAGAGGGTCCTCTCCACAGGACTCTCCCCCCTCTCCAACCACTCTACAGGACAGGTAACTACCTTGCGCATGGAACAAGGGTTGGGTGGATTAGGCTGGTGAAAGAGAGTGGGGGTTGCATTCTGTCAGGGTTTGGGATTTCCCTACTTTGTCCTGACTCTTTGGGTGATACTCATAAGAACAGCCCCGCTGGATCAGGCCATAGGCCCATCTAGTCCAGCTTCCTGTGTCTCACAGCAGCCCACCAAATGCCCAGGGAGCACACAAGACACCCGCATCCTGGTGCCCTCCCCTGCATGTGGCATTCTGACATAGCCCATTTCTATAATCAGAAGGTTGCATATACACACCATGCCTTGCAAGCCGTAATGGATTTTTCCTTCAGAAATTTGTCCAATCCCCTTTTAAAGGCATCTAGGCCAGATACCATCACCACATGCTGTGGCAAGGAGTTCCACAGACCAACTACCAGCTGAGTAAAGAAATATTTAGCTAGGTGGTAGCTAGGAGTTCTGAATGGAGCCCTAATCAAAGACCATCACATTTTGCAAGGAATGGAAACCTGCTTACCTTTGGCTGCTTTCCCTGAGGGCTTAGCTTCTTTTTCTGTAATATAAGTGACAAAAATGTAATGTTTCTATTCCATTACTTCTCTCCCTCCATCCCCACCATGCAGTCAGCCAACTTAAATGCTATTTCTGCTTTTGGATATTATTTTTAATGGAATAATTTAATTATTATTTTGAATACACTGTGACCCACCTTGAAGGTATTCATGCAAAAAGATGGCATAGGAAGAAAAAAAACCAACTTTGTGGGTCAACCCATTGCCTGATCCTTGTCAATTCTTAAAAGTAGCTGCAACTGTCACAAATGCCAGTGTGTGTTCCTCTCTGCTCCAGTGCTACCATTTTGCAAAGGCTCCCAAAGAAAAACACACACATTCTCTCCTCATTCTCCCCTTCCCCACTCCAACACCATTTCTCTCATACATCCTCTAGCAGTGGCGCTTTTCTCCAATTACATTTAGCACAAGTTGCCTACTGACCCTTTTGGGTAGCCACACTGGTGCCCTGTGCCCGGAGAGGACATGGGCCTGCCACACAGCGGCTGCACTGCAGGAGCCTCCTAGTGGGTAATCTCAGTGCCATCTGGATGAATGCCTGGAACAGATCAGTGGAAGAAAACAAGTCAGAAGACTGGACTAAGGTTACCTGTAGTCCTCTGATAACTGCAGCCTCTTCCTGTGAGCCTTCCTGTGAGGCCATGTTAAGGCAGGCAGTCATGCTTCCAACTTGAATGTATAGGTAGTTCTTTCTGCCAGGTTGGTAGCCCAAACTGGGATAGCAATATACTGTACCAAACATGCAAAGAACTCCTAGCATAGCAATTAACCCATTTTTTGCCCAGCCCACGGGTGCACCCATTTGACCCCTGTTGCATATATGGGCAGAAACGACTTAAATAACAGGTCCTGTCTCCTTGGGTGCATGCCCTGTTGGCCAGCTGGCTAAAGCAGAGGTAGGAAAAGAGGGGGTGATTGGGGGCCTCATTCCAGGCCTCCACTTCCCAACTTTCAGGATAGGGATCAGACTAGTGAGGCCTGGTGAGCTGCACAAGAAGAAAGTCCTTACAGAGGAAGAGGTAGCAGAAGTCCTGCATTTCACGTCCACCTTGCAGGGACACCTTTGAGGCTTTTATGCACAGATGGGGGGGGGTGAGAAGAGGCTGGGGTTCCTGCCTTCAGAAGTGCAAAGAGCTGCACAGGGGAGGGGGGCAGCCTGAACATCGGGGCCACGCTGTCAGCCTCCCACCCACCGGCGAGGACACAAGTACCCACTCAGGGAGACAGGGGCCCCCCGTCTCGGTGCGCGCTCCGCTCTGCCCGGCGCCCGCCCTCCTTGCTGAGACTGCAAAGCGCAAGAGCCGACTCGCCTCCGGAGCTGCACAGCCAACCCCGCCTGCAAGCCTTCCCTTCCTGGCCCCGCGTCACCTCCATTGGCCGGGGAAGGAGGCGTGTTCCCGTGACGCGGCCCTGGACCACCAGCACAGAGCTAGCTGTCTGCAAGACACACGCCAGGGCAAGAGTGGGGGGTCGCTCAGCTATGCGTGGGGCTGCCTGGCGAAGACCTGTGGCTTTCGGTGGGACTTGGGGAGCTTCCTTGCTCGGGCAGCCGTGGGGAAGCCGGAGCGTGGCTGGGACAAAGGGTTGAAAGCCTTCCACTCCTCCAGGGGAGGTCTCAACCCTCCCCTCCGCGCCTGCTAAGGAGCAAACAGAAACTAAGCATGCCAGAGCCAATCTCTAAGTAGCGCATCGTTGGGCCCTTAGGCTGCACTCCTGTGCAAGTTTATCTAAGAGTAAACCCCGGTGTTCTTAGGACCGACTTCTAGCTAAACATGCATAGGCTTGGACTGCATGTCCTATACCACCTTGCACACACCCAGTGTTTCTCAAACTGTGGGGTCGGGACCCACTAGGTGGGTGGCGAGCCAAGTTCAGGTGGGTCCCCATTCATTTCAATATTCTATTTTTCGTCTACTGTATTAGATTTGATGCTCCCATAGTATGAAATGCTACAGACCTGTAGTTTTAACAAGCTACTATGTATTTTAACAATGATAGTCAATGGGACTTACTCCTGGGTAAGTGTGGGTAGGATTGCAGCCTAGAGTTGTTAAAAATCTTCCTGCTTGGTGATGTCACTTCCGGTCATGACATCATTCTCATGATGCCTGAGGGGGGACAGATTCTCTAAAAAGTGGGTCCTGGTGCTAAATGTGTGAGAACCACTGAATACTGTACTTCTCATCTTGCATAATGATGGTTGCATTTGGCAGCATTTTCATCTGTTGTACTTCTTAATGGTCCAGTATTTGGAAAAAGTCTGAATAAGTTTTTTTATTTTATTTTAAAGAAGTACCCTTGTGCACTTTCTCACTGAACATGGTCTTCCCCCTTCAATCTGGTGAAGTGTTCTGTGCAGCTCCCTCCAGAAGCATTCGTCCTTAAACCTGCACAAATATTGTACATGCACTGAGAATGATGTGTAGTCCTATACCCGCCTGGGAATATGTCCCACTGAACTCATTGCTTGGTTCAGAACAAACACACGTAACGTGCTGGGGGACTGCCAACTTTTAGATGCGTTGGCATCCTCTCCACAAACATTTTTTGAAAAGACCTCAAGGAAAAGTGTCTCTGAAAATATCTTGTGTTTCCTTTATGAAGGGAACAGGGTTCAGTTTTCACAATGGACCTAACCCAGTGCCTCTGGCTGTGTGTAGAGTGGCTTTTGGACAAACAGCTTTTCAGATAACTCAGTATAAAAAGTGCGCCCTCTGGCGGTTTACATAATTTGTTTTCTTTTAAAATAGAAAAAAATAGAAATAAAAATAATGAGCACACACTTTTTTAGGCTTCACATTTTAATGATTTTCTAAAATGTTTTCTAGAATAAGAACATAAAAATAGCCCTGCTGGATCAGGCCAAAGGCCCATCTAGTCCAGCTTCCGGTATCTCACAGTGGCTCACCAAATGCCCCAGGAAGCACACAAGACACTAGACACAACCTGCGTCCCAGCACCCTCCAGTTAATCCATCTGGCAATCAGAGGCAGCCTGCCTCTAAAACCAAGAGCTTGCACATACCTACTATGACTTGTAATCAGTAATGAACTTTTCCTCCAGAAATCTGTCCAATCCTCTCTTAAAGGCATCCAGGCAAGATGCCATCACTACTTCCACAAACTAATTGAAGAGTTCCACAAACTAATTACACGCTGGGTAAAGAAATATTTCTTCTGTCTGTCCTAACTCTCCCAACACTCAACTTTCCTGGATGTCCCCTGGTTCTGGTGTTATGTGAGAGGGAAAAGAGCGTCTCTCTATCCACTCTGTCCATCCCCTGCAAGATTTTGTATGCCTCAATGTCACATTTGAAATGTGTTACCACATTTAGAATACAAGGTACAATTCCAGTTGCCTCATCTTAAAAACAAATATTGTACTTCTGGAATAGATTCAGAAAATGGCAATCCAGTTTATTAAACACCTGGAACATTTTCCCTACAAGAAAAGACTTCAAAAAAAATTTTTTTAATTTATTTTTTAAAAAAGAAACTATAATTGGACTTATGGGACATGGTAGAGATTTTAAAAATTGTGATTTGGGTATAGAACATGAATAGAGAAAGATCCCCACCTCACATATTAGCATTTTAAATTAAAATGTTACCTTTCTTATGTGTGATGTTTGAATATTTCTTTTCTACAGTGATCTGTTTTTGAGGAGTTGCCTTTCTGCTGTTCACATTATGTTTTGAACTGTAATGAACTTCAAAGTAGCTTACGTTAGGATGCCTGAAGGGGCACACCCTTTACAATGGAAAACTCCCAGCCAATTAAGCTTCACCATAGGCCCCCAGTGTACCAGAGTTACTGCTCTGCAGCATTTTCCACTATAGTTGATATCCTTCCTTACACTGTCTTTCTGAACTTTCACAACCACCACCAAAGTGTAAACCCAACATTGACCCTTTCTGTGGTCAGGGCAGGAAGGGAGGGAGAGGAGATGACACCCCACACATCCACCAAAAAGTAACATGGGAAGGACGAGCATTTACACAACACTGAGTGTATGTCATAACAAGACAGGAACCCATCTTCTCCCACCCCACAGCAAATAGGAATTTTAGGTAGAATTTAAATCAGAAAACTAACATGGAGGAAAACTATTAACCTCCAAGCATCACTGCCTCCAGTTCAGTTTTGGGGCTACAACATGGCTGCATCTAACCATGGATCTCCCACATCACATGGGAGCAATATACAGCAGGTTCATATGCCCTGTTATTACTCTCAGGTGTAGATTGACAGCATCCACTTCCCAGATGAAACAAAGTCGTGAAGCATCCCCTATCTAAGAATGGACTTTCACACCTCATCCCTGGGTGTCACAAGACAAACATGGCTTATTTGTACATGCAGTTGGTGCATGGTACATATAGTGGGTGTTGATTGAACATATGGGACATCATAGGATTTTGCTATTTTGTTGCTTGGGTTGGTTTTATTGTATTGTATTTTTGTTCTGAATTGTTTGATATTTTATTTTTCCCTTATTGAATACCACTTTGGGCATTTAGGTTGAAATTTATACACTTCAGAAATAAAGTTCACCAGACATGGCTACAAGGAGGACACATCCCTGATCCCTAAGCATTATGCTCCAGATCTTGCAGCGTATCTTGGGCTGTGCTTGTTTTCTTCTCATTTTGGGCAGAAGATTGGAGAGGTGAAATTGTTTCCAGTAGGTCCCCCCATCCCACATTATTTTTATGAGGATGTACCATGAAGGGAGGTAATCACAGGCATTTTCAAAACAGGAACTTCAACTCCTAAGTTCCACTTGGGCTAAACCTCTGGTCGTGTCTACAAGGCCAGAATTTGGCCTAGCACTCTCAACTAACAGCATGGCACAGGCAACATGGTCTCAGCTCTGTTGGTGCTGGGCTGCATGTAGGCTCCCACAGCCTGGGAAAGTGGGGAAAACAAAGTTTCAGCTTGAAATGTAATCAGCATATGCAGGGAATGGGAGAATCACTGTTGTGCTTCCTCACTGAATTTTAGGAATGTCATGATTTCTTTTCTCCGCATCAGAACAGCACAATGATAGACAAAGATTTAACAGTAAGGCTTTTCTATGATAGAGGTGCAGCAATGAAGGTGGGCAGACAAACCATTCACCTGTTGAATTTGTAACAGGTTAAAGGCACAGACCTTTTGTCAGAAAAATATGTGGAACTTTACTTTCAAATTTAATTTCTGTCAATACAGTATAGAATTCTGGCTCTATACTATTCATACATGCCAGTTCCTGGGAAAATGGTCCTCTTCTGCATTACAGCACAATCTTTTGCATGTTTACTCAGAAATGTTCCCTCTGTTCAAAGTTCCTCTCAAATGTTCAAATGTTCAAAAGTTCAAATGTTCCTCTCCTAGGAACATGTGCAGAAAACTGCATCCTTAAATATGTTTTTCTTCAAGCACTCTAGGGCTCAGACATTTTCCATAGAAGTATCTTGGTGGATTATCTCCTGTCCCTGTTCTGGAAAGCTTATAGAAATTTGAGCAGTAAATGGCAACTCCATTTTCCTTCCTAGCCCATCAGCTAGGCTTTAGATATTCTCCAAATTCAAAACTCATGGTGCTGAAACTAATAGGACTCCTGGCCTTCAGGGTTTATCTCTATACAGGAAAAGGTTATCTCCGTCTTGGACACTGGTATCATGACAAGAGACAGCTGCCAGGCTTCTCTGAGACTTCCTGATATAAACCCAGTGCAAGCTGGTAATCTGTGTTTTCATATCTTTCCTTGCAAACAGCCTGCTGATCTTTTTGTTGTCTCAAGAGTTAAGTTCTAGGGCAAACACAAAAAGTCAGCTGGAGACACAGCTGAGGAAGGCAGGGGGAAGAGAACAAAGCAGTACTATGCTTCTACAGCAGAACTCAGGAACCCAAGGGGACATTTCTTCTGCACATATCTATTGAACCTCACTCACTTTTTGCAGCCACAGCAGCCTAGTGAATACTGTGGAGGCAGAGTTGAGGACCTTCTCAATATAAATGCTTAGTCATCATAGGCTCACTGTACAGTTGGGCACTCTTTACTATCTCTCAGTCTCCATTCCCCATCTGCAGAGTAGGGATTATGATCATCTACTCCATCTGTGAGGCTGATGTCTGAATGTGAATGAAATGAAAGAAACATTTGTAAAGAGCTTTACACATGACAAATCTTAAATTTATACAGGCATCATACAGAACTTTTAAGAAATGATCAGCTTGTAAGGTGAGTAACTGCAAGTTGGCATACACAGTATGTTTTCCTCTGAAAATTTTTGACATTCTTGCCTCCTGAGATGAATGCTTCTCCCCCCTCCATTTTTAGTCACATTTGTGCCCCACTCCTTCAGACAAGGAGCTCCAGGCAGCATATATGGGGGTTATCCCATTTTATTCTCACAAGCATTAAGTGAGTGAGGCAAGTTCAGTTGAGGATGTGAAATGGTGATTGCCTGAGCCATTTGCTTCATGGCTGGGCGTGGGTTTGAACTTTAGACAGAACAGTCCATTCAGCACTTATCCACTACACTGGCTATAGGGATGAAATTCAACCACAAAACCTGCCAAAACAAATCAGACACCTCTAACAAGAGGTTTTATCAAGATGTACAGACTGAGAGTAGAGTTGTTAGCCCTCCAGGATTAGCCTGGGGTCCCCAAGAATCAGCATTAGTCTTCAGATGACTACCAAAACCAATTCTGGAAGAGTAAACCATGTTGGGGGGTGGGGAGTCTCCAGGAATAACTTCAGTCTGAGTCAGCAGCCCTAACAGAAAGAGGACAAGGCAGGAAAAATAATGACTACCAGCCAGGACTAGCCCCGTCAGAAAATCCAAATGATAGACTCTCACTAATTAGATGGGGCACTATCCACAGTAGCACACTTGCACAGCCCCTGATGATTGAAGTTGGAGCAGGAGAACTACCTGGGGGTTGTGCCCCATGGGCCAGATTGGTCTGCCTGCCATTATGCCACTCTTAGAGCCCAATCCAATGCATTTCTACTCAGAACTCAGTTCCATTGTAGTCAATGGAACTTACTTCCCGGTAAGTGTGGATTGACCTGCAGCCTCAGTTACCCTCTCCTGTTGTCCCATTCTACCATGTGAAAAGGCAACCACCTCTGCTTCTAATTACATAGCTCTTGGCACTGTACAACTTACCCAGAGCCAAGACTGACATAGGGCTCATGACTGCTGTTACCCATCAGTCCTTTATTCCTGAAACTCCACTGCAGATAAAATCTGCACACCTTTCCCAACTATATTTATTTCTGCCATATTTTTAAAAATTACATTGAGCAGCCACAGCCTTGAACCAGGTTTCCTGATGGCAAATGTATCTACATTGTTTCCTTATTTATATATTACCATCAATATATACAGCAGCTTACAAATTCATAGCCAAAAAAAGATAAGCCCATGTCCTCAAGGAGTTTACAATTTAAATAAATAAATAAGTTTACAATTTAAAATTGATACTTGGAAAAAGAACAGGTGGAGGGAAGGGGGAGACAACAAGGGATGGCTATAGGGAAAAATGAAATGCAGTTACATGTATGTGGTTAATAAGTACATAAGAACATAAGAAGAGCCCTGCTGGATCAGGCCAAAGGTCCATCTAGTCCGGCTTCCGGTATCTCACAGTGGTCCACCAAATGCTCCAGGGAGCACACAAGACACTAGACACAACCTGCGTCCCAGTGCCCTCCCCTGCATCTGGCAATCAGAGGCAGCCTGCCTCTAAAACCAAGAGCTTGCACATACCTACTATGACTTGTAACCTGTAATGAACTTTTCCTCCAGAAATTTGTCCAATCCCCTCTTAAAGGCATCCAGGCAAGATGCCACCACTACTTCCTGTGGCAAAGAGTTCCACAAACTAATTACACGCTGAGTAAAGAAATATTTTCTTTTGTCTGTTCTAACTCTCCCAACACTCAACTTTGGTGGATGTCCCTTGGTTCTGGTGTTATGTGAGAGGGAATAGAGCGTCTCTCTATCTACTCTGTCCATCCACTGCATGATTTTGTATGTCTCAATCATGTCCCCCCTCAGGCGTCTCTTTTCTAGGCTGAAGAGGCCCAAACGCCTTTCCTCATAAGGAAGGTGCCCCAGCCCAGTAATCATTTTAGTCGCTCTCTTTTGCACCTTTTCCATTTCCACTATGTCCTTTTTGAGATGTGGCAACCAGAATCGGACGCAATACTCCAGGTGTGGCCTTACCATTGATTTGTACAACTGCATTACAACATTAGCTCTCTTATTCTCAATGCCTTTCCTATTGATCCTAAGCATGGAATTTTCACTGCCACCGCACATTGGGTAGACACTTTCATCGAGCTGTTCACAAGGACCCCAAGATCTCTCTTGGGTTACTGTTGGTTACTGTTAGGAATGATCTCAAGCATATCTGCTTGGTCACGGTTTGGATCTCAAGTCAGATGACTCAAACAGGAGTCGCGAAAATGTATGATTTGGGGTGACTCTGTGACTTGTGAGTCACACACATGGAAGACTGAAAAACACTCAAGTCAGGGGCCCCCTGACTCATAACTCGCATTCCATTCCAACAATTCAAGTAGCACATCAATGAACACGGGTTGCGCTACCTCCCTCTTACAAGAAAAACCTCTTGTGTTCATCTGGCAAGCCATTTTTGGTACACGTGAGCTCCATAACATATATGCAGCATATAGCAGCAATAGAACACAGCAGCGCTATGTTCAGAGATGGGCTGGGGGGAGTGGAGTGAAAGGGTTAACTTTTTTTTGTTTGCACTCCAAAAAATTGGCTGGGTCTTGTGATGCTGCACCTGCTGCACTTTTGATAGCAACTGTTACCCTGCATGTGTCCGATCTCGTCTGTTCTCAGAAGCTAAGCAGGGTCAGGCCTGGTTAGTACTTGGATGGGAGACCGCTTGGGAATACTGGGTGCTGTAGGCTTATACCATAGTCTTTCGAGACTGAAGGTTGCCAACCAGCAGCTGCAAAAATGTTACAACTTTACTTAGATTTTGCAAAGAACCCAGACAGTGAGGTGCCTCCACTAGTCCTCCACTGGATGCATTGGCCGAAGGACGCATCTCTGGGAGAAGGAGGGGGCAAGGGGGGGCAAGAGCAGCAGTTTTTCCCTATAGGGACAAGTGGGTTTTGCAAGCAGAAAGAGGGGTGCAGGAGGCAGGGAGTAGGGAAGGGGTTGGGTGGGTGCATTCCGCACCGTTGCCTGACAGGTGGAATGGAGGTGGGCACTGTGTGTGTGTGTGTGTGTGTGTGTGTGTGTGTGACTTCTATCACCCACACTTTTGCCCAAGCCTCTCTTGGCAGAGTTTTCCTGACATCCTCCTGTTGGTTTTCCAGCTGCATTTGGTGTGGCACAAGGAAGGGAAGGGGTCATGTGGGTGCATTCCACACTGCTGCCTGCCTGATAGGTGGAGGTGGAGAGCAGAGAGCACAGCAGAGAGAGGCATGACTTTATCACCCATACTTTTGCCCAAAACTCTCTGGGCAGAGTTTCCCTGTTGTTCTCCACCTGGTTTTCATTTGGTGTGGCACAAGAAGGGGAAGGAGTCAGGTGGGAGCATTCCACACCACTACCTGCCTGAAAGGTGGGGTGGAGGGGGGGCAGCGGGGGAATGTTTAAAGGGAATGCTGAGACTCGCCTTCAGCCTGGTGCAGCACCTTTTTCCTCCACAGAGCCAGCCAGCTTTTTCTCACTCGCTTGGCTTGCACTGCCCCCACCCCATGCCTTCCTGCCTGGCCAAGCTGAGATGCACCCTCGCCCTGCCATGCCCAAGGAGTGGGGGGGGGGAGGTTTCTTCATTGTGGCCAGGGTGGGATCACGTGGGGGAAGGTAAGAGGGGGGGCATGTTCTAAGCTGCTACTGGGTGGGTGGGCAGAGACAGCAGGGGAGAATTGAAAGGGAACCCCAAAGTGTGCACACCCCTCCCCCGGCAGAGCCCCATTGTTTCCATGGAGCCGTGGCAGGCTTTTTAAAGGGGGGGTGACTTGACTCAAGTCCTATTGAGTCACTAAAGGGTGACTTGGAAAGTGCCCCCGTTATGACTAGTTTCTGAGTCAAGTCACAGGGCGACTTGACTTGAGTCAAGCCCTGCTGGATTTTCCCATCCCTGGATTTTCCCAATCCTATCCAATTTTCCAGCACCAGTGCAGCTACAATGCAGCCCCAAGGTAAGGGAACAAATGTTCCCATACCTCAAGGAGGCCTCTGTGACTGATGCCCCACCACAAGATGCAGTGCATGCCCAAGTGGCACAGTTGCACCTCCGTTGGAAAATTGGATAGGATTGGGCCCTAAACCTGTAACTGAGCCATCAGATATTTGATTTTCTCTGTAAACTGCTTTGTGAACTTTTTGTTGAAAAGCGGTATATAAATACTGTTGTTGTTGTTGTTGTTGTTTACAGCTGGGTCCACAATGCCACTGATCTGAAAATGTTGAATTAAAGCCCATTTTGCCCTCATTGAATTAAAGTGCACTAACAGCATTTAAAATTCAAGTGCTGCTTCAGTGGATTACTACAGAGGAGGGTGCAATTCTGACTGTACTTCCTTGAATGCAAACCTAATTGAAGCAATAGTGCTGTATTTCTTTCTGAGCAAACATAGTAAAAGTTGGATTGTAAACATAATCTCCACTCAGATGTTTAGAGAAAAGAACCGATAACTGTGCAGCAAAATATCTGAGTTTAATTAATCCTAATTCACCTCCCCTAGTTCTTGGACAGCCACACCCAGCTTCCTTCTGATTGGTGTAGCTGGTTTCTTTTATTCTTCTCCACGCCTCTGAATTGGTAAGTGAGTGAAAGAATTAAAAGAGGGCAATTGCTAATGGTAAGAGCTGGAATATGAAGTTTTGTTTTTAAGGAGGGGGACAAAGCTGGATGATTTGGGGAGAGAGAGAAAAAGCTGTGCATGCATGCAAACAAACAATTGCTAGGAATTACCACCATCTAAATTAATTTGGTGTCCTCCTCTTACTATTCAGTTTTTGCTTTCTATGCTAGTGACTTTTGCTACCTGTGAACAATGGCATGTCTTGCCTTTGACGGGGGGGGGGGGGGGGGGGGCTCAACTGCTTCCAGGATATGCAACCTGAAGGCCTGCAGGTGAGGAGATGTGTAGTAGTGTAGGTGGGGGTTTTGTGGAAGTCTATCGTGTTGATTGGAGTAGGATCTGTGCTTTTTCAGGGACTGTAGTTAGGGGTGTGAGAGCTTACACTCAGGGCTGCTTTTAATTCAACTTCAGTAAAGACAGGAGTTGCTACTAAATTGCTTTTCAGCACAACAAATAATCAAATGCTGATGTGCCCTGCCTGCTGGATAATGTGGGAAGGATTTTTGGCAGGATCTAAGGGCCCAGTCTGGTAGACTGTGTCTCCCTTAAAAAAATTGTTAGGTGTGCTTGTTAAGTATTTTCCTTCCAAAGAAAGATCATGCTGAGAGCCACAATCGATGGTAAGGCCACACCTGGAGTATTGTGTCCTGGTCGCTGCATCTCAAAAAAGACATAGTGGAAATGGAAAAGGTGCAAAAGAGAGCAACTAAGATGATTACTGGGCTGGGGCAGCACCTTCCTTATGAGGAAAGGCTATGGTGGCACCTGAGGGAGGACATGATTGAGACACACAAAATTATGCAGGGGATGGACAGAGTGGATAGAGAGATGCTCTTTACACTCTCACATAACACCAGAACCAGGGGACATCCACTAAAATTGAGTGTTTAGAAATGGGTTATGTCAGATGCAAGGGAGGGCACCAGGATGCAGGTCTCTTGTTATCTGGTGTGCTCCCTGGGGCATTTGGTGGGCCACTGTGAGATGCAGGAAGCTGGACTAGATGGGCCTATGGCCTGATCCAGTGGGGCTGTTCTTATGTTCTTATGAAAGCTCAAGGATACTTGAGCTTGTCAAGGATACTTAGAACAATCACTCCATGTGTAGAACCCTTGGTAAAGGTGGGCTGAAAAATGGGGCTGAGCGGTAGCAGTGAGTGAATGACATTTCCTTACCCAAATAGTGTACTGAAAGAGCAGTAGCCTTCTCTGGAAGGCTGGTGGTATGGTATGAATGAACTTTTCTCCAAGATAGCTTCTCAAAGTGTGCTTCTAGGAGCCCTGGGGCTCCCTGAGATCTGTTCATAGGCTCCACTAGCATACCATAAAGGACCACCAACCACCTGGCCACTGCACCACTGCATTGCACCTGTTCTTTGGGGTTCCTTGAGATCTATACATGCACTGGCAGGGCTCCCTTAAGACTCTGCTTATTTGGGTAAAGGGCTCCTTAGACTCCAGTTTGAGAACAATTGCTTAACTATGTTGCCTGTGCAAATTGGGTAAGATGATGTCTGAATATCAGTGGTTTCCAAACTGTGGGCCAGGATCCACTGGTGGGTCGCCAAAGGATGATGGAAAGATCAGATAACAAATTGCCTCAAGTTCTGAGGTTATTCAAAAATCAGATACTTTAGCCGCTATGTAATTACCCTGCAAAGTGCTCAGCTCCTGCAGTTTACAAGAATATATGTAAATATAGGGAAATGCCTGAAGGTCTTTTTTTCTGGTTATTATTATTTACAAGTAAATAAAATATTTTTTTCTAAATCTCTTTTTTAAAAGTCTGGTAAACCTAGGTGGGTCCCAACAGTGTCATTTTAAAAAGTGGGTCCCAGTGCTAAAAAGTTTGGGAACCACTGCTCTATATAGTTCATGCAGCATGTTCTGTCTTGCCCTGCACAATCTTCATTTGTTTAATATGCAACTGAGTTCTCTAACCATTGCTTTAAACTCTTGTTAGGAATAAAATGTGGGGGAATAAATGTGGGAATAAAATAGAAGGGGAAATGTGTCTACTTTTGCTTGCCTACCTTATAAGAAATTAGTTATGATTATTTAAAGTTCTGGGGTAAAAGTTCTTGAGGAGTAAATATATAAATGTAGATGAGAACCTCTAGTTCTAAGCTTGCCTTCCTGTATGAACTTCATGGATCATCTTAAGCTATTTCTGTCCAACGTTGTATCAACAACAGGGATCAAATGAGTACACCTATGGGCTGGGCAGAAATGGGTTTAAGCATGCTCTTTCTTGGTTTTACTGCCCCCTCAGCTAACACTCTGCAATATAAGGATGTTTCTAACCTACCTTAAAAGGGTGTTCAGAGGACTGAAGGATGTTTAATACTTTACTTCTGGAGTAATGTACTGAAACTCATCTTGGACTAACGACTAGTTTGTCTCCAAAGAGGACAACGTGTGAGCAGAGAGATTCTGGGATGGGGAGAAGGGGAGGGGAATCCTTCTGCTTAAAAGTGGGAGCTGTTGGCCAGTACTTCTGTTTGCTCTTATGGTATTTGACTTGCAAGTGCCATTCTCAGTTCAGTTCCCCAATCCTGACCTAAAGCCCTTGTACTTCCTGTCATAGCTCATTGCATAATAACTGCATGGTAGTGCCGTGTGGCCCTAATAGTTGGACAATAGAACCAAAAGTGTTCTTCGTGGTGTGATGCAGCCTCAAGAGACTCTTGGTGAACATCTGAGTTGCTTGTGTCTTTTGAGTTTGCTGTTGAGATAGCTGCAATCCTGCTTTCCCTGATGCAAAACAGTAGCTTGTGTGGGATCCTGATAATGGGGTTCCTTATCTTCAGTGGCAGGCAGTGCTGGAATCTAGTCCAGGCCAAGCTCTCTGAAGCAAACTGGTCTGCAAAGTTTTGGAAACTAGCTTTCATGTTAATGAAATGGAAGGAATTGGTTATAAACTTGTCGTAGAAGACAATGCTGGCATTCCAACACTGTTGCAGCACACAGGCCTCAACTCCTTGTACTCACTCTGTCTACTTGCATCCTAGTGGTGGAAAATGGAGGATGGCCCAGATCACTCATTTCTGGGGTTCTTGGATGTGACCCACCCTGATGGGGTGGTCAAGCAAGAGTGCGATGAAGCTTGTTGGGACCTCGACTTTCTCCTGAGCAACTTCTCTGCTTCAGAGCCTGTTGCTGATGCTCCTCAGGTAGGCCAAGAGGAGCAACCCTCTGTTTCGGCTGCCAGTCAGATGGTAACCTGTGAGGAGGGACCTAGAAGAAAGCTCCCTGGAAGCAACAGGGCCCCTGTTTGGTGTCCACGCTTGGAGGAGCAGGAATGTTTTCCAGGGGCCAACTCTGTGGATGGTGTTCCTGCTCTGCACAGCCATGCCCAGGAAGCAGGAGATTCTGCTAAGGGGTTGGTACCCTTCAGTCATCAGTTGCAGCAGTTAATTGCCCAAACAGACTATAGGGCTCCTGCTCCAGTGCAACAGTATCCTGGGGAGCAGAAACCATTAATTCATGGTCAGTATTATCGACTGACATGTGAGGCCTATCTCCGCCCAGGTTCCCCTCTACTGGGTAAGCAGAGTCCTTACAGTCAACTTCCGTCAGTGCAATCCCAGCTGCAACACTGCAGCTTGCTGGGTGGCTGCCATCCTTTCTACCATGGCCAGTATCAAGCTCAATTTCAACTCTACCAGACAGATCCAGCTCTGCCCACCGCACCTCTTCTTAGTCTTGGGACTCCTCCCTTGCCTGCAAAGGAAGTTCCAGCCAAGCCTAAGAGAGGCCCAAAGTCCTGGCCACATAAGCAGCCAGCCAGCCACATCTGCAGTCATCCAAGTTGTGGGAAGACCTACACCAAGAGCTCTCACCTCAAGGCCCATCTCCGCACCCATACAGGTAAAAAAGAGCCACATGATGACTGTATTCTACCTTCTAGATTTGGGGGTTTCCTTAGGGGACACTATTCCTTAGGGAATGGGCCCCTAAGGGGTACTGACCTTGGGAGCATTGGCCTACAAGTGTGATACAAGTCATCTTGGTCTGTGTTTCCTGACAACATGTAATATACTTTCTATTGTGGTATCCCTCCCAAAATCCAAGCATGGGGTGTCGGTACAATGCATTTGTATGGTGCTAAATCTTATACATTCAGTTCTTACTACCCCCACCCTCTACAATATATTTTAGGTGTGAATGTGGGGCCCCTTTTTGTCTAATTCTTCACCTAGCCAGGATGCAATAACACTTTGTTGTTCTTCTGCAGGGGAAAGACCATATCACTGCACATGGGAAGGATGTGGCTGGAAATTTGCCCGTTCAGATGAACTAACTCGCCATTATCGCAAGCACACCGGGCAGCGCCCTTTCAAGTGTCGCCTCTGCCAGCGTGCTTTTTCCCGCTCGGACCATCTCTCCTTGCACTTAAAGAGACATGCATAGATGATGCAGAAACTATGGATTGAAGTGAATGTTCTGGACCCACAGGGGACTGTGGAGTCCAGTGCAGCTGGGTGTGCAGATCTTGATATGACCCCTCTTCTGTATGCACTCTTGTTTCTATCAGTAGGACAGGGCATCCTTGGCACAGGGTTGGGATTAGACAGAGTGTGAGGCTTTGTCAATGCCTGGAGCTCCCTGATAGATCCATATGTTTCCATATATTTTTCTATTTTCATCTTTCACCTCCCCCCCCCCCCAAAAAAAAACTTAATATAATTCCTGCTGGTAGGACCAGAGTTCATCTGTTGTTCAGTATCTTGTACTAGCATCTTGAAGGACATCTTGCTTGTCTTCAATAACTTATTCTGATGGCTTCCTGGGCCTGCTAGTGGCATTGGCTCATGGGTAGTAGAACCACCTTTCCATTTCAGGTGGTGTGTTTTAATTGTGTTGCCTAACCAGAACACCATTACCTGTAATGGTACCCTACCAATGTTCTTATAAGTTTGACCTGCTAATTTGTTGGGGAGGGAAGCAGTTCAAGGCAGGACTGGAACAGAGCTATTGTGTCTCAACTGTTTTTTGTTTAAGTTCTTCTGTATAAAATGGAACTGGAGCAACAGCACTCCCATAGGTAGGGACTGTAGCTTTCTGTATCAACTGAAGTTCTGTCTCATGTAAGTGCTCAAATAAAAAAAAAAACTATAACAGGTACTGTTCATTCTAGTGTTGCTGCTTCAGGAAGGGAAGGGGGCTCAGGACTATGCCTTCTACCTGGTAAAGGATTTGTATGAGACAATGGGCATTCACTGGTGTCCTTTCACCCAGGCTTACCTTGCAGATAAAATACTGGATTGGTTACAGCAGAAGGGAAGCCTGCTATTTCACAGATGAAAATAGTAATGTGTTGGTAATACCTCATTCTTGCATTAAGAAGCACACATACTACTCAAGATGCTTTGCTGCTTGCGGTAGCAGTAGCAATTTACTGGAAAAGCCAGACTTAAAAGAGTATCTTGTTCTTATGGTTAGAGATCCCAAAAAATTGCCTTGAACCTCATTTGTTTTGCACTTCCTGAGGCATCTGGCAGGCCACTTGAAATAGAGGAAGTTGGACTAGATGGGCCTTTGGCCTGATTCGGCAGGGTTTCACATAAGAATGTGCTGGTGTACTTATGTTCTACCTGTCCATGCTTCTTGGATATCTTGCTGGCTCTAAAGACCTTGGGGAAAGAACAAAGAGCAATTTATACTGGCAAACGTCAATACAGGCAATTGGAGGGATATCAAAAATGGGCATAGTTGGAGTTGAAATCATGGTGGGAGCTGTGGTGTAGTATAATCTGCTGTTCCTCCATTGCCCAATAAACATTTTCTGTGTAGGAAACTGTGTGCATATAAGATAGTATTATATGAAGGAACCAGAGCCTCCTGTAGGACATTTTCTAGGAGCCATTTAATCTGACTCAACTATCCCATTAATGCAACTAGGAGCCAGTGGAGCTTCAAGAGGAGTAAACTCCCCCCCCCCTTAAAGGCTGCAGCTATTTCTTATCAGTAGAGGTGTTTGGAAATGGTGGTGTCTTACTCAGAAGTAACCCCATTGTATTCAGTAAGACTCTTAGCTTTTCAGTCAAACACCTCTACTAATGAGCATTGCTCAATCTAGGAGATACATTTGTTCCTTTCAACTAACAGTCCTTCTTGGCTAAACCTAGAATTACAACCAGGACAGCTTTGTCTGGTTAGTGTCACCTAATATTGGTTCCAGCTTTTAGGGGCCCTTGGCCAAAAGACCTGTGGGAGTATGAATGGTGTACTCCCCCTGACTTGAAAATCACATACTATATATGTAGTAGCTTAACTCTGTTCCTACCATGGTGCCCAGCAACAAGCTCCACTGCTGCTATCTGCTCCTATGATCTTCTTGTCTTACCACCCCCTTTTTCCTATAATAAATTCCACCTCCCAGCTAGTTTATTGCCACTGATAAAACACACAGGGGCAGAGGCAGTTAAGGTTTCAAAAGAAAAATATTTCATATGCATCTTTTGCTGTATCCCTGGTTTCTACAAGTTAGGGAACAGGAAGCCCTGAATACTGGTCTCTTTGTGCAGAAGTAAGGGGATACTTTCCAGCAATGCCTGCCTCTCATTCAGGGAAGAGTTCAGGTGCCTGGATGCTGCTCCTTTAAGCAGGGGGAGAAAGGAAATGACATAAAAGACATACCTCCTACAGATACCACCGAGGACAAGGTAAAGGGTCTCAGATATCTGGACAATACTCTGCCACCACAGCCCTGCTAGTGGTGTACCTATATTCCAGCAAGCTCTGGGTGGCTTAATGGGCAGTGGCAGCAGGATTTGTAAAATGGAGCTGTGGGAAGGAAAGAATGGTCTATTCCTGTTCCCAGTAAGCCCAAGGGAGAGGCCAAGCAGGAGCTGGTGGGAAGCAGTGTTACCACTGGTCCTTAAATTGCAGCAGAGCCACAGTCTTTGCAACATTTCAAATGTGATGGACATGGCTTGACCAAGTGTGTTTCATTCCAAGTCATCTGCTTCTAGAACAGTGAATGTGCTCAGAGTCCTTGCGTATGTTTTTGTTTTCACCCTCTGTGCTTCAAATAATTTCAGGTTTCTTGCCGAGGCCTGCTTGCTTCCCAACTGCTACAAACTACCTACGGCTGTGTAGCCTCTGCCCTCCTACAAGGCTTTGAACTGTTCCTGTGCGCAAATCATAGGCTGCTTTTTCCTTCAAGCATCATGTTCCTCCCTTCTCCTGCTAATTTGTCCGCTACACACGGTTCTATTCTGCATCGTTCTACAACATAAAAACTGCTCCGGCACCTTTTCAAGGTTAGGCTAGTCACCACATTGTACTGTTTTTCAGCTGTGGTCCACAACTATGAAATGAGTTGAAATTATAGTTCCCATTGCTGAACACAAACCCCTTTTCCTTCCAGCACTGTTCCTTGAACTGGCTCTTCCTTTTGCTTCTGTTCAGAATTAGAGATTAAAGAAAGTTGCCAGGAAATGAAGGGAGGGGTTAGGATGTGCAGAGGTGTAGGACTGCACATATCCATTAGTGTTTAAGGTGGTTTTGGGATGCAAATTGTAATCCAATGTGGCACTCTGCCTGCTTGGACTAAAGATCATTTTCAAGAATGGAATCTTGAAGTCAAATTTGTGTTTCAGTAGGAGCCAATAGGTTTTGGGGATTTTATGCTTGTTTTGTTCTAGTTCTCACTAGATAGTAAACTTGTATCATACAAATTTGTCCCTGCACACAGAAAAGTAGCATGTTGGGGAGAGGAATGCAGGCCCAGTTCAAGTCCAAAATAAATGCCACAATTCAAATTTCTGTCATGTTCCCAGATGCTGCAATAGCCTCCAAAACCAAGCTGGATGATGGTAAAAAAAAAAAATCAGAATTTGTACCAATTAGCTTGTATCCAAAGATAGCTAGGTCTAATGATAGTTCTACTGAAATTCATGGATCTTTAACTTAAGATGTCATGTCATGACGAGTCCTTGTCATGACTAGTTTATCTCATTGATTTCTGTGTTGAGTACATTTTGGAAACGGTCCACTGCATTTTAAAATCATTACAACTTGGTGGGGCTAAAGATCAATCTGTAGATTGTTAGACTTGTTTACATGATGACAAAGGGATTTTAAACCTGTGGGAATCTGCTTTGGTGATAACTATGCTAACACCCTCCCCTGCAAGTATAACTAGTGTTGTGCCAGTAGAGGCTGCTTTACAGCAGTCGAAAAGCAGCCTCCGTCAATGTGCACTGAAGACCCACTGGCAGGGAGGATGGAGTGGTCTGCATACTGACAGATCCATTGAGACCCATAGAGTAGGTGAGCCCATGCAGGGGGTTGGAGAGAGGTGGGGAGGGATTGAATACAGCAGGGGTAGGTGGAATGGGGCAGGGAGGAGTGAGGATCTGGCCATGGAGAGCCTGGGATCAGTGGTAGCAGTGCATGCCAAATCCTGACACCCTTTCTGGGCCTGATCTGCTTTCCCAGGCCAGCACAGACTTGAACCAGAAGTTGAGTTAACTCATAGTGGCTGCTAGGGCTTACTCTGAGACAAGGGAAAAATGTTCTGTGGGGTACAGTGGTAGATACAGTGGTAGTACTGCTGCATCCCTGCAAGGATTTAAATAGTATTGGGCTATAAGTCCTTATTTATCAGAATATGAAATAAAACATCTACCATAGAATTCACAGAAGTGAGCCATTAATAGAATATTTAAACCAACAACCATAAATTCTACACAAATTCAGGGCAAAAGTTAATTTGCACAAAAATCTCACAGAGATTAAATATCTCAGTGGAGAAAGCTACAGCCAAGCTCAACTCAGCTCTGTGAGCAGTTCAAATGGGAAAGTCACACAATATTTTTGGAATATCTTAAATGCTTGTATCCCTAAGATCAGGAGTTCCACACCTGTAGGGTAGCCTCTCTGCATATCCATATTGTACATATTTGACCAGCAGAAGGGTTAGGCAGGAAAGACTGTTTGGTTAAACTTAATCATGGTAGGGCACTCAGGAGATGTATTCAAGGTCAGCTGTATTAAGATGGTTGCTAAGCAACCTGTGTGATGGTAACCAGGCCTAGGTGATTCTAAGAGATTCTTAGAAGAAATCTTAGAAGAGATTTCTTAGAAGAAGCCTTGGTCCAGACTGTTTGGTGTGCAAAATTTGCTATCTCAGTTTATTCAAACTGGCCCCCACTTTACAGAAATTAAATAAATCCTTTCTGACTCCTCCTTCAGCACTGATTCATAGTGATAGGTAAGGTGTATCACATCTGACATGGGACTGCTCCCCTAAACTGCACTCACTTCTTGTTCACATGCTTGGAGTGTAAGTTTACAACATACCTATCCTTGGATGTGCCATGATGTTGCTGGCTCTCTAGGTGCTTCTTCTCCCTCACAAATAGCTTGATCTCTTAACTTTTTTTTTCTCCAGGGTTCTCCAAAGTCTCCCATGGAAAATGAGTTTATTTTGATATAGAAGAGGCAGTGCCTGAATGAGGAACATGGATGTGGCACTGGGAGGAGGCAACAACCTGAGGCAAAGAGGTCCTGGGTATGTTTCCAACAGTTTTCCATTTACAGTTGGAGTTCTGGAGAGCTAATTGTGACTAGGTCATGACAAGGGTGTTGTAGAAGGCAAATGTCAAAAAGGCAGGAGGAACCTGGGGTGGCAATCCAGAGAAAAGATTACCACAGAGTAGGAGGAAGCATATATAAGATGACGGGAGTCATTTTTCCCTTTATCTCATTGGAGATTTATCTCTTCTACATCTTAGATTTTAAAACAGTGCCTCCATCATCCACTTTGTCTCTCCCTATCTAAACCCAGGAATTTTGAGGAGGAGAATGCTTGGCTACAGGAATGGATCCATGAAGAACTTGCTCATGGTGAGGTCTGGCAGAGGCAATATGAGAAGCTGTTGGGACATCAGGCCGAGCTCTGCTCCTTGCTACAGACCAAAAGGTAGGAGACTTTATCGGGGTCCATAGAGTTGCTCATGCTGGGGCTGAAGAGAATGTGGGAACTGAGATACTGAGGTATGAGATATTATGGGAAAAGTGTTGAATGGCTGCTTTGGATTTATAGCAGGATGTTCTGTATATGTAGGCTTCTGATGGTTTCTTGAAGCCTGAATACTAGTCAGATGCTCACGTTCAGCTGCAGCAAAAGCCACATACCCCAGTAGATATCTACAGATTTTTAGCAATTTTTGTGGATAATTTCTTTTCATCATTGCTTCACAAATTAGAAAAAAAACCTGCAATATTGCAAGGGATCTTGGGATATATATCTTGGATTATGTGCACAGCCACTAAGGGTGACAAAGTGTTCCAGGCCAGCTCTGCAAGGCAAGCATGAAGCAGAGGGCAAAAGCCTGAAGCAGTCAAGCCAGGGCAGTCCTGGGTAAGGGAAAAACATGTCTCAGGGCTCAGCACAGCAGACCCTGGGATACAGCTGACTCTTTCCACCTGCAGCCTTAAGCCCCTGGAGAAAAAGACCCAGGTGCTGCAAGAGGAGCTGGAGGAAGCCCAGGAGATCCTGCAGGAGTGCCAGAATCTGAGTCGACAGCGCCAACTGCAGATCCATAAGCAAGTGAGTCCGGAGGGGAATTTTGCTTTGCAGAGCACCTCTCAGCTGCAAAGTGATGCCTTGCCAGAAGTGCTGCTGCTGTTGAAAGGGCAATCTGCATGATAATTGGACTCTCACATGGTTTGAAACAATTACCAGGATTTGCATATTTTCTCTTCTATCATTTGCAGCCAATGAGTTCCTATGTGAGAACAATGTGCTCATTTCTAACCATCTGCTAAATGACATCACTTCCTGCTTAATGATATCACTTCTGGCCCTCAGCAGGTGCCATGAATGCTATTCAGCCCACTGTATGAAATGAGTTTGACACCCCTGTATTAATTATTAATTAATAATAATTAAGCACTTGAACAATGGGGCCAAATGTCTATGGAATATGAGAGTGCCAGAGGCTACACATCTAAAGCTATTTCTGCATATATTTCTCCGGCTCGTCCTCTCAGGTCATCAGAGAAGGCCTTTTTACAAGTGCCGCCGCCCAAGGAGGTTCGTGGGGCGGCGGCAAGAAATAGGGCCTTCTCAGTAGTGGCACCAACGTTATGGAACTCCCTTCCCCTTGACTTGAGAATGGCTCCCTCTCTTGAGACCTTTCGGCGAGGCCTGAAGACCTTGTTGTTTAACCAAGCCTTCTGACTTATGGCCTTTTAAACATCTTTTATACATCTTTTAGTTGCTTTTTTACAGGCCGATTCCACTAAGAACTGCTGTTTTATGCTCTTTTATTCTGACTTTTATCTGACTACTGTTTTTATGGGTTCTGCTAATGTGTTTTTTAATATGTTTTTATCTGTTGTGAAATTATGTTTTAATCTATTTTATATGTTAGCCGCCCTGGGTCCCTTTTGGGAGAAGGGCGGGATAAAAATAAAGTATTATTATTATTATTATTATTATTATTATTATTATTATTATTATATGCAACAGTTATCAAATGTATACACCTGTGGGCTGGGTAGAAATGGGTTAGGGCAAGGCTTTTCAAACTGAGGCATCGAAACACCCCAGCCTGAGGGCCCTCACCACTTTCACCTTAAGTGGCAGGGACAGGGAGGAGGCAGCAGTGTCCAGGATCCAGCAGTGTCCAGGATCGCGCCGCTCAGGGGGCTGCAGGGGCCTGGCTGCACTTACCAGAGCCTCCTGCAGCCTCCCAGGGGTAAGGGAAGCCCTGTTTGACCATCTGCAGGGCTCCCCAATGCTTTAGAAGTGAAAGTGGAGTGATCGCGCTCCACTTCTGCTAAACCGGAAGTGGAGCGCGATCGCTGCACTTTGACTTTTGCAGCTTCAGGGAGCCCTGCAGATGATCGTGCAGGGCTCCCCGCACCCCCAGGAGGGGGTGGTAAGTGCACCCAAGCCCCTGCAGCCCCCTGAGCGATGCGATCCTAGGGATCGTGCCTCTGCCTTCCCCCTCCCCCCACCGCCTCCCCCCACCCTCGCAAGCACTTACTGCGGCTTTCAAACTCCCAGAGAATTTGAAAACCACAGGGTTAGGGTAAGGTGGGTGGCAAGCAGGGACATGCAGTGGGTGGGGAGGCAGAGCTTCAAAAAGCACGGCTGCTGTGGGAGGCACGCAAGCACTCCTTACCCATGCACAAAGCATGGAGAGTGTGGAGAGAGCAAAGTGCGTGGTTTGAGAGTGCTTGGAAACCTCCCACGGCAGCTGTGCTTTCAAAGGACTCTGGCAGGGAGGCTCTGCCCACTGCACTTCCCTGGTGGAGAGACTAATTTGTATATTAGATGTGTACGATGATAATTTGCTTCATCAATAATAGGAGGTGATATAATCTTCCCAGCTGAACTACGAACTAAACACTTTTTAAACAGCTAAGCATTTGAAACTTTGAATAGTAAAAACAGCTTTCTTCATTCTAAGCTGGTGCAGGGTAGTGACTGCACCTGTAAGCCCAGGCACTTTCATTCAAGAGAAAATGTCACTGTGTTCAGTGGAATTTACTCCCAGGTAAGTGTGCATAAGATTGCAGCTGAAAAGATTCAAATCAAGGAACTCATTCTCCTCTGAACTCACTACCGGGTCTTTGGCAAGCCAGTTTCTCACAGCCGTATGTGAAGCACTTTGAATACACTAAGGCTGCAATCCTATCCACACTTACCTGAGAAAAAGCCCAATTGCCTATAATGTATGTCTTCAGAGTAGACATACATAGGATTGGACTGCTAGTCCCCAAGATATGTACAGGTTCCGCTCTGGAGTTTTATCCAGAAGTCAGAAGTAGGTAAATAGAATCAACTGGTTCTTGCTCGCCCAGCACTTCTGGGCCTTTGCAAAAGCATCACAATGGACAGACTGTGCCTGCATGAAGATGCAGCTGTCCATAACTTTGTCATCCATAATTTGGGGACCCAGTATACTTTAAAGTGCTATATACATTTTTCTTGTTGTTCAAATAAAATAAAATAAAAAAGAATAATTGCTTGAGCCAAAATCATGCAAAATTAAGGCAAATATCCCCCCCACCTTGTGTGTGAGGGCCCAGCCCTATCCAACTTTCAGTACTGATGCAGTTGTGCCAATGGAGTGTATGCTGCAACCTGTGGTGGTAGTGGGCAGTCACAGAGGCCTCCTCAAGGTAAGGGAACATCTGTTCCCTTACCTTGGGGCTGCATTGCAGCTGCATCAGCACTGGAAAGTTGGATAGGATTGGGCCCTGAGACATAATATTAAGTTACACTGCAGAAGAGAAAAGGGGAAATTGGGATTTTCCACACTCCTAAATGCAGGAGTATTTTGATCCCAGATCTAGATCCCTAATCTAAGCAGGAAATGGAGAAATATATGCAGCTGTGAGGATAGAGGAGAAAGGCTACACCACCAAGTTCTTACTCAACAGGAAAAATCTGTTTCAGGGAAGCAAGTCTGGACTGTTTATTCTGTTCCCTACTTTTCAGGAGAAGGAAAATCAGAGAATGGCTGAGACTGTTAAAGAGCTGGAAAAGAAGGTGAGTGTTACTCCTGAGGCAAAGTGATAGTCAACCAGCCAGTCAGCACAGCTTCCATACTTCATTCTAGTCTGTGAGGACAAGTTTATACATGCAGCAGAATCAAGTCATAACACTTTTCCTGAATGATACCACTTTGGGCTGCATGTTTGAATGGTAATCAGCCCAACCCAACCACAAAACCTCATGGTAGAAAACGAGTCATGAAAAGGATTTAACCTTCATCCGGCATGCTGTCTTGTTTTTGTGTGCAAGGAGTTGTTTTCACTTTTTCTCCAGCCTTAAGTGGAACAACAATGAAGTGTTACCACTTAAACTTGTTGCATGTAAAAACTGGGTCCAACTGGAAGCTGTAGAAGGTTGGGTGGCATGACTGTTGGAAAGTAGGTACTATGCCACCTGAAGGACACTAGGGGGCAGGATATTGCTTAGGAAGCAGATTACTTAGAGGCTGCCTGTCTCAGACCTTTACTCTTGTCCTTTTTGACCTGTGAGGGCATATTCCTACCTTCCTTCCCGGAAGGGAAGGGGCCCCATCTTCCAACATACAAGACCTCCCTCGATTAGCTCTAACCAGCCATATGGAGTCCACTGACCATGCTATGAATTTTCACATAGCCATGTACAGGCTGTACATGTACACAGAGATGTACAGGTGGGGCCTCTTTATCCGTGGATTTGGCATCCTCGGATTTGCCTCACCGCAGATGCCAAACCCCCCAGACCCTTGGTCCAGTCACAACTGGAAGGCTTTCTGAGCCTCTCTGAACAAGGCTCCGGTCACATTCAGAGCTCAGGTAGACTCTGAAAACCATGGATTTCGTTATGCATGGGGGATCTGGGAACAGATCCCTAGTGGATACAGAGGCACCACCTGTGCATGCTTGTGAATTGTATGTAAAGTGTTTTTCTTTGAAACTCTTTTTCTACCTTTGCAACTGTTTTATTGTTGGCAGCAAACATTGGGCTACTGGGGTGCAGTTGGAAAAAGAATCTTCCACTATATCTACTTGATTTAGACCCCATTCTCCAAAAATAAGTCTTGGGCACAGGAGAACATTGTCAGTTTTTACTATAACTGGTTTCAAAATGGCTAGTGGCCTACCCAATTTTAGTTCTGAACCAGTGTTGCCCAGAACACTTCTCATCCCAGTGCATCTCCTTATTAGACTGTGGATTCCACAGGTATTCAAGCAGCAGTTGGAAGAGAAATCCAAGAAAGACATTCTGAAGGAACTAAGAATGGAAGGTAATGAACTGAAGGTAAGAGCTGGATGCTTTGTATCGCTGCATGTAAGGACTGATCAGAACAAAAGAAGTGAACCTGGAAACAATAATAGTCTAGAAGTAAAATGTTCTTTCAGATAATCAGTGGCATTTCTCTAGGGGAGGTGTGGGGGGTGCAGACTGCACTTGAGGTAGGTGGGTGACACCACTACTGGCTAAAATTGTGAAATTTTGGTATTTTTGAATAATACCATTCAGTTATATATAATTTGATGAATTTCTTGCAGGATGCAATGAAACAAACCTTGTTTAAATATCTGTAGTCTATCAAAAGCTATGGCCAAATAACCAGAAAAGGAAAACAACTGCTTTATGTAACAGAAAGTTACATTTTCTTAACTCAAAATTAACCAATGAGACTGATAGTTCTGAGAGTTGATGAGGTGTTATCATGACATAGCAGGGAACCAATGAGTCCCATGTGTATGTATCAGTTAATACTAGAACTCTTATTCAGTTGTGTGAGTGTCATCAAGTTGGTCACTGGTTTTTTGTTGGTTACTGATTTGTTGGATGACCTGTATTGTTTTATATTAAAATACATAAAGTTAAGGGGAGTTACACCAACCCCTGATACCACTGCATTTAGGGTGTGTGTATGATATTGTAATTTATTCTGTATGGTCTTGGTATGGGAGGTGCCCCCATGGACATCATGGGGATGGCACAATGAGCTCTCGCAGCGGGTGATACAAAACCCTAGTGATGCTTCTGAGAATAAGTAACAGAGCTTGTTCAAACTCTAACAGACCTGGTTTATAAATGACCTATCAATGAATGGCTTGATAAATCACTGCTTCTTTTTAAAAAATTTTTGGGGAAATATTGAAGGTGCCTTTCTTACAAATCTTGTCGATATGAATTGCTATGGTTTCCATTCTACAGGTTTCAGCTGCCTCTCTTGGGTTCCCAGGCAGGGCTCATGAGAGTGGGATGCAGGGAGTAAATTGTACCCAGGTCCAGGAGCCAAAGGAAGGGGCCCCAAATTGCCTGAGAGCTCACATTTTCCAATCTCACCAGGGCCCATGAGAAGGGGGTTGCAGGGGACACATTGTATCTGGTCCCAGGGCCAAAAGGGGGGCCTGGGAGCCAAAGGACAAGAACCAGAAATTTCCTGGGATCTCAGAAAATTTTTGCAATATATTGAGTGAGGACTAGCATTCACATTTTGTGTAAGCCTACATACGGTAGTTTTATATGTCGTAATTTGTATAATTTTGATCAAATTATTGTATGAAATTATGATCCAGTGGAGAAGGGAAGAGGCCCAAAAGAAACTTTGTATCCCTGATAAAATTCCTTTCAGAGGCCTTGCCCCGCAAGCTGCCACTTCACACACTGCCGTGGGTAAGGTTGACTTTGAACTGGACAACATTTTGTGCATAATTCAGTCTACCATGGAGAACAGATCTGCTGCTCCTGGACACAGGGCTCTCCCCATCCATCAGTGTCTGAGCCAGCTACCAGCTTGCATCTGGGATGAAGATGAGGAAGTGAAACTAGGATATCGGAGTGATATCCCAAATCTGGACCAGAAGGAGGGCCTAACTAAAGCATGATTTGGACAGTAGAGCATTTGCCTTTGAATTATACCAGCTATTGTAAGAACATTCTGTTAATCTTGCCATCCACAGAGGCACTTGTCTGAATGGCAGGTGAAGTGGCAGACAAAGAATGACCAGATCAGACAGGTAAACTCAGATGTATTTGTGGCTCCAATATACCCATGTCCCTGACAGTAAAATGAGACCACTTTTGTCCCTGGCTCAAAAGGAAGTTGCGGGCAGAATTTAATTTGGAAATGGGCCTTAACTTTGCAATCTGCTATCAATGTCATGGTTCAGCGCCAAGATGTGCTGCGTAGCATTTTCACGGATATCTCCAGTTACCTATAGGCTGCTGGAGTCTTGCTCTTCTTATGGTTTACCTGTACACATGGTGTTGAAAAGGTAAAGCAGCTTCTATGACTGGAGAAAGTTTGTTCAGAGTGTTGCAGGTGGTATGATACAGGTATTGTTGCCTAGGGATATAACACACATCCCATTCTCACTCCTGTCTGTTCACAGATGTTGCTGACATTTGTAGTTCTTTAAAACCTGTTAGATCAGGTTTTAATGGGAACTTAATTTAATGGGACCTGAATCTAATGGGACAAAAGAAATTAGTGTATACTAATTATAAACTAGTGTATACTAAAGTATACCAGTGTATACTAGTATAAATTAGTGTATACTAATATACTAATATACTATACTAATATACTAATTAGTGTATACTAATTTATGTATGTAGCCTAGGAAACTAGGCTTCAGCTTCATCATACCAACTTCTATAGTATGATTTGGTCTGCACAAACTACTGTCCATTGTAAACTCTAGTGTGCCTCCAACCACAGTCCTCTTAAGAGGAAGCACAACTTAGCAGACGGGAAGGTGGGGGTATGGCCCTCCCCTGTCACTAGCTATTTTTCCTCCTATTTAGCTTCTTTCTTGACAGGACATTCCTCTCTGAATAAAGAGTTGTCTTTCCCTAGCAAAGGCAGGGGGCTTGGGCTTATGACTTTTTTTTTTTAATCCAGACACTAATGCTTTCATTGCTGCAAAAGCTATGAAATGTTTGTATGCTATTCTGTAAGCCTGTTGTTGCTCCTCTTCAATCTTCTCATGCAATACACTACCCTGGAGGCTCCTTCCATCCTCTTTGCCTTCTGGTGCCCAGGTAATGTCCTGGTCCAGTCATTCCATATCTCCCATTGGACTAATTTCTGCAAGTGTGTATGCTTTCAGGATAAGCAGAATCATTCCAGAGGCAGCTTGTTGGAAAGGTCCATGTGTGGATTCTCACATGCTCTTAACATGTTGGTCCCATTAAAGATGGCAGCAGTCACTTTTTTACAAGTCTCACTCTATGAGATGAACATGGCCACAGTCTCCTTTGCCAGATCTCCTCAAGCTGAATACTGAATGTGTGGTCGTAATACCACAGTTTCCCAGATTAAATTGGAGGGCCTCAAGTGTCTTAATATATTATAAGCATGAGCCTAGCTTATTTCTTTGGGCTAGGAGAGAATTTAGAGGGGGACACAGTGTTGTGTGCTGAAGATTCTCTGTTCTGTTTTGGGGCTTTCAGAGACAGCAACAAGTTGAGAAACTCAGCAGTACCATCCAAGAACTATCTCTGAGAAGCCAGGTATGTGCCACCAACTCACCCAAACCCTCTTCTGTGGGCCACTGGTGATAGGCTGCCAATACCTGGTGCATTAGTTCATATTCCACTGAATCTGAACATGGTTATTGCAAAAAGCCAAGTAGTCTACTCTTGAAATTTCTGTGGAACTGACTATGAATCCCTAAGCAGTCTTATTGTATTTATTTAATATATTTCTACCTCGCCTTTCCTCCAATAACATAGTTGCTTTGGACTTCCTGACATAAAATAAAATAAAAATACAAGTCTTTCATTAAGGCGTACCTGGGGGGTCCACAAGCAGCATGTCTGGGAGGTAGCGGCACCCCCAGCTGTGCTGCCCTGAGGGCTGCCCACGTCTGCTGCTTCCCTGTCTGGAGGCATTCTTTGACCCTCAGAAGTTCTTAAAACATCACTTTTGATTTTCTTCGAAAAACCAGAAGTGACATTTTAAGGCCTTCCGGAGACCTTAGAAGGCTTTCTGAGGGCTGGGGGGGGGGCAGCCTTCCCAGGCTTGCCCTGGGGCGTCACAGTGGCCAGGCCTGCTACTGGTCTTCCAAACTAACAGAACTTTATGCCTACGAAATTGCTTCTACTTGTCCCCAAATAATCTTGTTCTCCTTTTGACTCTCCTGATTTTTGTAGATGGCACCTAGTACCTCCCAACCCAGAATACTAAGAATTGGACATGCACATCAAATTTGTATTCCCTCCTGCTCCAGTTAATGGTATTTGTGGACTACAGCCTGATTGAACTGGCAATGGAGAGTGAAGGTCTCTAAAACCTAAACTGATGGCATGTTTTTTGTTTTGTGTGTTTGTTTGTAAACCAAAATGTTAGGAGCTGCATAGAAGCATCATCTTAACAGAAGATCGCGTGATGGAAGCTCAGCAGGAAGGAATGCTGTAAGGATAATCATTCCTGGTTGGTTGTGCGGAGGCAGAGGTGCAAATTCACTTGATAAGCTGAATTGTTTAGTCAGCATATTGAACAGAGGCCTGTTTAAACCCCAACTCAGCCTTTGATAGGTCAGTCACAATCTTGGACTCAGTTCCCATCTGTAAAATGGGAATAACAGTAACACACAGCAGAGCTAAAATGTTAAATAAGTTAAAATGTTCTTTTTCACCTTGGGAATATAGGCTGGTTTTAAAACAAAAGTTAAAAGCAGATACCCCAATGTAAAGATATTTTGGGGATAACAATGTGCTTCTCTCATTGAAAATGCAAAACTCTGCAGTATTGGGCTAGTATTGGGGTTTGCTACAACTGAAAATGGCAGAAAGTTAATCCACAAAGAGCACATTCTATGTATGTGACACTGAGTGAGAGACATGTGCTTGGGGTCAGCTTTGGAGACCCAGAAGCCAATGTAACATTCTCCCTGAGGTTCAAAAGGGATCTAAGAAGAGAAAATGCCATTAGGTTTAAGGCCTACAATAATTTTACCTGTCCTTTCCTGTCCTGCCTTCTGCTTTGTTTCTGTTATGAGCGGGAAGAGGATAGCTTCTCCTTTTAGAGATTTAATGATGTGTTCTGTTTCAGCTTCCAGAAAGAGATGTCTTCTGGACAGGGTGGGACCTCATCAAGAGGCTTTCTTTGGGAGAAGCAAGCATGTGATCAGATGGTATGAAGGATTTGGGCAAAGTGGAATAATGCTGGGTGGAATAATGTGGGTCTGGTTCATACATATCTCAAGGCAGCAGGCCAGTTGTCATCCCAAGGACTCAAATTGAATGTAGAGTAAAAAGGACAGTATGTAAACCCTGCCCTCAGCATCTCAGAAGCCCTTTGGAAAAATCAAGCAGCATGCCTGAAGCTGAACAGAACAGGGGAACTTGGGCTTGGGGTGTCCATCCTTGCCTAGGTTTCTTCCTGTGTGACCCCCAGCTCCAATCATTGCCTCCAGAAGGTGGGTATCATAATACTGTATAGAAAGATTGTTTTATCTTCTGCAATCCTGCAAACCCTGCATCCTACTTAGGAGCTTATGGAGGCTACACAGTTCCTGTACATAATCTATAAATCGAACTTTATATTTGCCTTTTTTCTGTCCTTCCAGAAAAGGCTTCCATGCCTGGAACTAAGCAGAAGTGACTCCAACGAGCGGCTCCTTTCCAAGTGAGTGACCAAATGGACTGGGGTGGAGGATCAGCTATTGTAGAAACAGAATCAGATATTGGATTGCATGTAGTCACAAAAAAGAGGAGCTTGGGATGAGGGAGGTCAAGGAGAGAGGCATACACATTGTATGCTGATGAAGTGGCTTCTAGAGAACTCAAGAGGTTTTGAATGGAGAGTGAGATTCCTCAATGAGAAGGTGAGTGATGGAGGACAAACGTCCTTGACAGACACATTTTCCACCTATCAGATCTCTTGGAATGGTGTGCTGGAGTCTTAGGGTGCACTCTCAGTTCATGTAGTAGGTAATGGTGAAGCTCAACACAACACACAAAGGTGTAGCTCAACACTCTGTGTGACCTGAGTATGTTTCTTAGAGCATAAGTTCTTTGTGCAGAAGTTCGTCAACAGAGCATGGAAGACAGAACATTTGAAAACCTGTGAGGTGGGTCATTCTCTCCTTTTTTGCAGATCCGTCCTGCACCAAAGTCTCGGGGGAGTTTGGAGCTTGCTCTGGGCATTAGCCAAGGCCCTACTTCTGATCCTGCTGTTGGTTCTGGTCTTCTATGGCTGGTTTTCCAACCAGCCCTGTCCTCCTTTGCATTCAACTCCCTTGCTCTATATCCAGCTCAATGGCCTTCTGTACCCTCTATGAAGCTGTCTATGCCTCTCTAATTGAATGACTGCTAATAAAGTATAATAATAAGCAAATAAAACGTGTTCTTCTCTCTCTAAAATAAGTAATGGTATCGTATTCTGCTTTATTCAGACCCTACTTGGAATATTGTGTCCAGTTCTGGACACCACTGTTGAACAAGAAATATTGACAAAGTGGAGTGGCTGCATGATGGTGAGGAGGTTGGAGACCATGTCCTATTGAAGTTGAAGGAGTCTGGCATATTATGTTTGGAGAAGAGATAGTTAATAGGGGACATGATAACTATCTGAGGGGCTGTCATTTGGAAGATGGAACAGATTTGTTCTTAGTTACTCCAGAAGGTAGGACCTAAACAAATGGGTTTAAACTTGAAAGGAGATTTCAATGAGATGTTGGAAGAACTTTTCTGGTGGCAAGAACTGTTTGGAAGTGGAACAGTCTAGTTTGCCTTGGAAAGGGGGTAGACTCTTCATCTTTGGAGGTCATTAAGCACAGGTGGAACAGCTCTAGTCTAACCAGATAGTTATAAATGATAAAAAAATAAAAAGAATTGGCTGTAAAACAACCCAAGCAACCTCAAATTAAGCAGCGGCAAACCCAAATACAAACCAAAACAGTTTAAAAACTTATTCAGTGCCAGAGGCTTTCTGAAATATCCAAGTGTTAATTATCCTGAAGGTGTTCTTAAAACCTTTCTATTTTTTCTGAGATTTCATTTTTTCCTAAGGAGGAAAATGCAGAAACTGTTATGGTGTTGGTGTTACGTGTTTTTATGTCCTTCTGGTTAGTTCTAACAAAGGCATGATTGATCTGTGACTTTGGGGGTGGGCACAAAAGAGTTTGAGAAGCAGACTAAGAAAGAAACCCAAGCAAGGAGAGGTCTCCAAGTTTGCTCTGCAGGTTCAGGGCTTCCGTCTCCTCCTCTTCGTGGGGGAGGGGTTGCCTCCAAAACGAGCCTGCGCTAAACGGCGGCATGCTGTGCTTGGCTGTGGCGACCCCGCCGGGCACGGCGCATGCCAAGCGCAGAGGCAGCGCCAGCAGACCTGCCCTGCCAGCAGCGGGAGGGCGCCCAGGGCGAGAGGAGGCAGGGAGGGACCAAGTGCACGTGATGCCTGCCGCCCGCGGGCCTTTGGGGAAGTGAGCGTGAGGGCGAGGCCGCTCTCGCCCGTCCCTGTCGCCACCCGGGCGGCGTCGGCGCTGGATGCTCTGGAGAGGTGGGTAAGGCGTTGCAGAGCCGCTGGGGGGAAGGCGGAATAATGGGGAGGCAGAGACGCTGCTGCCTCCCTTGCAAGTGGCAGCGGGCAACCGGGAGTGAAGAGAGCGTCCAGCTGGCAAGGGAAAAGCGGCGGGGAAGGAGGAAGAGGAGCATGGAGGGGGGGCTGTGCGAACGGGTCTCCAGCCTCAGCTGCTAGACTGAGCCCCTCTTCAGGGGACGTGTGGTGGGTGGGGAGGAAGCTGAGGCAGAGCCTCCCCACCAGAGTGGGGAGAAAGCGCCAGCGCCGTGTGAGGTGCCCAAGCACCCACAACCCATGCACTCTGTGCACTGTACTCCCTGCTTGTCCTGCGCGTGGGTTGCAGGTACTTGGGTGCCTCACAGCCGCGGTGCTTTTCAAAGGACTCCAGTGGGGAGGCACTGCCTCACCTTCCTCTCCACCCACCACGTGTCCCTGCTCTTCATGACTCTTCTGCCCTCAAAGAGAGCGATGGACAGAGAGGGTGGGTGGCTGGGTGGGTGGGTGCGTGGACAGGAGTGAAAAGTGCCTCTTTATGTCAGGGACCAAATTTCTCCTTGACCTAATGTCATGAGGCTGCTCTAGATCAGTGGCTTACAACCTTTTTCATCGCATGGCACACTGACAAGACGCTGAAATTGTCAACTGTCACACCATTGGTTTTTTTTACTATTGACAGGGCTCACTATGCTGCTGCTGGTGGGGCTCACATTCCCCAATGTTAAATGACTACCACTCCCCACCCGGAGTGGGTCCCGGGGCACCCCTGTGGCTCATTTGCGACACTGCAATGTGCCGCAACACACTGGTTGAAAATCGCTGCTCTAGATCCATATTTTGCTGGTTCAGCCAACAGGTGTGCCGTCTTTGTTAGCCCTAAGCGGAGGTGTTGCAGGAGGTGGGCATGACAGTCCTAGTTCCTTGGTGAACCAGAGGCGTTCTGCACAAGCGCATAGACTTGTTGCTACAAGATGGTAGAGCCTCTGCCACCAATGAATGTTTTAAAAAAACCCTACTACCTTAGCAGCTGATACTAAGAGGGAGGTGAAACATAAACAGGCAGAAGGATACAGAATAGGGGATTTTGGAAGAAAATGACTGTCAGCAAGGGATTAACAGCCAACATCCCCCCTCCCAGCTCTTGAAGCACAGTTGGGTAAGTAAAAAAACTATACTTTTTTCAATATGAAAGCTAGACATTCAGAGGCGGAGGCTTGGATAGTTCTGAGGATGCAGATAGCCCTTTTGTTTCTTATCCCAGCCATTGCCTGTTCTGTGATCCTTGCAGGGACTTGTGATAACGGCATCATGTTATCCATTTTCCTCCTGTCTGTGACCGTCACCGCTATCCATGGGGACATTTCCTGCTATGATGACTCTGGGAAGCCTGTGGACTGGTAAGTGCAGGACACCCAATGCTTTCCTCTCCTCAGCCTTCTTAGGTTTTGCTCTCTCCTTGCTACTTTGAAGCAGCTGGAATTTCTGGTGGGAAATTGCTACAAGGATTCATTTGCAGCCTCTTCCTTTCCCTGGTTTACCTGCACACTGCAATCCTAATCTGGATTGGTGCTCCCTTGGTTGCTTTAGAAAAAAAAAAAAAGACAATGCCAGATTTAGGCAAATCTCTTAATTATTCATTCCACGTAATGTATAGTTTGGTCTGCTCTTTTGATCTGATCTTCACCCAAATTATCAATGCATTTTGAACATCTTCTCTACAACCCTGAGAGCTAGAAACTGTTTTTCAGCCATGAATTCTGGGTGGCTTGTACAGTGCAACCAGGCATCCTGCAGTACAAATCACCCCATGTCCACTTTTTCTGGGGTCAAGCATAAAACTGTTATGTGCCCATCATGGAAATCTAGTGATGTTCTCAGCTTCTGCTGTCAGCATCAGCATTTCTACCTGCCTGATACCTTTCTAATCTCTCACCTGTTTTTGCTAATGTTTGTGTTGCATCAGACCATGCTTTCAGTGGAAAAATGAGGACCAGTTGCTATATCATTCAAGTTTTGTAATGTGGAAAGAGCTTGGGTTTCTTGAATACTTGTAGAGTTCTTTTGTCTTCAACAGGTTTATTGTTTACAAGCTGCCCAAACCCCATCATAGCCCCACAGAAGGGGGCATGCGGTACATGTACCTAGATGAGCACACACAGGGATGGGTGCAAGGCAGGAGCCTGATGAACGATACAGAGGGAGCTGTGGGCCGCACTGTGCAGCAGCTGTACACAGAGGCAGTAGGGAGGCAGGTGAGCCTGAGGAAAGGAGCAGCAAACTAGTCTGAACAGTATCATAAGTTTGGGGCAGCGGTGGGATAGCTAGCAGGAAAATGTTGTGGTGCACTGGGATGTGGTTGTGTCCTTGTGTGCATGAAGTGTGGCAAAGCCACCCCAAGGTGCAGTACGGTTTATTGAGGTTGTGATCTAAGATGTGTGCCAGAGGATCCCTTGCAGTGTTCCGGCACTAACCTGCTTGCTGTCCCTGAGTTGGGTCTCAATGGGTGGGGGGCTTCTTGTTCCAGACAAGAAGCTAGAGGAGAAAAAGGTAACTTGGGTAGCCTGGATATGTGGGAAAGGAAAAGAATGCAAAATTGGGATGTGTCAGGAATGAGGCTAATCTAGAATAATTCTCTAACCATCACTTTGTTTTGCTTTTGTCCAGAAAGAAATGGCCTATGTTCTGTACAACGACCAGCCCCCAGATGACCGTTCCTCCAGTGAAAAAGGTCACACTAAAGGTAATTTTCTGACTACCAAATGAGCATAGCAATAGTGCCTTAGCCTGAAGATGACTGAGGGTCTTCATTACCACCCATGGTCATGCTCATTCACATGCTATATCTGCTTTAGTATATAGTATTCACATGCTATATCATGCTCATTCACATGCTATAACATGGTTTAGTAGGCTCATTGGAGGCACATCTGCCTCCATTGAGCCTGGCATTATACCACTAGTGTGTTTCTATTTCTGCAATCTGCTTTTTGTTTTGTTTTCTGTAGGAGTCATCCTTCTGGATAGAACCCAAGGATTCTGGATGCTTCACAGCACTCCTCACTTTCCCCCTAGTCTGGCTGAGAAGGAGTATGACTGGCCTGAGAGTGGGCTTCCCAATGGGCAGACCTTCCTATGCGTCACTTACCCCTACAGCCAATTCAAAGAGATTGGTAGGTGGAGGAAGACCTAGAAGACTGCTCCAGAGTACTCTGCACCCTTAAGATTTCTATGTGATTCCTGGAAGATAACCTTGTTGGTCCCTTCCAACTCAACAATTCCAAGAATAGCAGTATTTTATAGTTGCTATATATAGTATAGCAGTAGTTTTATATAATATCAGCACAGAGTAAGGAGAAAAAGGCAGGTCTCTTTCCCCAGGGAATATATTTTAAATTACTCCTAGATTTGTGAAATTGTAGCACAAGGCAAGGGAAGCTGGAATGTAGAATTTGAAGGATCCATATCAATTCTGGCTACCTTATGGTCTGTATAGGCCTAGAATAGGATGCAGTCATTCCACAAGGGCCAGGGACTACCTTTTGCCACTTGTCAGGGTTGGGGCCAGAAAAGGATAAGGGGCAGAGTTACCACAGCCTGACTTTGGCAGCAATTCTTTTATCTATTCCTTGGTTAACTTTTCTGGACAAAATGAGGTCTCCTGTAGATTTGGCAGGAGTCAACAGATTGCTGTTCCCCCTGGTTTGTGTTGTGATGTAGGAAGCCAGTGCTACACTTATTCATCCTTAGAGAATTGTATATATGTACCACACTGGTTCTTTCTGGAAGGAGGATGGGCAAGCTGAACCTCCTTGCATATTGTTCTGATGCTGCTTTATGCAAGTTCACCCCCCTAGACAGGAAGAGCATACTCTTAGGTAAAGCAACTGAGGGTGACTTTTCAGTTGAAATTGAGGCCTTCCCTAGGTGGCAGAACCTGAGCAATCCTTGCAGCTTTTGCTCTCTGTTTTAAGAGGTATTTTAATGGCTCCTTGCCATTTTGCCAGGAGCTATGTAAGGGTTGCAGTAGATCTGTCAGCCAGGGAGAATGTCATTCCAGGTAGAAGGCTGGAGTCCACTCAGCCAGCAGATCAGATTTTCTATGCTATGGCTTTCTGCCCCAGGGCATCAGCTGCTCTTCACTGACCCCGAAGTTTACGATTATCGTGTGGAAGGTACCTTTGCTGATGACCTGGCTGCCTTGTTGAATGCGTCAGAGGGACAGCATATCAAAGAGGAACCTTGGAACTCCAGTGTGGCCCTTACATCACTTGGAGGAAAGGAATTTATCAGTTTTGCAAAGTTTAGCTTCTTCCATGATGGTAAGTGAAATGATTTGAAAAGGAAGATGATGGGAGTTCACCAGGTTTAAAATATGGGTTGGATAGGAAATCCTTATCACATATTCTATGTGTATGTGTGCAACTATTTCCCTACCAGATCTATACTCTGGTTGGTTGGCCCAGGCTCTCTCCAGTGATCTTTTAGTTCAGTTCTGGCTCAGATCTTCAGGAATCCTGCCTTCCAACTGCTCTGGACCCTTCAGAATCTACAACATGGAAAAGCTGGCCTTCCAAGATCCAGGCATCACCTTCGCTTCCATGGTGGACCATTCCAAATGG